>NC_090923.1:600419615-600723673 GCF_040938575.1 Ambystoma mexicanum
CTCTTTTGGAGAGGCGCACGGTGTGTGAGGGATGATGGCTGAAATTGTGCACACACAAGACACCCCTTTAAGTATTGGTCGAGGTCCTGCCCCATGTGTGGCCAGTATGCAACCTCTCTTAAGATTTCCAGTGTTGTGTGAAACCCCCTATGACCGGCGGTGGTCGCATTATGGGCGTGACTTAACATCAGGCTTCGGAATGAGGTAGGGACCACCCAGTGATCATGGCCATTTTGGGATTTCCTTACCAACAAACCGTCTTGGATTCGGAACCTTTTTGGACATTTCATCAACACTCTTAGGTCCTCTTTCCCAATGTAATCGGTATCCGTCAGGGGAAAGTTCTCAGGGTCCTCAATGTGTTGGTAAAACTTACCAATTATTGGATGCCCCTTCTGAGCTGTAATCAAATCAGCATCAGGGGTCTCCTTACTCCATTGTGCAGTTGAAAGATCATTGTGAGCATTGGTCTGGGACCTAGTGATGGCAGTGACCTGGATTTCCCCCAACTGGGACTCTATTTCTATTAGATCCCCTTGGATGGCCCCGGTTTTGGCCAGCTGATCAGCTAAGTCATTTCCAGTTTTGTCTGGTCCCTCTACTTTGGAATGACCCTTGATCTTTTTCCAGTAGATGGTCATCCCATTCGATGTGACCAGATCATCAATATTTTGGATTAACTTCCCATGTTTCAGGGGTTTGTTATTAGCACATAACATGCCTCTGGTTTTCCAATTAACCAGGTGCTCCACGAACCCGTTCCGTACATAATCCGAATCTGTGATTATGACCAGTTCGTGGAGTTGATGTTGGACAGCAGTGAGGATGGCCTGATGCACAGCCATCAACTCTGCCACCTGACTACTTCGGGGACCAATTTTGTACCCAGCGGAGGGTTCTGGAAACTCCTTCACCCATGCATTCCCTACGCCGGCCACCAGTTCTTTTTCCCCGTTGTTGTCAACATGGTAAGAGCATCCATCCACATAGACAGTGGGCATTCCCTCACACTTGTCTTCTTCAAAGACTTTGTGTGGGGAATTAAGGTATGCCTCCATGTTGTCCTTGATTTTTAGACTTTCGTCCTCGAGACAGTTTTCTCTGGCACAATCATGCAAGTCAGCCAGACCTTGCGCGAGGGGACTCTTCTTGTTTTGGCCATATCTGACCTCCACAGGAAAGCCTTGCATTGACAGAATCCAGGAAGTAATTCGGGAATTACTCACATTTCCGGCCCGGATTCTGTCACTTTGGAGATATTGCAGAGGCTGGTGTGGAGTCTCCACTCTGATATGTTCCCCCTGGATAAACGGGTGGTAATTCTACAATGCCCACACCATTGCCAGGAGTGCCTTCTCACAATCGTTGAATTTTTCCTCCACAGAGGATAAAGTTTTGCTCGCATAGGAGATTACTTTATTGACCTTGTCATGCTTTAGGTATAATACTGCCGTCAAGCACATATTAGAGAACCCTGTCTCCAGGAAGAACTCCTTGTTTCTGACAGGTAAGCTAGGCAAGGCGCTTGTGAGAGGCTTCTTTTGAGTTGTCTTACTGCCTCGGATTGTTCTGGACCCCATTCCCACTTGACCCCCCCTTCAAGAGATGAATCAGGGGTCTAGTGATCTCTGCGTAGCCTTCAATGAACTTTCTGCTGTAATTAGTCAGTCCAATGAAGCTCCTTAGTTCCCGCAGAGTTGTGGGATCCTTCCACTGAAGTGCTTCCACTTTCTTTTCTTGGGGACAGAGACCCTGAGGAGTAATCTCATGCCCCAAGAACTTAACGCGGGTTCTACACCACTGTGCTTTCTGAAAGGAAAGTTTTGCTCCGGCGGCCCTCAACTGTGTTAGAACATAACGGATCTCCGCTATGTGTTCCTCCACAGATGAACTTTTGATGAGGACATCATCTACATAAGCCAGGTTACCCCTGGCACCCAGGTCGGGCATGGCCTTATGAAGGAAAATGCTGAATTAATTGCCAGAGTTGAGGTATCCGAAGGAAGTCCGGGTCCATGTGTACTGCTGGCCCCCAAAGGTAAAAGCCAGTTTGTATTGGTCCTCCCTACTGACAGGCATGGTCCAGTATCTATTGGTCAGGTCTATTGCTGTGAATACCTGTGACCCCTGAATCTGGGCCAGCCCTTGGTCAATGTAGGGCAGAGGCCATCGGGAAGTATGGACCCATTTGTTGAGCTCCCTAAGGTGGCCGCAGAGTCTCCACTGGCCGTTTGGCTTCAATATTCCCAGCACCGGATTATTGAAGGTGCTGTGTACTGGACGGATTATTCCCCAGGACTCAAGGTTCTTAATTATTTCAGTAAGGGACTCCATGGATGCGATAGGCAAACGATATTGTTTCACAAACACTGGAGTCATTCCAGGGTCCGTGGTAATTGTTGTGGTGTGGATGTCGGTGCGACCACACTCATATGAGTCTACCGCAAAGAGATCTTGGGAATTCAGGAAAACTTGTTTCAACTTTTGCTTCTGTTCCAGAGTCACGCAGGCATCAGCTAGGTTGACTCTCTCTTTCACCATCTGCCTGAAGCCTGGAAAGACTTCTGGTTTGGCTATCTCAGCGGCCTCCTCCAGCTGGGTGGAGAAGTCCCTGGTCAGAGTGCTGATTTGGACTGGCGGCTTCAGGGGGGGAAGGCAGCCTTCATGGACCTGAAAAATCACCTCATCCCTCCTGAAGTCACAAGTCACATCTTTCTTACCATAAGGGCAGGAAGTGTACACCAGGAAGTTCCCCCCATGCCGGGTGAAGATCCTGTCTGGTGTTGTGTTGTCATCGCTGTCACTGTCAAAACAGTCCTTGGGGATCGGTCCTAACAGTTCATTCCCTAAATCAATGGAAAAATGTCGGTCATCAACGGCCAATCCGATATTGGTGCCTGCGGCTAGAGTAATACTCTTTAAGTCGCTGTTATCCACCTCTATTGGAATGGTTTCATGTTCTATGTTGACTAATGGTGTTGGGTTTACCCCCAACCCTTGCTGTTGGAGAGAAGCATTTAGATGTATATAAGCATCAGGGTTTTTCAATTTTTGTCCTCTTTTAACTTTCACTTCCAGGGAGAATTGTCGGGTCCTTTCTGGGATGGTGACTTCCTCTTTGATCTGAATTTCAACTGCATAAGGTAGCAATTGAGCTGACCTAAATGCTTTTTCTGGATCATCAAAGCCCATGGGATTATCCGCTAATCGGGACCAAGCTTTGAAGTTTATTAGGTCCTAACTAATGGCAAAGCGATTGAGAATGTCACTGCCTAAGTAAAAGGCGGCAGTGACGTCTTGCACAACCCAACAATTATGGACTATGCTCTTGTTGCCAATGGAGATTTTGAGCATACACCTGCTTGGCAGGAGATGTTTTGAATTGGGTGCTTCCAGGTCCATTTCCCATTTGTCTATCAGTTTGAATGTGGGAATGGCTGGATCTTTTGGGAGTTGGCGAAACATGGCTTTGCTGATGAAGCTCTTACCGTTGTTCACACACACTCGGGCGAGAACAGAGTCCTTCCCCTCATTTAACTGAACAGGGATGAACAACTGATCTCCAATTTGCTGAATATCAGCCAGGCGCTGAGCTGATTTCACATCTTTCTGAACTATTGGGGTGGGAATGTCTGGTTGTGGATTGGTAAAGAATTTCAGAGTATTTCCTTCCAGTGTGGAATACCACCTTAAACTGGAAGGAAGGTTGATTTTCAGAAATAGAGAGGACCCCCCCATCACCAGTCTGTTGTCCTACTGCTATTACTGTCACGTCTGGAATTTGGTTGTTCTGGAAGTGAAATTCTACTTGGTCAGATTTTTGTTCAACCATGTGGCAGGTGCCATTTAAACTAACATGGTCGACACTCTGTTTTAATTTTATTGGTCGGCTAGTCTGGGTCCAGAGGACCTTGTTTACACAATCTATTAGGGGTGACAACGTTCTCAGGAGGTCATTCCCTAGTAAACAAGGGGTGCCCTCTGGAGTCACTACTATGACCGGGTGTTTCACCTTGTGTCGCCCAATTTTGATGTCCAAATCTGCAGTCCCCTCGACAGGAATTTCCTTCCCGTCAAAGTTCTGCAGTTGTCCAGGAAGAGAGGTGAGAGGAATACGGTAATTCTCCCCCCTTCCTGCATTTAGTTCATCAAAGGCCCTTTTGGACAGAAGGGTAGCTTGGGATCCAGTGTCCACCAGTGCCGAAATTGTACCCTGCCCCTGTACTTGTACCGGGGCATAATATCTTCCCTCCTTCTCCTCAAGGGGGCACAGATAATGCACATTTTTGGACAACTGGTTGGCTAACTTTCTGGTTTTGGACATTGCTAGCGAAGAGATTTGGGCAGAATTCTGTGGAGAGCCTGGGGAATCTGAAAGAAAAAGTTGGCAACTGGAAATGGTTTCGGGTTCTGGGCCGCCCCCCCCGTTTTTGGAGGCAGTCATCAGGATGGGTTTGACCCATGGGATTTTTGTATTGTCGGTTCTGGGATGAGATGATGGGAGGCGGTAGCTCAGTCTCCACATCTCCCCAGTCTGAATTGGCATCCCTTGGGACCCATTTTTCCTTGGGAGGAGTTCCCCCATCTCTGAAGGAGAAGATCCTTTTCCCAGGATCTTCTGAGGATCCCTCTCCCTCAAATTGGAAGACCTGTACCTCCTCCACAAAGTGGGTTTGTTTGGGTCCTTTGTTTCTCCTACTCCCCTCTGCTCCTTGGGAGGCAGGCTTTCAGGGGCAGAAGATTTTGTTTCCGGTTCCTGGTTTTCCAGGGGCTGTTTACAAGTTGGGAAGGAAGCTTCCTCCAAGGCTTTACACCCTCCTTCCCCTTGTGCCTCCTCCCTGGGAACCGGTGGGTTATCGGGGTGCTGCCCCCGTCATTGTTCTGGAGCACCAGGTCCAGAGTTTGGGGCATTCTGCGGTGGCATGCTCATCTGAGGGTTCTGTTGAGCCCTCAGTATGTGACCCAGATCTCGTGCCATATTTTGGACCTGGCGCTCAAGTTGTGAAACCCGCTCAGGCTGATACGGGGCTCTATTTTCTCCCCTGGGCTGATCCCGGGAAGAGTAGCCATCCCTTCTCTGGTAATACCCTGGATTGGGAAGATTTGGGTACCCCTCCACCCTTGGCCTCCCCTCTCCCGGATTAGGTTGTCTGGGCTCAGGGAATTGGGGAAAGAAGGATGGATGATTTTGGGGCTGGAAATTGGGTGGATATCTGGGGAAAAAGTTCTGCCCAGGATTTGGTGAATTTCTGCCCTCCTGGGGGAAGTTAGGAGGGAAGTTCCCCAGGTCAGGTGCTTGGCTGCATCCCCTCCTTGGGCTGGAGGAGTCCACACATAACCCAGGATTGGTCGGTTTCCCTTGTAGCGGGGACTTACATAGTCAGGGGAGCGGGGGACCCCATTTGTGGGACTACCTCCTCGACTCCCTGTCTGTGACTGGCCCGAGGGCCTTCTGGGCTGTGAATTATTTGGTGCAGGCAGGTTTTTAGTCCCCCCCCCCATCTCCAAATCTAAAACGGGGGCAACCTTTACCTCCGCCACCTTGGCAGCAGCAGGGGTTCTGTTGGTTTTTGGTTTTTCTGCGCATTACTTTGATTTTCTATGGGCTTCTGCACCTCATAGATCCGGGTAGCCTGTTCAATGACCCAGTCTAGTGACCTCTTCTCGTGAAAATCTCTCACTAGCTGGGTCATGATGTATTTGGGCAAGGCATGGAAAAAAGTATTGACAAATTCTCTGCTGTCCGTGCGCACCCTTCTGGTGGTCTGCGCAAAGGCACGCTTCAATTCTTGCACAAATTCTTGTGGGGCCTGATCCTCCCCACATTGCAAATTGTAGGCTGCCTTGCGAGCCTCTTGAGGATTTCTATGAACAGAAAAATGTTTCAAGATGGCCGCCCTATATGCGGACCATCTTGAATGGTTTTGGTCCTCCAGCCCTGCAAAGAAACTGGAGTATTCTGGGGAGAATGTCCATTTGACGTACTGGATGCAGCTACTGCTGTCCTTCAAATGGAAAGTCTCCATCATTTGCTCATAGAGCTCCAAGTGTTCCCAAACAGAATACTTGGCGTTCTTATGATAAGGCATGATGACACTCCTTATTGCCTTTATTTGTTTCAATGGGTCCTTAAGCAAGGCCCTTTTTTCCTTATTGGCCTTTTTGGTTCAGGTCACCCTGGTCCATTCATCCTCTGACTCCGAAGCACTGCTCCCAGAGGTGCCCATCTGATCTTCCAGGTTTTCCCGGATTCTGCGAGCCTGGGAATGGCTGGCAGAATGTGGGGACCTGGTCTCCTGCGTCCTGTAACGCTCAGAGGAGTCTTCAGATCCCTCCTTGCTGCCAGGATTTAATGGGTACCCCCCCACTGACCAAACTGGGCAGAGGTTTTCAGGATGCCCTTAGTGGGCCTACTCTCCTGGGGTTCCCCACTAAATTGCACTGTGCTTGGGTGCCCATACCCGGATGCCCGCCCATCCATTCCTGGGGGGTACTGGCCTATGAGCCCCATACTTCTGGTTGGATAGTAATCTGCCATCCCCGTGGCCCTGGGCTCATGTGCGCCAGGGGACATGGGGGTGGCAGAGTCCAGGGACTGGGAGGGATGAAGGCCTCTGCACTAGGGCTCCTGAGGTTATGCTCAGGTATTTCCCTTTCCCAGCGAACCTCATCTCTATCAGCCCCTGCTCCCTGTTGCACTGCAAGAGCCTGCACTTTCAGTTCCTCAGTTAAGGCCTTACTAGACTCTATCAGTCTCTCCTGCATGGCTACCTGTTGTTGAAGCCTATCATCGTGCTGGCAGAGAGCCTCATTCTCTCTCTGTGCCTCCTGATTGGTCCTGGAGTGCTGGGCCAGTCTTTGCTGCAGGAGGGTTACCTCCTGAGTTGTGTCCCTATTGGCCTGCTCCTTTCTCGCCAGAGCATCCTCCACCCTCCTGGTGTGCTCTAACAGGTTCTGGTGTTCTTTTTGGAGGTCACCCAGTCCCTGGAGGGCCAGGTGATTTTCTTCCATTTTCCTTTTTAAGTGGCAGACTTCCTGGCCTAAGGTATCCCTTTCCTGACTAAGAGCCTGGATCTGTGCCGCCAGGTCGTCCCTTTGCCTTTGGAAGGCACCAGCTTTCTGGCGCTCCTGGTCAAACTCTGCCTGGGTATCCAGGTCTTTCAAAATCAGTTTATTGCTTTCCTCTTTTTCCCTATCTAGGTGGCTTTGCAGGGTGACTACCTGCTCAGCACATGCCCTATTGATATCTAATTGTTGCTCCAGCTTTTTCTGGCTCTGCAGTAGGGAGTCCAAACCTTCTTGGTACTCCCTCTGTAAGGCCAGAAATCTGGTATCCTGGTCAGCCTTTTCCTGTTGCAGCACATCCATATCCTCCTTTATTTTAGTGATGTACTGTCTGCTGTTATTTACTGACTCCTGGCTCCTGAGCAGCCTCTGCTCAGAAGAGTCCAGATCAGATTGGGCCTTCTCTAACACCATATGTTGCCTATTTGCCAGATCTTGGCCTTCAGCACATTTATTCTGTATGGCTCCCATATATAGGTACAAATATGCCCCTATCCTGGCAATCTTATTATGCTCATTTTGGCTTTAGGGGCCATATATAGTTCACTCAGGGCCACATGTAGGGGACCCTGATCTCTCCATTTATCTGACCCTGTTTCAGTGACCTGTTGCGCGATTGCCTGCAACCAGACCGTTTGGTCCTGATGAGTCCACTCACCACTCACAAATAGCTTATTTAAGAAGTGCTCTCTGGCTATTTTGATGTCTACCAGTGTCGTCATTCTGGAATTTGAGTTGCTTCCTGACTTACAGAAGTTTATATTTTATTTTTGCAAAACAGACCGTTTCCTTAGAGCGTTCCTTTGAGGAGTGCTTTACAGCGTAACACAGCATGGTGATCCGACTGGATGTATGTCTCCTGTCAGTTAGCACACTGTATTAATCTGCACAAGTGATAGATCTAACCCAGAATCTCCGGCTACGAGCCCCCACTTTGTTAAGCGGCTTGACTTCAACACTACAGCTAAGTCAATGTCTAGTCTGGGATGCTGAGGGAAACCCTTATTGATATATGTTTAGGTCCAGTTCATGTACTCTGGATGACAACCCTTATATAACACCCCTCTCTTAGAATCCCCCTGAACCCACTGAGCCAAGAAGTAGGTCTGTTTTGCAAATTTAAAAGGTTTATTTGAGAAATATAACAATATATATCTATCACACTTTTATAATAAATTAATATTGGATATCACACTTAAAATATGACAGTGATCAACAATGGATAATGTTCTACTGGTAAACTGATTTGGTTACTTATAAGTAGTTTAGAGGATGAGGTAGCTGAAATGCTTTATGGTTTCAAGGAAATGCAAGGTGGAATAAATGCAGTACAGAAAATAAACTTATATGGTTTCACAAGAGATAATATGTTCACTTTTCCCCTGGTGGCAATTCACCCCCCCCACCCCTATATGCAATGCAAGGAGATGGAAGTAACACACACAGTCTTCAGGAATACAATCAAATACAATACGGAATTCAGTTCCCCCCCCAGCAAGCTTAGACAACAGGTATGCTTTTTAAAACACGGGCAAGAGTGCTTTGTAATGTGGTGGCAAGGAAGTGAAAAATGCTAAAATTGCTTTTAATTCCCTGTAGGAGGTTCAGGGTGAGTGGTAGACACTTTAAATCAGTTCAGGTCAGCCCTAACAATGGTTCAGGGATGGTTATTAGGTTGCAAATGAATTTTAGCAGTTCAGGCAAAAGCGGCTATCTTTTTACAGATGACGAAATCAGGCCAAATCGCAAATCGCGGTGAATTTTGCGAGTGCGTAAATCGGTTCCAGAGATACGGACGATTTTGTGAAGGTAGTTTTTCGGATTTAAAGTAAACTCAAAATGACAGGTGACCGCTTGCAGCTGCAGAATTGACAGGTGACAGTTGTGCAGCTTTAAAAATGACAGATGACATGATTTCTAGGAGGCTGTTCTAATTAGGTTAAAATAGTTTCGATTAGATTATTTTAACTAAGAGATTGGGTTCTGCACAGTTCTGGCAGATACTCACTCCTAATTTTGAAATGAATGGGCCTCGTCACTGATCTGGTCAACACTTCCAGCGGCGGTTCTCTCTGCTCGGCGGGTCAATCAGGCACCGGTTCTGCTCACAGTGATCCGGATCTCTGGTTCTGCTCACAGCGGTCTGGGTTTGGTCTGCGGTTCTGGCAAAAGTTCTTGGCAAAGAATTCAAACAGCTCGCCCAGCTGTTGAATAGTTTGGTTAGGTTTGCTGGATTCTGAGGGCCTACTGAGAATACTTTTGCTTGCAGTGGGCCTTCTCGGTTAAAAGTTCTGTAGTCGATGGGTCCCTGGTTCTGGTCTCTGTCTGGATGGGATGTCGGCCGTCAAAATGCTCCGCAGAAATGGAAAATGAATGTCTCTACCTGTCCCAGCAGTCTCTTTTTATGTGTTTTGGAAGTGGGTGTGTGCGTGGCATAACTGAGCCTGCCCCTCTCTTGATTTGATAGGTCAATAGATTCTTTGGTCCCTGATTTGGGAAAGGATAGTGTGTCAGAGTGATGTCATTTTTATGACCTACAGAAATGACACTCCCCTAGTCAATGTGCACACAAATCTATTTCTGATCCAAATACATATTTCCCAGGTACCCAAGTGGTTGACATTACATGTACATATTACACCTTGCTTAAGGTAGTCTCTGTTCCGACTCTGGCGTTCCTAGGAGCTTGCATTCAAAAATGGCAACTTATTTTCGATTTTAGTGGGTTTTGCAATATTGGATTTTCATCAAAAATTAGACAAAGGTACATTTCCCTTCCACATATATCCCAGTAACTTTCCATGCCTCTAGCTTAAATACAGTGTCTACAATATTCATTATTAGCAGGGTTTTGCCCCAGAACATGGTACAAATTGGAGTTTGGACTCAAATCGTGAGGGCATTTTTCATACTAAGACTCTCAAAGTTGTACATTCCTGTCATTTGGTTACAATAAGTTATCACTGTTTCTATAAAATATATATTTGTTGCAATTCAACTCCCCAAAGTGTTTGGGTCCGCCTCCAGAAGTCTGGGTGGGTCAGTGATCACATGTCTCTCCTTGCTGGCAGAGGGCTGTTGACAGGAAACACTCAAAATAACATACCCCATTCAACTGAAAGGGGCTATTGTCTCTCTCCTCCAGGCTGAAGGGGAGACCCCCTCCCTCTCACTCAGAAGGGCCATGTGATATCCTGCCTCCTGTTGTGAGTCTCTGGGGTGTTAAGAGTTCTCAGCCTCTTGGTCTCTGGGAACAGCAGGTGGCTAAGATTTTTTAATTAACCCACAGACTTTGAAGTCCAGTTGACTCAAGTCCCTTTGTCAGCCAGTTCTCCTGTCAGAGTTTAGACCGCTAGCGCCCCCTTGTGGAATTTGTTGGTACTGCATCCATTTTTGAGTTGTCTTGAATTTGACAGGGGATTTTTGCTATTATTTTGATAGGCATCCTTACATTAGAGTGGTTATGTGGAACCCCCCCACAAGAAGGTTGAATCTTTAGAGTGGTCTTGTGCCCATGATTTCAGCTACTTTTTGACATCAGTAAAACAGATTTTTGAACAAAGGTCTCCGGTATTAGCTATCTTGCAATGTTTGAACTTGACATTTGGAGTTTGCCCGCAAAGAAACAGAGGCGATTTAAAAGTGCTTTTGCTCTGACAGGTGCTGCTATTTTTCCTTGGCACCACCTTTCACCCCTGGCTCTTTTGGTATGCGCACAACTGCGCGGTTCTCCTGGACTCTGGGATGGAATGATGGGCGGCGACAGCTCATCCCCACATCTACCCAGTCTATTGATTCAGCATGGGTCAAAACCCTTCACACAATTCAATGATGAATCAATAGCATCCAAAGCTCTTTTAACATCATGTCCAGAAATATTATCCAGATCTTTGACCGTGCAAAATTGAGGGATAGAGAATTTTCTCCTGTCGCATTGGCTAAATATGAACATCGTCGACAGGTGATCTGACCATAAGATTGGCAAGGTATTAATCAATTTTCAGGCCGATTCATGGAATTAATGTGCACTGAAAATTCCGACGCAGAGGTGCCAAAACGTGCGAATCGCAGTGCAAGTGCGAAAATCGCAGGGAAACCAGCGCACATCGATTCATGGAAGTCCGTGCGCGAGAAAAAATATTGGATGTGCGCTGAAAAAGTGCGCGGCGCACGCCGGCGCACATGTCATCCGACGGCGTGCGCCACAGCCACAGCGAAATCGCACATAGCGCGGCGCACATAACAAAAGTAGGCGGAACTTGGGGCGTAACACTCGGAATGGGGAACAACGCGTGAAAATATGGCCGTCACGGGGGAAGTACAGGAGGTAAGTGCGCGGAACGCCCACACGCTCGCCTACAACTCGTATTCATGGAATCGAATAGGGCAAACCAGCGCACGGTCAAAGATGTGCACAGGGCCAAACAAGTCCGCCACAAGAAAGCAGGCGGTGGCGTCCCTGCGCCAGAAATAAATGTGCGCCAAAATGTGCGCTAACAAAAAGCACCAATATACAGCTATGATGAATGATCCATACTGTGGCCCTCTAGGACAAATGAGGTGCAAAGGGGTACCGACAAACAGGCACACCAGCTGTGTGAAAAATAGCGTGTGCGTGTATTTCTGGGTGCGCGGGAAGTTCCACACGCAATTGGCCTGGGTACATGTATTTCGGGGTGTGCGGGAAGTTCCACACGCGATTGTCCTTGGTACGTGTATTTCGGAGTGCGCGTGAAGTTTCACACGCGATTTCAGCAGGGTACGTGTATTCCAAGGTGCGTGGGAAGTTCCACATGCAAATTTGCAGGGTACGTTTATTTCGGTGTGCGCGTGAAGTTCCACACGCGATTTCAGCAGGGTACGTGTACTCCGGGTGCGCGGGAAATTCCACACGCGAATCCAGCAGCCTATGTTTATTTCGGGGGTGCCAGGGAGTACTACACGTGAATTGGCCGTGTGGGTCCTCCCAGGTGTTCCCTCTACACCCTCCATGGCCCCTGCAGGGGGCCCAAACCACAGGGGCCTACCCTGCACCCCTGCACATGTCCCGCAGGCAGCCCATCCACCATGGCCATGCCCCCCAGCCAACCCACATGTCACCTTGCACTACTGCCCACCAACGCATGTCTCCCAGCACCCCCACCCCCCAGCATCCAGGGGCACCCTCCACCAGGACCCGACTCATGTCTCCCACCCCCCCACAACCCAGCAGTAAGGGGCATCCTCCACCAGGCCCCCACTCATGTCCAACTCATGTACCCCTGCACCCCCACCCCCCAGCACTGTGGGGCACCCTCCACCAGGCCCCCACTCATGTCTCCCAGCACCCACACCCCCCAGCATCCAGGGGCACCCTCCACCAGGCCCCCACTCATGTCTCCCAGCACCCCCACCCCCCAGCATCCAGGGGCACCCTCCACCAGGCCCCCACTCATGTCTCCCAGCACCCCCACCCCCAGCATCCAGGGGCACCCTCCACCAGGCCCCCACTCATGTCTCCTTGCACCCCCACCCCCCAGCATCCAGGGGCACCCTCCACCAGGCCCCCACTCATGTCTCCCAGCACCCCCACCCCCCAGCATCCAGGGGCACCCTCTACCAGCCCCCCACTCATGTCTCCCTGCACTCCCACCCCCCAGCATCCAGGGGCACCCTCCACCAGGCCCCCACTCATGTCTCCCACCTCCCCCCACCCTCCAGCAGTCAGGGGCACCCTCCACCAGGCCCCCACTCATGTCTCCCTGCACCCCCCAGCTGTCAGGGGCGCCCTCCACCAGGCCCCACTCATGTCCAACTCATGCCCCCCTGCACCCCCACCCCCCAGCACTGTGGGGCACACTCCACCAGGCCCCCACTCATGTCTCCCTGCACCCCCACCCCCCAGCATCCACATAGCTCTCAACCATTTGCCTTGCAAAGGCGGGTGAAATCACCCGATTTTGTTTTTGGCGGGTGAGACGCCCATTGTAATGAATGGAAGTGCAGGAGGCTTGGCGAGTGAGTCAGCCCTTTGCAAGGCGGGTGACACCCGCCAAAAGCGTGTGAGTTGAGAGCTATGCATCCAGGGGCACCCTCCACCAGGCCCAACTCATGTCCAACTCATGTCCCCCTGCACCCCCACCCCCCAGCAGTCAGGGGCACCCTCCACCAGGCCCCCACTCATGTCTCCCAGCACCCCCACCCCCCAGCATCCTCAGGCACCCTCCATCAGGCCCCTACACATGTCCCCCTGCACCCCCACCCCCCAGCAGTCAGGGGCACCCTCCACCAGGCCCCCACACATGTCTCCCGGCACCCCCACCCCCCAGCAACCAGGGGCACCCTCCAGTAGGCCCCCACTCATGTCCCCCTGCACCCCCACCCTCCAGCAGTCAGGGGCACCCTCCACCAGGCCCCTACTCATGTCTCCCAGCACCCCCACCCCCCAGCATCCAGGGGCACCCTCCACCAGGCCCCCACACATGTCTCCCAGCACCCCCACCCCCCAGCAGTGCAGGGCACCCTCCACCAGGCCCCCACACATGTCCAACTCATGTCCCCCTGCACCCCCACCCCCAAGCACTGTGGGGCACCTGCCAGCAGGCCCCCACTCATGTCCCACTCATGTCCCCCTGCACCCCCACCCCCCAGCATTGTGCGGCACCTGCCAGCAGGCCCCCACTCATGTCCCACTCATGTCCCCCTGCACCCCCACACCTCAGCATTGCGGGGCACCTGCCAGAAGGCCCTGACTCATGTCCCCCAGCCAACACGTCATCACAATCTAGATCCCTGGCCCTTATGGGCTGCCTCCACATGCGTTTGATAGGGTGGACTGGACGTTTATGAGACACACCCTAGGGGCCTTCGGCTTCGGACCAGCTTTCCAAACGATGGTTCTAGCTAACTATGATTGCCCTAAAACAAGCCTGAGGATCAATGGCCACAACTCGGCCCCAATCCCCTTATCATGCGGAACCCGGCAAGGCTGTCCACTATCGCCCTTGCTCTTCGCACTCACCATGGAGCCCTTCGCACAAATAATTAGGCGGAATGACCAAATCAAGGGCATACAAAGTGGCCCCACGCACCATAAACTTGCCCTATATGCGGACGACATTTTGCTCACGATAACGGAGGCCCACTCATCCCTCGAACACGCGATACGCGAAATCACCAGCTACGGCGAAGTCTCAGGCCTCACCATAAACTTCGATAAATCATCCGCCTTGGGTATTGGCCTCACCCCAGCAGAACGAGAACCATTGACTAAGATGTGCCCAATAACATGGGAAAAGAGCGCCATCCCCTATTTAGGGGTCTACATCCCGGCTGACCCAAGGGAGACATACAAAGCCAACTTTCCCCGACTCTTCAAAGAACTGGAAGGCGACTTGAAGCGCTGGGAGACCCAAGAGATTTCACTGCTCGGGCGCATCACTGCATGCAAGATGAACCTCCTTCCGAGATTCCTATACACATGCGCCTCACTATCAGTGGCAATCCCCACGCCAACTCTCCGAGGGATCCAGAGGAAAATGCTGAACTTTATCTGGAGAGGTAAGAAAGCGAGAATCCCTCTCAGAACTATGCTGGGGAGTTCCAAATTGGAAGGGCTGGGGGTCCCAGACCTACAGGCCTACAGAGTGGCAGCCCAACTGGCCCAGGTCCAGGCCTGGCAAAATACGACAAACCGCCCCAGATGGGTGGAGCTGGAACAATCACGGGCACCCCTACCCCTGCGATTTCTACCACACATCCCGCCCCCCCTCAGGACCCATTGGGGAGAGCTCCTGCTATCGACTAAACACACCCTTAGCACTTGGGACTGGGCGCTAAAACGAAAGGGAGTGCCAAGAGGACTGAGCCCACGTTCCCCGGTCTTTCACAACCCAATGTTCACACCGGGTACGATTCCCCGCAATTTTCGCAACTGGATCAAAGGTGGGCTGGAGACCATAGACCAGCTGTATACGGGGGAGAGACCTCTCACATTCGCCCAATGCAAGGAGAAGTTCCAACTCCAGGAACGGGATAGATTCACATATATCCAACTACGCCACTGGTGCTCGCATCCCCAAACCTCGCAAGCAGCAATACGCCCTCCTACTGCCTTAGAACTCACCCTGGGAGACCTTCCAACCCGCGGCAGAGTATCCACCCTGTACAGACGCTTTCTAAGCGACTCCTGACCACAAGAACCCGCTGCATGGCCCAATGGGAAGCGGACCTGGGTCACCCGATAGAGGATCAAACCTGGGTTGACATATGGACCAGGACACATACCTCGTCCACCTGCATCACCAATAGGGAATGTGCGTATAAGAACACGCTGCGGTGGTACTATTCGCCCCTCAGACTTCACCATATGAACCCCCAGGTGGACCACTCTTGCTGGAGAGGATGTGGCCACCCAGGCTCCTTCTTCCACATGTGGTGGGACTGCCCGAAGATCCAACCATTCTGGAAAGCTTGCCTAGGGTCCATCTCACAAATTACCGGAACAACAATTCCCTTGGAACCAGAACCGATTTTGCTGGGTGCTCCAATCCCGGGACCTACCCGCGCTCCGGACCACGAGCGAAACTACTAACTCACTGCCTACTAGCAGGGAAAACGGTGGTGGCCCGAACCTGGAAATCCCCGGAAGGCCCCCACATAGCCCAATGGTGGACCAAACTTTGGGACATTCTGATAGGGGAGAAGGTGACGGCAGCACAAGCGGGAACTCTACATCGTTTCCAGAACATCTGGGCCCCAGTGCTGGAATTCGACCAGCGCTTTCCCGCCCTGACCTACAAACCCACCAGGGCCCACTGGATCTTAAAAAACCAGGAGAGCCCGGAGGAAGACACATAGTCGCTGAGGCTCAATCCGGATTGCCCGGGAGGGAGGAGCCCGCCTACAGGGCCTATGGGACGGATGGACCAGGGGGAGGGAGGAGGGAGAAGACGCAGGGGGAATAAAGGACTGGGGTTCAACATGCCTATATAACTACTGCATATAATGTCTGTACTTATCATTCTGCCTTGATTTAAAATAAACAAAGTTAAAAAAACAAGGGCAGCGGGCTAGTCCGACGGCTCACTGGTTGTTGTCATGGGCCAGGGCATTATCAAACTCCTGTTCAATGGCTTCGCAGGGATAATGCAGTGTCCAGCTCCAACTCCCTGCGAATACCCTCGAGGCACCCAGCCCGCCTCAGCGCCCTCCGCATGGAGTTCTCCGCCCTGACCATTGTGAGGCGTTCCTCCTCTGCCTGCTGCCGCTCCACACCTATCTGCTGGCCCAACCGCTCCCACACGGAAGACACTCCCATTCCAGGGTTCTCCTGCCCGCCAGCCGATGCCTGCCCCCCCTGATGTTGATGGCCCCGAGCCATGATGCCTCCCACGTCGAGCCTGCCGCTGCCTCCGACGCAACTGCCTGTGCCAGCACGACGGCATCCAGGCTGATGGAATCCACAGACGCCGTCATGCACGTGCCCTGCCCGATGATGCCGTCACATCCTCCATCTGTTGGGGTCCAGTTGCTGGTGTGTCCACCCCTGCTGGACCTCCGACTCCCGACTGTGGCAGGGATGGGATCCCCACCGAGTTGGCTACGTTGGTCGGGGCAGGTCCACAGGGGGCGCTGGTGGCATCTGGGCCGGAAGACGGCATGGAGAACGACTGGCGCATAGCCTCCACAGAGGAGGAGAGGGTTGCCAGAGTGCCCGACACATGTACGAAACCCCCGACCACATCCGCTCATCCGATCGCGTGTTAAACTACCTGCGAGGTGCAGGGAGACATGAGTGGGGGCCTGGTGGAGGGTGCCCCTGACTGCTGGGGGGTGGGGGTGCTGGGAGACATGAGTAGGGGCCTGGTGGAGGGTGCCCCTGGATGCTGGGGGGTAGGGGTGCAGGGAGACATGAGTGGGGGCCTGGTGGAGGGTGCCCCTGACTGCTGGGGGGTGGGGGTGCTGGGAGACATGAGTGGGGGCCTGGTGGAGGGTGCCCCTGAATGCTGGGGGGTGGGGTGCTGGGAGACATGAGTGGGGGCCTGGTGGAGGGTGCCCCTGGATGCTGGGGGGTGGGGGTGCTGGGAGACATGAGTGGGGCCTGGTTGAGGGTGCCCCTGGATGCTGGGGGGTGGGGGTGCTGGGAGACATGAGTGGGGGCCTGGTGGAGGGTGCCCCTGGATGCTGGGGGGTGGGGGTGCTGGGAGACATGTGTGGGGGCCTGGTGGAGGGTGCCCTGCACTGCTGGGGGGTGGGGGTGCTGGGAGACATGTGTGGGGGCCTGGTGGAGGGTGCCCCTGGATGCTGGGGGGTGGGGGTGCTGGGAGACATGTGTGGGGGCCTGGTGGAGGGTGCCCTGCACTGCTGGGGGGTGGGGGTGGTGGGAGACATGTGTGGGGGCCTGGTGGAGGGTGCCCCTGGATGCTGGGGGGTGGGGGTGCTGGGAGACATGTGTGGGGGCCTGGTGGAGGGTGCCCCTGACTGCTGGGGGGTGGGGGTGCTGGGAGACATGAGTGGGGGCCTGCTGGCAGGTGCCCCTGACTGCTGGGGGGTGGGGGTGCAGGGGGACATGTATTGGACATGAGTGGGGGCCTGGTGGAGGGTGCCCCTGGATGCTGGGGGGTGGGGGTGCTGGGAGACATGTGTGGGGGCCTGGTGGAGGGTGCCCTGCACTGCTGGGGGGTGGGGGTGCTGTGCGACATGTGTGGGGGCCTGGTGGAGGGTGCCCCTGGATGCTGGGGGGTGGGGGTGCTGGGAGACATGTGTGGGGGCCTGGTGGAGGGTGCCCCTGACTGCTGGGGGGTGGGGGTGCTGGGAGACATGAGTGGGGGCCTGCTGGCAGGTGCCCCTGACTGCTGGGGGGTGGGGGTGCAGGGGGACATGTATTGGACATGAGTGGGGGCCTGGTGGAGGGTGCCCTGCACTGCTGGGGGGTGGGGGTGCTGGGCGACATGTGTGAGGGCCTGGTGGAGGGTGCCCCTGGATGCTGGGGGGTGGGGGTGCTGGGAGACATGTGTGGGGGCCTGGTGGAGGGTGCCCTGCACTGCTGGGGGGTAGGGGTGCTGGGAGACATGAGTGGGGGCCTGGTGGAGGGTGCCCCTGGATGTTGGGGGGGCAGGGGTGCTGGGAGACATGAGTGGGGGCCTGGTGGAGGGTGCCCCTGGATGCTGGGGGGTGGGGGTGCTGGGAGACATGTGTGGGGGCCTGGTGGAGGGTGCCCCTGACTGCTGGGGGGTGGGGGTGCTGGGAGACATGAGTGGGGGCCTGCTGGCAGGTGCCCCTGACTGCTGGCGGGTGGGGGTGCAGGGGGACATGTATTGGACATGAGTGGGGGCCTGGTGGAGGGTGCCCCTGGATGCTGGGGGGTGGGGGTGCTGGGAGACATGTGTGCGGGCCTGGTGGAGGGTGCCCTGCACTGCTGGGGGGTGGGGGTGCTGGGAGACATGAGTGGGGGCCTGGTGGAGGGTGCACCTGACTGCTGGGGGGTGGGGGTGCAGGGGGACATGAGTTGGACATGAGTGGGGGCCTGGTGGAGGGTGCCCCTGGATGCTGGGGGGGGTGGGGGTGCTGGGAGACATGTGTGGGGCCCTGGTGGAGGGTGCCCCTGGATGCTGGGGGTGGGGGTGCTGGGAGACATGTGTGGGGGCCTGGTGGAGGGTGCCCTGCACTGCTGGGGGTGGGGGTGCTGGGAGACATGTGTGGGGGCCTGGTGGAGGGTGCCCTGGATGCTGGGGGGGCAGGGGTGCTGAGAGACATGAGTGGGGGCCTGGTGGAGGGTGCCCCTGGATGCTGGGGGTGGGGGTGCTGGGAGACATGTGTGGGGGCCTGGTGGAGGGTGCCCTGCACTGCTGGGGGTTGGGGGTGCTGGGAAACATGTGTATGGGCCTGGTGGAGGGTGCCCCTGGATGCTGGAGGGTGGGGGTGCTGGGAGACATGTGTGGGGGCCTGGTGGAGGGTGCCCTGCACTGCTGGGGGGTTGGGTGCTGGGAGACATGTGTGGGGGCCTGGTGGAGGGTGCCCCTGACTGCTGGGGGGTGGGGGTGCTGGGAGATATGAGTGGGGGCCTGCTGGCAGGTGCCCCTGACTGCTGGGGGGTGGGGGTGCAGGGGGACATGTATTGGACATGAGTGGGGGCCTGGTGGAGGGTGCCCCTGGATGCTGGGGGATGGGGGTGCTGGGAGACATGTGTGGGGGCCTGGTGGAGGGTGCCCTGCACTGGTGGGGGTGGGGGTGCTGGGAGACATGTGTGGGGGCCTGGTGGAGGGTGCCCCTGGATGCTGGGGGATGGGGGTGCTGGGAGACATGTGTGGGGGCCTGGTGGAGGGTGCCCTGCACTGCTGTTGGGGTGGGGGTGCTGGGAGACGTGTGGGGGCCTGGTGGAGGGTGCCCCTGGATGCTGGGGGGGCAGGGGTGCTGGGAGACATGAGTGGGGGCCTGGTGGAGGGTGCACCTGACTGCTGGGGGGTGGGGGTGCAGGGGGACATGAGTTGGACATGAGTGGGGGCCTGGTGGAGGGTGCACCTGGATGCTGGGGGGTGGGGGTACTGGGAGACATGTATGGGGGCCTGCTGGAGGGTGCCCCTGGATGCTGGGGGGTGGGGGTGTGGGGGGACATGAGCTGGACATGAGTGTGGGCCTGGTGGAGGGTGCCCCTGGATGCTGGGGGTGGGGGTGCTGGGAGACATGTGTGGGGGCCTGGTGGAGGGTGCCCCTGGATGCTGGGGGGTGGGGGTGCTGGGAGACATGTGTGGGGGCCTGGTTGAGGGTGCCCCTGGATGCTGTGGGGTGGGGGTGCTGGGAGACATGAGTGGGGGCCTGGTGGAGGGTGCCCCTGGATGCTGGGGGATGGGGGTGCTGGGAGACATGTGTGGGGGCCTGGTGGAGGGTGCCCTGCACTGCTGGGGGGTGGGGGTGCTGGGAGACATGTGTGGGGGCCTGGTGGAGGGTGCCCCTGGATGCTGGGGGTGGGGGTGCTGGGAGACATGTGTGGGGGCCTGGTGGAGGGTGCCCTGGATGCTGGGGGGTGGGGGTGCTGGGAGACATGTGTGGGGGCCTGGTGGAGGGTGCCCCTGACTGCTGCGGGGTGGGGGTGCTGGGAGACATGAGTGGGGGCCTGCTGGCAGGTGCCCCTGACTGCTGGCGGGTGGGGGTGCAGGGGGACATGTATTGGACATGAGTGGGGGCCTGGTGGAGGGTGCCCCTGGATGCTGGGGGGTGGGGGTGCTGGGAGACATGTGTGCGGGCCTGGTGGAGGGTGCCCTGCACTGCTGGGGGGTGGGGGTGCTGGGAGACATGAGTGGGGGCCTGGTGGAGGGTGCACCTGACTGCTGGGGGGTGGGGGTGCAGGGGGACATGAGTTGGACATGAGTGGGGGCCTGGTGGAGGGTGCCCCTGGATGCTGGGGGGGTGGGGGTGCTGGGAGACATGTGTGGGGCCCTGGTGGAGGGTGCCCCTGGATGCTGGGGGTGGGGGTGCTGGGAGACATGTGTGGGGGCCTGGTGGAGGGTGCCCTGCACTGCTGGGGGTGGGGGTGCTGGGAGACATGTGTGGGGGCCTGGTGGAGGGTGCTCTGGATGCTGGGGGGGCAGGGGTGCTGAGAGACATGAGTGGGGGCCTGGTGGAGGGTGCCCCTGGATGCTGGGGGTGGGGGTGCTGGGAGACATGTGTGGGGGCCTGGTGGAGGGTGCCCTGCACTGCTGGGGGTTGGGGGTGCTGGGAAACATGTGTATGGGCCTGGTGGAGGGTGCCCCTGGATGCTGGAGGGTGGGGGTGCTGGGAGACATGTGTGGGGGCCTGGTGGAGGGTGCCCTGCACTGCTGGGGGGTTGGGTGCTGGGAGACATGTGTGGGGGCCTGGTGGAGGGTGCCCCTGACTGCTGGGGGGTGGGGGTGCTGGGAGATATGAGTGGGGGCCTGCTGGCAGGTGCCCCTGACTGCTGGGGGGTGGGGGTGCAGGGGGACATGTATTGGACATGAGTGGGGGCCTGGTGGAGGGTGCCCCTGGATGCTGGGGGATGGGGTGCTGGGAGACATGTGTGGGGGCCTGGTGGAGGGTGCCCTGCACTGGTGGGGGTGGGGGTGCTGGGAGACATGTGTGGGGGCCTGGTGGAGGGTGCCCCTGGATGCTGGGGGATGGGGGTGCTGGGAGACATGTGTGGGGGCCTGGTGGAGGGTGCCCTGCACTGCTGTTGGGGTGGGGGTGCTGGGAGACGTGTGGGGGCCTGGTGGAGGGTGCCCCTGGATGCTGGGGGGGCAGGGGTGCTGGGAGACATGAGTGGGGGCCTGGTGGAGGGTGCACCTGACTGCTGGGGGGTGGGGGTGCAGGGGGACATGAGTTGGACATGAGTGGGGGCCTGGTGGAGGGTGCACCTGGATGCTGGGGGGTGGGGGTACTGGGAGACATGTATGGGGGCCTGGTGGAGGGTGCCCCTGGATGCTGGGGGGTGGGGGTGCGGGGGGACATGAGCTGGACATGAGTGTGGGCCTGGTGGAGGGTGCCCCTGGATGCTGGGGGTGGGGGTGCTGGGAGACATGTGTGGGGGCCTGGTGGAGGGTGCCCCTGGATGCTGGGGGGTGGGGGTGCTGGGAGACATGTGTGGGGGCCTGGTTGAGGGTGCCCCTGGATGCTGTGGGGTGGGGGTGCTGGGAGACATGAGTGGGGGCCTGGTGGAGGGTGCCCCTGGATGCTGGGGGATGGGGGTGCTGGGAGACATGTGTGGGGGCCTGGTGGAGGGTGCCCTGCACTGCTGGGGGGTGGGGGTGCTGGGAGACATGTGTGGGGGCCTGGTGGAGGGTGCCCCTGGATGCTGGGGGGTGGGGGTGCTGGGAGACATGTGTGGGGGCCTGGTGGAGGGTGCCCTGCACTGCTGGGGGGTGGGGGTGCTGGGAGACATGTGTGGGGGCCTGGTGGAGGGTGCCACTGACTGCTGGGGGTGGGGGTGCTGGGAGACATGAGTGGGGGCCTGCTGGCAGGTGCCCCTGACTGCTGGGGGGTGGGGGTGCAGGGGGACATGAGTTGGACATGTGTGGGGGCCTGGTGGAGGGTGCCCCTGGATGCTGGGGGGTGGGGGTGCTGGGAGACATGTGTGGGGGCCTGGTGGAGGGTGCCCTGCACTGCTGGGGGGTGGGGGTGCTGGGAGACATGTGTGGGGGCCTGGTGGAGGGTGCCCCTGGATGCTGGGGGGTGGGGGTGCTGGGAGACATGTGTGGGGGCCTGGTGGAGGGTGCCCATGGATGCTGGGGGGTGTGGGTGCTGGGAGACATGAGTGGGGGCCTGGTGGAGGGTGCCCCTGGTTGCTGGGGGGTGGGGGTGCTGGGAGACATGTGTGGGAGCCTGGTGGAGGGTGCCCCTGACTGCTGGGGGTGGGGGTGCAGGGGGACATGTGTAGGGGCCTGGTGGAGAGTGCCCGTGGATGCTGGGGGGTGGGGGTGCTGGGAGACATGAGTGGGGGCCTGGTGGAGGGTGCCCTGACTGCTGGGGGGTGGGGGTGCAGGGGGACATGAGTTGGACATGAGTGGGGGCCTGGTGGAGGGTGCCCCTGGATGCTGGGGGGGCAGGGGTGCTGGGAGACATGAGTGGGGGCCTGGTGGAGGGTGCACCTGACTGCTGGGGGATGGGGGTGCAGGGGGACATGAGTTGGACATGAGTGGGGGCCTGGTGGAGGGTGCCCCTGGATGCTGGGGGGTGGGGGTGCTGGGAGACATGTGTGGGGGCCTGGTGGAGGGTGCCCTGCACTGCTGGGGGGTGGGGGTGCTGGGAGACATGTGTGGGGGCCTGGTGGAGGGTGCCCATGGATGCTGGGGGGTGTGGGTGCTGGGAGACATGAGTGGGGGCCTGGTGGAGGGTGCCCCTGGTTGCTGGGGGGTGGAGGTGCTGGGAAACATGTGTGGGGGCCTGGTGGAGGGTGCCCCTGACTGCTGGGGGGTGGGGGTGCAGGGGGACATGTGTAGGGGCCTGGTGGAGGGTTCCCGTGGATGCTGGGGGGTGGGGGTGCTGGGAGACATGAGTGGGGGCCTGGTGGAGGGTGCCCTGACTGCTGGGGGTGGGGGTGCAGGGGGACATGAGTTGGACATGAGTGGGGGCCTGGTGGAGGGTGCCCCTGGATGCTGGGGGGTGGGGGTGCTGGGAGACATGTGTGGGGGCCTGGTGGAGGGTGCCCTGCACTGCTGGGGGGTGGGGGTGCTGGGAGACATGTGTGGGGGCCTGGTGGAGGGTGCCCTGCACTGCTGGGGGGTGGGGGTGCTGGGAGACATGTGTGGGGGCCTGGTACAGGGTGCCCCTGGATGCTGGGGGGTGGGGGTGCTGGGAGACATGTGTGGGGGCCTGGTGGAGGGTGCCCTGCACTGCTGGGGGGTGGGAGTGCTGGGAGACATGTGTGGGGGCCTGGTGGAGGGTGCCCCTGACTGCGGGGGGGTGGGGGTGCTGGAGACATGAGTGGGGGCCTGCTGGCAGGTGCCCCTGACTGCTGGGGGTTGGGGGTGCAGGGGGACATGAGTTGGACATGAGTGGGGGCCTGGTGGAGGGTACCCCTGGATGATGGGAGGTGGGGGTGCTGGGAGACATGAGTGGGGGCCTGGCGGAGGGTGCCCCTGGATGCTGGGGGTGGGGGTGCTGGGAGACATGTGTGGGGGCCTGGTTGAGGGTGCCCCTGGATGCTGGGTGGTGGGGTGCTGGGAGACATGAGTGGGGCCCTGGTGGAGGGTGCCCCTGGATGCTGGGGGGTGGGGGTGCTGGGAGACATGTGTGGGGGCCTGGTGGAGGGTGCCCTGCACTGCTGGGGGGTGGGGTGCTGGGAGACATGTGTGGGGGCCTGGTGGAGAGTGCCCCTGGATGCTGGGGGGTGGGGGTGCTGGGAGACATGTGTTGGGGCCTGGTGGAGGGTGCCCTGCACTGCTGGGGGGTGGGAGTGCTGGGAGACATGTGTGGGGGCCTGGTGGAGGGTGCCCCTGGATGCTGGGGGGGCAGGGGTGCTGGGAGACATGAGTGGGGGCCTGGTGGAGGGTGCACCTGACTGCTGGGGGGTGGGGGTGCAGGGGGACATGAGTTGGACATGAGTGGGGGCCTGGTGGAGGGTGCACCTGGATGCTGGGGGGTGGGGGTACTGGGAGACATGTATGGGGGCCTGCTGGAGGGTGCCCCTGGATGCTGGGGGGTGGGGGTGCGGGGGGACATGAGCTGGACATGAGTGTGGGCCTGGTGGAGGGTGCCCCTGGATGCTGGGGGTGGGGGTGCTGGGAGACATGTGTGGGGGCCTGGTGGAGGGTGCCCCTGGATGCTGGGGGGTGGGGGTGCTGGGAGACATGTGTGGGGGCCTGGTTGAGGGTGCCCCTGGATGCTGTGGGGCGGGGGTGCTGGGAGACATGAGTGGGGGCCTGGTGGAGGGTGCCCCTGGATGCTGGGGGATGGGGGTGCTGGGAGACATGTGTGGGGGCCTGGTGGAGGGTGCCCTGCACTGCTGGGGGGTGGGGGTGCTGGGAGACATGTGTGGGGGCCTGGTGGAGGGTGCCCCTGGATGCTGGGGGTGGGGGTGCTGGGAGACATGTGTGGGGGCCTGGTGGAGGGTGCCCTGGATGCTGGGGGGTGGGGGTGCTGGGAGACATGTGTGGGGGCCTGGTGGAGGGTGCCCCTGACTGCTGCGGGGTGGGGTGCTGGGAGACATGAGTGGGGGCCTGCTGGCAGGTGCCCCTGACTGCTGGCGGGTGGGGGTGCAGGGGGACATGTATTGGACATGAGTGGGGGCCTGGTGGAGGGTGCCCCTGGATGCTGGGGGGTGGGGGTGCTGGGAGACATGTGTGCGGGCCTGGTGGAGGGTGCCCTGCACTGCTGGGGGGTGGGGGTGCTGGGAGACATGAGTGGGGGCCTGGTGGAGGGTGCACCTGACTGCTGGGGGGTGGGGGTGCAGGGGGACATGAGTTGGACATGAGTGGGGGCCTGGTGGAGGGTGCCCCTGGATGCTGGGGGGGTGGGGGTGCTGGGAGACATGTGTGGGGCCCTGGTGGAGGGTGCCCCTGGATGCTGGGGGTGGGGGTGCTGGGAGACATGTGTGGGGGCCTGGTGGAGGGTGCCCTGCACTGCTGGGGGTGGGGGTGCTGGGAGACATGTGTGGGGGCCTGGTGGAGGGTGCTCTGGATGCTGGGGGGGCAGGGGTGCTGAGAGACATGAGTGGGGGCCTGGTGGAGGATGCCCCTGGATGCTGGGGGTGGGGGTGCTGGGAGACATGTGTGGGGGCCTGGTAGAGGGTGCCCTGCACTGCTGGGGGTTGGGGGTGATGGGAAACATGTGTATGGGCCTGGTGGAGGGTGCCCCTGGATGCTGGAGGGTGGGGGTGCTGGGAGACATGTGTGGGGGCCTGGTGGAGGGTGCCCTGCACTGCTGGGGGGTTGGGTGCTGGGAGACATGTGTGGGGGCCTGGTGGAGGGTGCCCCTGACTGCTGGGGGGTGGGGGTGCTGGGAGATATGAGTGGGGGCCTGCTGGCAGGTGCCCCTGACTGCTGGGGGGTGGGGGTGCAGGGGGACATGTATTGGACATGAGTGGGGGCCTGGTGGAGGGTGCCCCTGGATGCTGGGGGATGGGGTGCTGGGAGACATGTGTGGGGGCCTGGTGGAGGGTGCCCTGCACTGGTGGGGGTGGGGGTGCTGGGAGACATGTGTGGGGGCCTGGTGGAGGGTGCCCCTGGATGCTGGGGGATGGGGGTGCTGGGAGACATGTGTGGGGGCCTGGTGGAGGGTGCCCTGCACTGCTGTTGGGGTGGGGGTGCTGGGAGACGTGTGGGGGCCTGGTGGAGGGTGCCCCTGGATGCTGGGGGGGCAGGGGTGCTGGGAGACATGAGTGGGGGCCTGGTGGAGGGTGCACCTGACTGCTGGGGGGTGGGGGTGCAGGGGGACATGAGTTGGACATGAGTGGGGGCCTGGTGGAGGGTGCACCTGGATGCTGGGGGGTGGGGGTACTGGGAGACATGTATGGGGGCCTGGTGGAGGGTGCCCCTGGATGCTGGGGGATGGGGGTGCGGGGGGACATGAGCTGGACATGAGTGTGGGCCTGGTGGAGGGTGCCCCTGGATGCTGGGGGTGGGGGTGCTGGGAGACATGTGTGGGGGCCTGGTGGAGGGTGCCCCTGGATGCTGGGGGGTGGGGGTGCTGGGAGACATGTGTGGGGGCCTGGTTGAGGGTGCCCCTGGATGCTGTGGGGTGGGGGTGCTGGGAGACATGAGTGGGGGCCTGGTGGAGGGTGCCCCTGGATGCTGGGGGATGGGGGTGCTGGGAGACATGTGTGGGGGCCTGGTGGAGGGTGCCCTGCACTGCTGGGGGGTGGGGGTGCTGGGAGACATGTGTGGGGGCCTGGTGGAGGGTGCCCCTGGATGCTGGGGGGTGGGGGTGCTGGGAGACATGTGTGGGGGCCTGGTGGAGGGTGCCCTGCACTGCTGGGGGGTGGGGGTGCTGGGAGACATGTATGGGGGCCTGGTGGAGGGTGCCACTGACTGCTGGGGGTGGGGGTGCTGGGAGACATGAGTGGGGGCCTGCTGGCAGGTGCCCCTGACTGCTGGGGGGTGGGGGTGCAGGGGGACATGAGTTGGACATGTGTGGGGGCCTGGTGGAGGGTGCCCCTGGATGCTGGGGGGTGGGGGTGCTGGGAGACATGTGTGGGGGCCTGGTGGAGGGTGCCCTGCACTGCTGGGGGGTGGGGGTGCTGGGAGACATGTGTGGGGGCCTGGTGGAGGGTGCCCCTGGATGCTGGGGGGTGGGGGTGCTGGGAGACATGTGTGGGGGCCTGGTGGAGGGTGCCCATGGATGCTGGGGGGTGTGGGTGCTGGGAGACATGAGTGAGGGCCTGGTGGAGGGTGCCCCTGGTTGCTGGGGGGTGGGGGTGCTGGGAGACATGTGTGGGGGCCTGGTGGAGGGTGCCCCTGACTGCTGGGGGGTGGGGGTGCAGGGGGACATGTGTAGGGGCCTGGTGGAGAGTGCCCGTGGATGCTGGGGGGTGGGGGTGCTGGGAGACATGAGTGGGGGCCTGGTGGAGGGTGCCCTGACTGCTGGGGGGTGGGGGTGCAGGGGGACATGAGTTGGACATGAGTGGGGGCCTGGTGGAGGGTGCCCCTGGATGCTGGGGGGGCAGGGGTGCTGGGAGACATGAGTGGGGGCCTGGTGGAGGGTGCCACTGACTGCTGGGGGTGGGGGTGCTGGGAGACATGAGTGGGGGCCTGCTGGCAGGTGCCCCTGACTGCTGGGGGGTGGGGGTGCAGGGGGACATGAGTTGGACATGTGTGGGGGCCTGGTGGAGGGTGCCCCTGGATGCTGGGGGGTGGGGGTGCTGGGAGACATGTGTGGGGGCCTGGTGGAGGGTGCCCTGCACTGCTGGGGGGTGGGGGTGCTGGGAGACATGTGTGGGGGCCTGGTGGAGGGTGCCCCTGGATGCTGGGGGGTGGGGGTGCTGGGAGACATGTGTGGGGGCCTGGTGGAGGGTGCCCATGGATGCTGGGGGGTGTGGGTGCTGGGAGACATGAGTGAGGGCCTGGTGGAGGGTGCCCCTGGTTGCTGGGGGGTGGGGGTGCTGGGAGACATGTGTGGGGGCCTGGTGGAGGGTGCCCCTGACTGCTGGGGGGTGGGGGTGCAGGGGGACATGTGTAGGGGCCTGGTGGAGAGTGCCCGTGGATGCTGGGGGGTGGGGGTGCTGGGAGACATGAGTGGGGGCCTGGTGGAGGGTGCCCTGACTGCTGGGGGGTGGGGGTGCAGGGGGACATGAGTTGGACATGAGTGGGGGCCTGGTGGAGGGTGCCCCTGGATGCTGGGGGGTGGGGGTGCTGGGAGACATGTGTGGGGGCCTGGTGGAGGGTGCCCTGCACTGCTGGGGGGTGGGGGTGCTGGGAGACATGTGTGGGGGCCTGGTGGAGGGTGCCCATGGATGCTGGGGGGTGTGGGTGCTGGGAGACATGAGTGGGGGCCTGGTGGAGGGTGCCCCTGGTTGCTGGGGGGTGGAGGTGCTGGGAAACATGTGTGGGGGCCTGGTGGAGGGTGCCCCTGACTGCTGGGGGGTGGGGGTGCAGGGGGACATGTGTAGGGGCCTGGTGGAGGGTTCCCGTGGATGCTGGGGGGTGGGGGTGCTGGGAGACATGAGTGGGGGCCTGGTGGAGGGTGCCCTGACTGCTGGGGGTGGGGGTGCAGGGGGACATGAGTTGGACATGAGTGGGGGCCTGGTGGAGGGTGCCCCTGGATGCTGGGGGGTGGGGGTGCTGGGAGACATGTGTGGGGGCCTGGTGGAGGGTGCCCTGCACTGCTGGGGGGTGGGGGTGCTGGGAGACATGTGTGGGGCCTGGTGGAGGGTGCCCTGCACTGCTGGGGCGTGGGGGTGCTGGGAGACATGTGTGGGGGCCTGGTACAGGGTGCCCCTGGATGCTGGGGGGTGGGGGTGCTGGGAGACATGTGTGGGGGCTTGGTGGAGGGTGCCCTGCACTGCTGGGGGGTGGGAGTGCTGGGAGACATGTGTGGGGGCCTGGTGGAGGGTGCCCCTGACTGCGGGGGGGTGGGGGTGCTGGAGACATGAGTGGGGGCCTGCTGGCAGGTGCCCCTGACTGCTGGGGGTTGGGGGTGCAGGGGGACATGAGTTGGACATGAGTGGGGGCCTGGTGGAGGGTACCCCTGGATGATGGGAGGTGGGGGTGCTGGGAGACATGTGTGGGGGCCTGGTGGAGGGTGCCCTGCACTGCTGGGGGGTGGGGTGCTGGGAGACATGTGTGGGGGCCTGGTGGAGAGTGCCCCTGGATGCTGGGGGGTGGGGGTGCTGGGAGACATGTGTTGGGGCCTGGTGGAGGGTGCCCTGCACTGCTGGGGGGTGGGAGTGCTGGGAGACATGTGTGGGGGCCTGGTGGAGGGTGCCCCTGACTGCGGGGGGGTGCGGGTGCTGGGAGACATGAGTGGGGGCCTGCTGGCAGGTGCCCCTGACTGCTGGGGGGTGGGGGTGCAGGGGGACATGAGTTGGACATGAGTGGGGGCCTGGTGGAGGGTGCCCCTGGATGCTGGGGGCTGGGGGTGCTGGGAGACATGAGTGGGGGCCTGGTGGATGGTGCCCCTGACTGCTGGGGTGTGTGGGTGCAGGGGGACATGAGTTGGACATGAGTGGGGGCCCGGTGGAGGGTGCCCCTGGATGCTGGGGGGTGGGGGTGCTGGGAGACATGTGTGGGGCCTGGTGGAGGGTGCCCTGCACTGCTGGGGGGTGGGGCTGCAGGGAGACATGTGTGGGGGCCTGTTGGAGGGTGCCCCTGACTGCTGGGGTGTGGGGGTGCAGGGGGACATGAGTTGGACATGAGTGGGGGCCTGGTGGAGGGTGCCCCTGGATGCTGGGGGGTGGGGGTGCTGGGAGAGACATGTGTGGGGGCCTGGTGGAGGGTGCCCTGCACTGCTGGGGGGTGGGGGTGCTGGGAGACATGTGTGGGGGCCTGGTGGAGGGTGCCCTGCACTGCTGGGGGGTAGGGGTGATGGGAGACATGCGTGGAGGCCTGGTGGAGGGTGCTCTGCACTGCTGGGGGGTGGGGGTGCAGGTGGACATGAGTTGGACATGAGTGGGGGCCTGGTGGAGGGTGCCCCTGGATGCTGGGGGGTGGGGGTGCTGGGAGACATGAGTGGGGGCCTGGTGGAGGGTGCCCCTGAATGCTGGGGGGTGAGGGTGCAGGGGGACATGAGTTGGACATGAGTGGGGGCCTGCTGGCAGGTGCCCCACAGTGCTGGGGGGTGGGGGTGCTGGGAGACATGCGTTGTTGATCAGTAGTGCAAGGTGACATGTGGCTTGGCTGGGGGGCATGCCCATGGTGGATGGGCTGCCTGCGGGACATGAGCAGGGGTGCAGGGTAGTCCCCTGTGGTGTGGGCCGCCTGCAGGGGTTGTGGAGGGTGTAGAGGGAACACCTGGAAGGACCCACACGGCCAATTCACGTGTAGTACTCCCCGCGCACCCCTGAAATACACGTACCCTGCTGAATTCGCGTGTGAGACTTCCCGCGCACCCCTGGAACACACGTACCCAGGACAATCCCGTGTGGAACTTCCAGCGCACCCCTGAAATACACGTACCCTGCTGAATTTGTGTGTGAAACTTCCCGCGCACCCCTGGAACACACGTACCCAGGACAATCGCGTGTGGAACTTTCCGCGCACCCCTGAAATACACGTACCCTGCTCAATTCGCGTGTGAAACTTCCCGCGCACCCCTGGAATACACGTACCCAGGACAATTGTGTTTGGAACTTCCCGCGCACCCCTGAAATACACGTACCCTGCTGAATTTGCGTGTGAAACTTCCCGCGCACCCCTGAAATACACGTGCCCTGATGGAATCGCGTGTGAAACTTCACGCGCACCCCTGAAATACACATACCCTGCTGAATTTGCGTGTGAAACTTCACGCGCACCCCTGGAACACACGTACCCAGGACAATCGTGTGTGGAACTTCCCGCGCACCCCTGAAATACACGTACCCTGCTGAATTTGCATGTGAAACTTCACACGCACCCCTGGAATACACGTACCCAGGACAATCGCGTGTGGAACTTCCCGCGCACCCCTGAAATACACGTACCCTGCTGAATTCGCGTGTGAAACTTCCCGCGCACCTCTGAAATACACATGCCCTGATGGAATCGCGTGTGAAACTTCACGCGCACTCCTGAAATACACATACCCTGCTGAATTCGCGTGTGAAACTTCACGCGCACCCCTGAAATACACGTGCCCTGATGGAATCGCGTGTAAAACTTCACGCGCACCCCTGAAATACAGGTACCCTGCTGAATTCGTGTGTGAAACTTCCCACGCACCCCTGGAACACACGTACCCAGGACATTCGCGTGTGGAACTTCCCGCGCACCCCTGAGATACACGTACCCTGCTGAATTCACGTGTGAAACTTCCCGCGCACCCCTGGAATACACGTACCCAGGACAATCGCGTGTGGAACTTCCCGCGCACCCCTGAAATACATGTACCCTGCTGAATTCGCGTGTGAAACTTCCCGCACACCCCTGAAATACACGTGCCCTGCTGAATTTGCGTGTGAAACTTCCCACGCACCCCTGGAACACACGTACCCAGGACAATCGCGTGTGGAACTTCCCGCGCACCCCTGAGATACACGTACCCTGCTGAATTCACGTGTGAAACTTCCCGCGCACCCCTGGAATACACGTACCCAGGACAATCACGTGTGGAACTTCCCGCGCACCCCTGAAATACATGTACCCTGCTGAATTCGCGTGTGAAACTTCCCGCGCACCCCTGAAATACATGTACCCTGCTGAATTCGCGTGTGAAACTTCACGCGCACCCCTGAAATACACGTACCCTGCTGAATTCGCGTGTGAAACTTCACACGCACCCCTGGAACACACGTACCCAGGACAATCGCGTGTGGAACTTCCCGAGCACCCCTGAAATACACGTACCCTGCTGAATTTGCGTGTGAAACTTCCCGCGCACCCCTGGAATACACGTACCCAGGACAATCGCCTGTGGAACTTCCCGTGCACCACTGAAATACACGTACCCTGCTGTATTCGCGTGTGAAACTTCCCGCGCACCCCTGAAATACACGTGCCCTGATGGAATCGCGTGTGAAACTTCACGTGCACCCCTGAAATACACGTACCCAGGACAATCGCGTGTGAAACTTCCCGCAAACCCCTGAAATACACGTTGCCCGCTTGGCGTTTGCTGTTTGGCAGCCCTGTGAACTGGTCCAGGGTTAGCGCAGACATTTGCGATGAATTGGGGATTTTGATGACTTTTCCTTGCGCGAGGGCGTTCTTGGGGGCGTAACTGGCGCTGCTGCAGGGTCGCTGCGCCACTCTTCACCACGGCTGGTTTTGGAGGCTAAAATCCATGAATACGCTGTGCGATGAAATGGATTTTATAACACGCGGCTGGCGCAGTGTATCGCACGGGGACACTGTGCGCCAGCCGCGTGCGCCCCTTTTGTGCGAAATTCTATGAATTACCCTGTTTGTATTCTGGCCTCTAGCCAGAAGTATGTCAAGATAGTGCCCCGTATGTGAGACGGCGATACTTCCAATAGTTGCCAAAAATGTACCAGAGCTCCTTAGAATCAGATAAGGAGCAATCATCAAGTAGTTCCATACACTTATTACCTATCTCTGTCAGGAATAAATCCAAATATTCAAGAAAAACGTTAGCTGGTCCTGGCAGCTGATACCCAAATAAGATTTTAATGGAAAAGGTAGGTGACATCCAAACTATAATATGACCTAGCTGCAAATTGACTATCGTGGACATATTTGCCAAGTTTCCTGGTTCCACACCTCGAGCCAGTGCTGGTTTTTGCTTCCAATAACACGCTGGAACTTTTAATTTAGTTTTTCCCATTGCAAGGGCGGGCCTACAAGTACCAACATGTAGTGTGGAAAAAAACAGGACTTGCTCAAAGATTCCGCATGGAACAGAAACCTGGCAGTTATGCGTGGAGCCTCGTTTCATTCAGCTAGTGTGGACTTTGGTGAACTTGGTGTAATTTTCTTAGCTTCCTTAAATCTTTAATGCATTGCTGTATGACTGCTTGATTTCTGCATCCACAGTTTCTCTGGCACAGTTAGGTCCTGAGTTAGGCATGCACTACTGCTTATAGGAAGGGCCAATGGAACATCATGGGTGCAATTGGGCAGACTGTGTTTTTGGGCGGCTCGATTGGGAGTTTTATGAGGCCAGCCGGATCGTGGAAAGACTCTAGCCCCTCCCCCACGTGAATCCCCCTTTTCCTACATTGACGAAAAAGGCAAAACAGGCTTCCTTTATTTTCTGACCCGAGGCCTGGGTTGATTTGCTTTATTTATGGATATTATTCATATGGGAATTAGGAGGAATGCCCCATAAAATGGTGTGATAGACTTGCTTTGTTTCACAATGTATCTCTGAGCTTGTAATCAGGGACGCAGACTTTTGGTTTTCCTGGGGGGTGAAGGGGAGCCAGAGTCGGGGGAGTGGGGGTGCTGCAGCTACAAAAGAAAGTACCATTCTAAGAATAGGGACTTTCATTAAAATAGCGTTTCTCGGGCCGGGGCCCCAGAGCACCGGCGTACACGGCGCCGCCCCCGGCTTGGGATATTTTGAGAGTTCTATTGCATGTCCTGCACTTTCTCTTCAAAGGATCCCTCAGTCATTACTTTGCCAGTCGTGATTGCAGTTCGGCTGGGATATTCGTAACTGCCCATCATGGGGCATTTAAGAAATTGGGGAGCAGTGCTCCCACATAGCATTGCGTGCGGGACGGTGGGGAACATTACTGCCGGTTGAACTGGGAGCGACTGAAGTGCTGCCTGAAAAGAGACGGTATGTTGTTTAAGGAATTAATGGTTCGGTGTGAAATATGACGTGTTCTGCAGAGAGTGCGGTGGGGGGTCCTCCTCGCTCTTTGGGTTGCATCACTGACAGCTGAACCAGAAACCATTCCCACATTTGGCTGCCGCTGGAAACCCTCCTGGCATTCACGCTTGTGGTGGGACCATTAGGCCTCCTGTGGTTCCTTCCAGACAGGCATCAAGGATTCCTTCTCCTGTTCTGCCCACAAAACTAGAAGCAGGCCCACCCCCGCCATCACCCCAACCCCAGATATATTAAAAAGCAAGAGAACGGCGTGGTGCTAGCCTGGTGTATGAAGGCACCGCACATGTACTTATTCACGCCAAAGCATTTGCTAAATAAACATGCTTTAGTTGTATTTCTTTATATTTGCAAATAAAATGATTCAGAAGTTTATCCCTTGCTGTGTGCACATTCGTGTGCTCTGAAAAAACAAGCTGAATGCCCCTTCAAAACAAGTCCAAAACAAGTGGGCTCCCAAGCAAACAAACTGTAAAAACACACTCCCAAAACACTGCAAATAGGTGTCTAAAGTAGGAAATATAACACAATACTTAGACGTGAACAGAAAGAACACAGACATAGTGAGCTATAACATTTTTTTTATCATAAATGCATTTTTCTGCCAATTACTGTCTCTTTTGTTCATCGGAATTTATAAAAGCATACCTTCTGGTCATTGGATCCTCTTCTCTGTCGCCCCACTTGTCCTTGGCTCATTGGTGAGTCACTTTCCCCTGTTCCCTCACCTCTTTGGTCCTTGGCTCCCCTGCATAGCTGCCAAGTACCCCAATGTGATACGTGAGCCAATCAAGGCTTTTCCCATTGCATGCCGGGACTTGTAGATTTGTGCTTCCCATTATAAGTAAGTGCTTACAAGTCCCAGCGTGTAAAGTCAAAAGTCAGGACTGGCTCATGATGTCATGCATAACATGGGGCAAAATGGCAGCTATGCTCATGTGATTTGCTCATCTAGTCTGCATAGCTGCCAAGTTTCCCAGTCCATTCCTGACACCACGAGCCAGTCTTGGTGTTACCAACTGCATGCAGGGACTTGTAGGCCCATACTTAAAATTGAAAAATGAAGCTACAATTCCCAGCAGGCAATGGGAAAAATCCGGACTGGCTCCATCGTGGAACTGGGAAACTTTGCAGCTATTGGTCTGTTGCTCATCTGGTTCTTGGCTCACTGGTGAGTAGCTCTCCAGTGGTCTGTTGCTGCTCTGGTCTTTGGATTATTCTCCTTTGTTCCATCGGCTCTCTGGTCCTTAGCTTCCTGGTGAGTCACTCTACTCTGGTCCATCGCCCCCTGCTCCATGCCTCTATGGTGAGTCGCACTCTTTTGGTCTATCACCTCTCTGGTCCTTAGCTCCCTGGTGAGCCCCTCTCCTCTGGTTTGTCTCCTCTATGGTCCTTGGGTCCCGTGTGAGTCACTTGCCTCTGATCCATCGCCCCTACCCCGCTGGTCCACAGCTGCTCCAGTCCATCACCCCTCTGTTTCTTTGCTTCCCAGTGAGATGTAACCCTCTGGACCATCGCTCCTTTGGTCCTTGACTGACTGTAGTTATGTTGTGGTGCATGGTTGCTTGCTGGTTCATGTTGCGCTCTTGCTGCATTGTACCATAATCCCATGTAAAACTGAGTGGTACTACAATTTGAGTGTCTTTGCGGAGTCAGTGTTGGCAGTCAGAGAGGAGGTCCCATGCAACTGACTACAAACTGCGGGCTCAAAATGAGTGCAATGGCATAGTGTCACCGGATGTAGCATCACATAGCTTAACACCACAGAATATGGCATAACAATGGTTTATAGTCAAAAAGTCGAATCCAATAATGTCGAAAGTCAAAAAGTCGAAAACAAAAAGTCGAAAACAAAAATGTCAAATTTTTTTTTTTGGTTGCTTTTTTTTCGAAATGGGGGGGTCCCCCCCTCAACCCCCCTTTTTTAATGTTTTTTTTGTTTTACCCCTTTTTTTTTTACCCCTGGAGCCCAAAAAAAATATATAAATAAAAAAAATAAAAATTCAACATTTTTGTTTTCGACTTTTTGGATTCGACATTTTTGTAATTCGACATTATTGGTTCGACATTATGACTGGACACCCATAACAATTTATAAAAAGCAAGGGAAAGAATATTTGAAAACAGTTCTCCCTAGATGCTATTGGCTGGTCTGGTGGGCAAGATAAGAATAACAGTGACCAACTCAAAAGGATTCTACCTCCAACCTTAAGCAACAACACATCTAGACACGCGACTCTCACACAGAAACTACACAGGTTACACAATGGAACACCCATCACCTGCAGACAAGTGTCTACAGAACATTTCCCTAAGTAGCACAATAACCCACTAGAGATACACCAACATTATTCTCTACATTGCACACACGCACTCTAACCCATCTGACAATGTTCCCATACCTTGGACTTAAGTCCTCTGAGGGTGTCCCCCCCCACAAGTGCATTAAGGCCATACTAATGGGGCCAAGGCACTTTGTAAATGACAAACTACTACTACTACATTCCTTAAACAACTGTCTGACAGTCACCACAGACAACCACACACAATGTACATTTGCAACCTGGAGCACACACACACTGACCCCATATTTTAAAAACTGCATGTACAATTCAACACTGTAGTAAAACAGGCTTGCCCTGATTCTTGCTTAGTCCCCCACCCCAATCCTGATGCTTTAAGAAAGCGTGAGAATGGTAGGGTTAAATAAGCCTCAATAGCAGTGGAGTAACTTTGCTGAAAATGTTGGCGGGGACATGACATCTAAAGGAAAGGGGCCCCAGGAAAATAAGGGGGACAAAATGGTTTTCCGCAAATGTTGGGGGGACAAACACCCCCTACCATCCTAAAATGATGCCCTTGCTCAGTAACATAGCATAACTGGGTTTTGCAAACAGTTTCGCTCATTCTCCTCTCGGGCAGTTGTCTGGATAACCCAAGTAACTTTGGTGACGGGAAACAACAGGGGAGGAAATGAATTCTGGCTCTGCTGCAGTCAGTGCCCAGTACTAGCATCTCTGGTGCACTGACTGGTTGAAGAAACTAAATATCTGCCTGTTAAACCGAGTGATAATGGACTAAGGGAGGGCCAGTGCAACAATAATGCAATTCTAGGCAAAGTCCTTTGTTGGGTACGTGGGGACACTATTTTGCCCCTGAAATCATCAAATCTAGCCCATTCTAAGGAATACTTCCTTGTCAAATAGTGTGAACTTAATCATTTCTACGGACTACAATTTTTGCAGTTCAGTCAAAGTAAAACAAAATTATGTACCCAAGTTAACAGACTTTGATTACATGGTGAAGCTGGGATTTCAACATATTTCTGCAATTAAAGCACATATCTTTCTAGCTCTATTTAGTACAAAGTTTTTGGGGCCTTTCAAGAGCTGCAATAATATCATCTTATAGAGTTTACTTCCAAACGATGCAAATCTCCTAAAGTAACCTGACAATAGATAAAGCCTTACATGAAAGTGTTAAGCCAAAAAAGTATCACTGTAGCTATATTTTAAACATCATGAATGGAGGACTACAAGTCCCAGAATGCAAATCCCCTTTTCGAATGTTAAACTAGACCACATGCAGTGGTCGAAGTGTACGAAAAGAAGTAGAGGAGCTATGTTCTCTGCTGGTCTGCCCCACTCGCCACAAACCCTATCCCTGCGCCCCTCCCACACACAATCCAAATACCCAAACAAACACACCTGCTATTTATGGGAATGTGCAGTGAAGTGCACTGAAGTGCAAACTTCAACTTCTTCCTACACTTTTATTTTAAAACGAAACCATTCCGGAACGGTTTCTTTTTAAAATAAAAGTATAGGAACTGTGAGACTTAAAAATAAAAAGTATGGGAGCACCGCTCCCGTCCACTCCGACCTCTGCCACATAGAAATAAACTGAGCTTTAGGGTGGGAATAGTTCCTTTTCATGTATCTTGTTCCCATTCGTCTAGGGTGTTTAGGCCTACAAATTCCATGTCGTATTCCTTTCCATTTGCACTACCCTGCTCTTCTCCTCCTCCTTTGTCTGTGCTTGTCCTGCAGTTGTCTTGCAAGTGTCTCTCAGTGCACTAGTCATTTCCCATGCCTTTCTGCTGTAGGGCTGCTCAAAAAAGAGGGCTCCTGGCTAGGCCCTGAATTACCCAGGTGGGTACATACATTATGTCAGAGTCATCCTTAACGTCTACCTAAATGGCACTGTCATGGTCCAAGGTCCCCAGGCAAATCTCCTCCTCTTCGATAGGCGTTTCCCTCGCCTCATCAACTTCCTTTCTTCTCCGGCTGTCCCATCCTCTCATTCCTTGGCTACCTTGCCCACTCTTCCCTCCTCTGCCCATCTTCTGGCTACCTTCACAACTCTGCAGGGCATACCTCTGATTTGTACCCCTCCCCGGAAGGCTTTTAAGTCCGGCAACCTTCTTCATCTTGCCACTCTCAACTCTCGCTCTGCTGTCAAACACTCCTCTGACATCTGCCACCTCCTTGAAGAACTTGACCTTGACGTTCTTGGTCTTACAGAGACATGGTTCACGGCCAGCTCTGTCACGAGATTTGACACTCTCCTCCCTGATGGCTACAAGATCCTCTCCGCACCCAGATCCACTCGCCATGGAGGGGGTGTAGCCATGATCTTTCCTGAGTGGATTCCTGCCACTATAATTCCCACTCAGATCTACTCCTCTTTCAAATGCCTCATCTGCAGGCTCTCAATCTCTCCTAGCCACTCTCTTACTGTTGCCACTCTCTACCGGCCCCCTGGTCAAATCACCTCTTTTCTCTCTGAGTGGGCTGACCTCTCCTCCTCTCTCCTGGCTTCAACCACTCAACTCCTCCTCCTTGGTGACCTCAACATTCACCTTGATTCTCCCTGTCCCTCAACATTGCTCTTTCGCGACCTCTGCGATTCGCTCTCCCTCTCCCTCTCTATCCTCCCATCTGGCCCAACGCACTCTGCAGGGCACACACTTGATGTCTTGATCTCCTCTAGCCTCCTCTTATCTATTCCTCTCTCCACTCCTCTCTCCTGGAGTGACCACTACCTCCTCTCCTCTTATCTCTCTCTCTCTTCCCCCCCAAGCCAAGCGTACCCCAACACTGCCACCTACCTTCCTGGAAATTCCGGCCCATGAAGCGGGTGTCAGTCGAGGCTTTTGCTTCCACCTTCTCCCCACCCCCTCTTCCTCTGGCTGACTCACACCCTGACACAGCCCTGTCTTCTCTCTATTCTTCTATTTCTGATACTCTTGATGTTCTTGCCCCTGTCATGAGGATCTGCCTGAAGTCCAAAGCCAAGTGCCATTCCTGGTATGACTCCGACCTAGCTACAGTTAAACGTAGGTGTAGGGCGGCTGAGAGAAAATGGAGGGATTCCTGTTCATCCTCTGACAAACTGGCCTGTCGCCTTCTCCAAAGACAATACCGTCTCTCTGTCCGTTACAAGAAGAGAGTCCACATTCAAGCCTGTGTTTCTGCGGCATCTAACAGCTCGGCCGAACTCTTTAAAATTTGTAAGGAGCTGGCCAACCCTGCTGCAGTCTCTACCCCTCCCCTTGCCTCTCAGGCTCTTTGCAATGCCCTGGCCTCACACTTTATCTCAAAAACGCAGGACATCCTGTCCACACTCTCCTCCAACCCCTCTCCTCTCCCCTCTCCGTCGGTACTCACTGACCCTCCTCCAGCCACCCCCCCACCCTCCTTCTCTTCCTTTCCTCTCTTCTCCCCTGAAGAGGTCGCTAGACTAGTCCGATCTATGAAAGCCTCGTCAAAACAGGTTCATCCCTGTTCCTCTAAAACTCTCAAGGACCACATTGATACCTTCGCTCCGGCCCTTGCCGACCCTCTGCAACCACTCCTTTGCCTCAGGATCCTTCCCCTCCCCTCTTAAGCACTCCCTTGTGCATCCTCTCCTCAAGAAACCCACAGCGGATCCCTCTTGTCCGGCCAACTATCGCCCAATTTCCATTACCCTCTACTTAGGCAAACTCCTTGAAAAGCTGGCCATCTCTCAGCTAAACCTTCATTCTGATTCTGTTGGCTGTCTCCACGACCATCAGTCTGGCTTCAGATCTGGCAGAAGCACGGAAACTGCTCTCCTGAACATCCGTGAAGATCTGCTTTCCAACCTTGACTCTAATATTCCCTCTGTTCTCATCCTACTTGATCTCTCCTCTGCCTTCGACACGGTCAACCATACCATCCTGCTTAACCGTCTCCGGGATAACTTGGGCATCACTGATCAGGCTCTGGTCTGGCTGACCTCTTTCCTCTCTGATCGACCCTCCCAGGTCCAACTTGGGTCCTTCCTACCATCTGTCTTCCTCTCCACCTGTGGTGTTCCCCAGGGGTCTAACCTCTCGCCCTGGCTTTTCAACCAATACCTGGCAACTCTCGCCCACTGTATTGCCATTTTCTGCTCAAACTTCCAGTGCTACGCAGACGACACTCAACTCATTTTCAGGCTGCCCTCCGCCACCTCCTCCACCTCTCTCATCACTGATTGCCTAACTTTCATCCAAGATTGGTGTGCCGCCAACGATCTTTGTCTTAATGCCAGCAAGACAGAGATCCTCCTCATTGGCACACCATCACCTTCTTTTCCCCTCACTCTCTGGCCAGCCTCCCTTGGCCCTCCTCCTACCCCCACCTGCGAGGCCAAGAACCTTGGTGTCACATTTGATTCCACACTCTCCTTCTCTGCCCACATCGCTGATGTATCAAAAAAGTAAAACCGCCTACTGCACCTCCTCAGAGGTATTCTTCCTTTCCTCTCATTCCCCTAGAAGCTCACTGTCTCCCAAGCTCTGGTTCTCTCTAAGCTGGACTATTGCAACAGCCTCTTTCTTAATCTACCTGCCTTTACTCTCCGCCCTTTACAACTTATCCAGAACAGGACTGCAAGACTTGTCCTTGGCCTCAAGCCCTGGGATCGTATCTCTCCAGCTCTGAAATCTCTCCATTGGCTCCCTGTGGATGCAAGGATTAAATTCAAAACCCACTGCATTATCCACAAGGCTTTCTGGGGCCTGGGCCCAACATACCTTCAGCTATCCCTCCGCAAATACCTCCCATCTCGAGCACGCCGCTCCTCTACCTCTAACTCCCTCAGGGTCACTCGTTTCTCAAAGAAACGAGCTGGGGGTAGATCTCTGTCTTCGGCTGGGGCCTCCCTCTGGAACAGCCTCCCTGCCACTCTAAAACTTGAGTTGAACCATCTCCGGTTCCGGAAGCACCTCAAAACCTTCCTCTTTGCTTCTGCCTTCTCCTCCCCTCCCCCCTGTTGATTCTGCTCTCCCTCAGCACCATGCACCTGGCCACCCTCTGTCTTCTGGGCCCAGGTACCTGCTCATCTTGCCACCCCCACGCACTGCCTCCGGGCCACCCCCTGCACTGGGGTCTGTATCTGTACCCATACAGCCCTCCCCTTTTCTTCCTGCACTTTCAGACCTACACGGCCTGCTGCCATAAACCCAGCACTTGCCAATTGCTGTCTGCACTCCCATTGTTTGTTGCCTCTTTATTTATTATTTTATTATTATTTTTGTTTTTTTTCCTTCTCGCTCCGCACTCTCCTTTTGTTGCCCCTTCCATGCACTTCTCCCCCTTCTACCTCTACCCTGCACTTGCACGTTCTCAATGTCACTGGGCCTAGTATGATCATTGTTTTTGTTCTCCCCTGTTCCCTTTCCCTGCCTGGTCGCGCTCTGAAACACTTGTGTATGAGCGCGATAGAAATAAAATATCAATCAATCAATATAAGCACACAATAATCAGGGTGAATGAGAAAACACACTTTCATAGGTATACCCCTACGTGCAAGAAAAAATTGTTCTCAAATGTTGTGAGTGTCAAAAAATGTTTTTACCCCAAGCTTTTAATGCACATTTGTCTGTCACAATCAAACAACAAGGACACAATTAACTTATACAGTTTTGTACAAAATACGCACAGGTGCAATCCAGTCAAATTGACTGGAGTTGATGAGCATTAGGCATGTTTCTTCTTTTTTATTTTATTTTGCATTTTTAAAGCGCTTACACAGCCTGCGGGCATCGAGGCGCTGTTACAGGAATTGCTTGTTTTTAGTAGCGTAATTGTTTTTTTTTCTTAGTTGCGTATTTATAATGCGCTTAAATACCCAGAGGTTTCTAAGAGCGGACCTGGGGATCGAACCTGTGTTGCTTTGTGTCGTCTTGCTTCCAAGGCGAACACGTTGCAGCTGAGCTATCCTCCCGGGACAAGTCTAAAATCTACAGAGGTCAATTTACAGATAACATGTGAGCACAACACAGGTTTACAGTGCACAATTAACAGTGTTAGTGATGGACACTGATACAAAGAGAGGGTCGTCGACACTACTGTGTTTCGGCCAAAACGGGGAAGCTGTTTCATAAAGCTTGCATGTGGTTGGCCTTCATCAGGACAATGGGACTGGTTGAGGAAAAGAGTGTCTTGTTGGTTTCTGTCAACAAAAATGACAAGAAGTACGTGGTTCAGAAAGTGTGTGGTCTCAGAGTGGAGATCATTTATTATAAAGGCTATTAATGCCGAAATAACACATCACTGAGCTTACCGTGTGCAAGGTTACGCTACTATATGGAGCTCGTAAGGTAGTCCCCGATTCCAAATGCAGGAGGTTCAAACCACAGGTCACTGTGTGGGATCTGGTATGCCCAAGTGCCTTAGAAAAAACGACAAAAGGGATAGCCAAAAGAGACTGTTAGTCTGAGTCTCTTGGTGGTGTTTCATCCTAGCCAGAAGACAGTGCACGTGCTGTGCCAATGTCTTACCGGAATGGAGTTTGTCTGTACTGGGGTCTCTGGCTTGTACGTAGGCCGGTAGATCCTGTTGTACAATGGGCTATGATCCCGGTGGCATTGTAAATAAAATATAGGGCAAAGCTAAATATTGCGCCTATCTCACGGGGTGGTCATTGGATCGTTACAGGGTGCAAAGGTGCACAGAGTCCTAGGGTGTGCTGGCGGGCCACTCGCACTTCTAAATTATGAACTTACATCCTGCCGTGACTTAAAAAAGAGTGCCTCTGAGGTTGCTGTAATCTACTTAACAAACTACTGGGACACAGCAGAGTCGCCATGGCTATGGGCGTGAGTGTGTGATATGATATACTGTGACTAAACTGGAGGGTAGCAGTCCGCTGAACCAACTGCTTAGGCCGCGCCAGAGTCGCCCATGCAGTACACGTAACTGTGTGATTCACCTCGCTGCAAAAAGAATGGAATCGAGTGAAGGCAAGGGATCTAGAGAGTACACGTGTTACAGTCCGTGGTGCTGCTCTCTTACCTTTCAGGGCTGCTGCACTCTGAGGGAGTATGGTGCAGAGAAACGCTGCTTCTCAGAGCGATGCGAGGCAGGGAAACAGGCAGCGCGCGAGTAAGGTGGAGTCATGCAACGTTGCCTTACTCTCCCTTAGCACTTAAGGGGCTAAACGCAGGCAGATTCCACAGGAAACCATTGTAAATGCCTTTCTCAATAGTTATTTGTGGGATGCCTTTACACTTTTTCCTATCAGTATGTCTCAACAAGCTGATTTTGTCTATGTTTTACAAAATTGTGAAAATGTAATGTTCATCACCGGCAAATGACCCGTTTCAAATGGGTTCCTAAAGAAGGGAAGCACTACAGTAAACATCCTCATTTTAAATTTGATAAAAGCCAAGGTCAAGCAAGGAGCGCCGACCGTGTTCATGGCTTTTGTGGATCTGTCGCAGGCGTTCGACAGAGTGGACAGACGGAGACTGTGGAACAAATTGGAAAAATGGAACTGCCCTAGGGAAATACTGGACCCGGTGAAGGCGTTATATACCAACACCAAGCTAAGAGTGCGCCTAAACAATCAGGGCCTGCTGTCGCAAGAGATACCGGTGGAACAAGGAGTAAAACAAGGGTGCCCTTTGGCCACGGCATTGTTTATTGCTTTTCTAGGGGACCTTAAAGACTCGGACGACGCAGTAAGAGCTTTTCCTCCAAAGCTGGGTAAGACCAATATACCACGTCTACTATACGCAGACGATCTAATATTGTTAGATCAAACCCAAATCGGCTTACAACGACAACTCGCCAATCTGGCACAATATACGGAGCAAAACAACCTCAAAATAAACAAAGCTAAAACAAAAATATTGATATTTGGAAAAAAGGCCAAGAAAACATCTGCAGGCTACAAGTGGGCATTGGATAACGTAGAAATCGAAGTGGTCCAAAGCTTCAAATGCTTAGGAGTCCACATCGATAACTCGGCAAAAGAAGTTACAACGCAGAAGATCCTGTGGGAAAAAACAAAATATCTTGCGGTCCAAATGAAAATGTTAGACTGAAAATATGGCAAGTTCTCCCTGGTCCCGACGATTGAGTTCTATAAAGGGAAGGTGGTGCCAACCTTGACATACGGCATGGGAGGGACCCTGAACATTCCTAAGAACATATGGCGGAAACTTGAGAGTTACATCTGGAAAACGGTCCTGGGTCTGCCAAATGCGACCGCAATGGAACTTATCAGAAGAGACTTAGGCCTACTCTCTCTAGAAGCCACGGTGGAATTAAATGCAATGCAACTCTGGAGAAACACTCTCATCAAGGACAGCTTGCCTATCTACAAGATAGTGGCCGACGAAATAGCAAACCATAGCCTGGCTATTTTAAACAATTGGACAAACAACCTGAGAGAAAAGCTCACTGATATCGCCTGCAATGAAGAGGACCTTATAAATAACCCTACAAGAGTGAAGTCAAAATTGGAAGACCAAGACTGGATAGAAACGTTGGAAAAAGCGCAGAAGAACAATAAGTTAAAAGAACCAATGAGATACTGCAGCAAACTTCCAAATAACCAACTAAGAAAAATGTTCATGAGGGCACGTTTCAATCTCCTACCAACCCGGGAAATCCAGGCGATCAGAAGACAAATGAACGAGAAGTCCTGCCGACTCTGCAAACAAATGAATGAGATTGAATCGATAAAACATCTGCTGTTATATTGCCCAGAGTTAAGTAAAACAAGAGCCACATACCTGACTACCCTATCTACAGATATTTCTAGAACACTAGAAGATGCAGATACAACATGGTGGAATAGGCTGATGTCAGGGGAGAAAACTAAATGGACGATAGCGACCGTGAACATTTTGGAATGTGCATTAGAATCAATTGCCTCTAAAGTCCCGACGCTGACCGACGACGAGGCCCCCGACCTGGAATCAACACTCTAACAGGGAAGAGGAGGAAACCAGGTGGGAATCGCCCCCTGTTTGGGTTTCAACTGTGGGACTGCTGCACTTTTCTGTTTTCCTCTGTCGCTCTTCGTGTGGCTCTTGTTAGTTGACCAACATCACCTTTTTGTAAAAATTGTTAATGCAATTATATACGAATAAAAAATAAAAAAAATGTAATGTGTCTTTTGTATTGCTCCTTTTATCACTTGTATGGTGACAATGAGCTGTAGGTCCATTTCAGGTCCAATGAGGAACAATGCACGGAGGGGATGTGTTTCTCAAAAGTGCATACAGAGGCGGTCCCCTCCATGCAATGTACGTGGGCAATCAAAATGACCCACTGTGCTTTCACATTTGTGATTTTAATTTTATTGTGGTGTACACCTTTTAATTTGGACTGGTGATCCATAGCTGGTTAGGGTCTTCCTGTCTTTATGAGATAGACGTGCATTTACCCAGTCACTCGATGTGAAACTGTGGGGCTTTGTTGCCTTTCTGGCTTCATGGGTGGGTTGCTGCTTACTTTGATGTCTTTGTGTTAAAGGCCAATGGGGTTTGATTCCTCAGCCTGGCATGGCACATTGGGCATGCTGACTGGGCTAGCACAGGCCCATAATAGTGTAGAGGCTGCTTCGGTGCAGCCCTATGCTAGGGCGTGTCAGGGGCAGAGAGATTGCTCAGATTACTTGCTGGTACTCTTCATTACTCCTAGTTCTTCTCTTCCTCGTCACATTACTTGCCTTTGAGGCCTCACCACCATTCCAGGAACCCTTCTTCACTTTCTCTTCTTCTGAGGTATAATACCTCCAACTTACCCATAATCCCCAGTTAAAAATATCCAAGCTGGAGCATGGGACCCTCCCTGCAGGGAGGGAGAGGAGGGTCGTCAGTACTGTGACAAGGACTAGGAGTAAAGAAGATTGCCAGTAAGTAATCTGAGCATTACCTCCATGCCCCTCTGTTAGGGGGAATTCTCCTTCTAGGGCTAATTTCCCTCACCTAGTGAGTCCTCCAGCAGCTTTGCTGGATTTCTGGAGTTTGTTTTTCCACCTGGTAAGAGTGTACATCCTTTTTCCACTCTTACATGCGTTTTGGCCTATGTGTTTTTACTTATTGTGTGATCTTGGGCACTGGAGCACACCACTCCAGGTGCCCCTGTTCTTGTATGGGTTACACGGCACCCTCAGTGTAGTTACCCAGGGTTGTCTTTTGGACTTCCCTCTGACTCCATTTCGCTGGGGCTGACTACTGTCCCCCAGAGAAAGGTAAAGTTGCCATTTACTTTACCTAGTCACTTTTACCACAGACCCAGTACACCGCATTTTACATGGAGTACTGGAAAGGGCTAATCTGTACCCCTTTTCTGTCTGTACCTCCCTGAGCATTGTTTTGCTCTTTTAACATTAACATTTAGACTTGGCTGGTGGCAGTGGTATCTATCCTAACATTTCTACCACGATTATAGTAGATAGACTTGGTAATCCTTTTTGCTATTTTTGCATCCTTAAGCATAAACCCGCTTGACCAAATCGTCTTTCTTTTGGCTCCGGTTGGGTTTATTCGCCATTTCTTTTTGTGAAAGTCCTTCTTGTGTTTTACTTTGCGCAGCAAACTAGGTTTGCCTTCTTTGTTCACCGTCTTTTGGCGGGCTTCTGCAGAGAAGCCTTCCTCTTGGCGCCTGGGTGTCTAGGTAGACTGAATGTCGCACCCAAGTCGCACTTTGCCATGATTGGCTGAGGTGGTTGTCCCGGCTGGACAACCCCCCTGCTGTGTGATTGACAGCCAGGCTGTGTGAATGGGGGTTTTGCGCATAAAAGGCAGGTCTCTTGGGCTAGAAGTCAGAGTCGCCACTGGAACTACAAGGAACCGAAGAGAAGCAGAGAGAACGACGGCTGCTGCAACTACCCCATCCCGGTGAAGCCCTGCTGCAGTCCTGAGCTATCTACCCTTCAACGACTAAGAGAAGATCCAGTCCGGAGTCTTCTTCCCGTGAGCCTGGTGGGGATAACCAGCTCATCTTCTTCAGCCAGAGGTCACCCTCGTGGTCGAAATCGCTGCACACTGCTGTAGTGGTTCGGATAGCCACCTGACAAGCCTCTCCTGTTTTTAAGGAGCACACCTTTTATTCGTTGTCGCTGCTGCCGGCTTCATCCCTGTGTGGTGCCAACCCCCTTCAGACGTCCTCCTTCACACTGAAGCTCCAGGCATCGTGGGTCTGCAGGAAACCAACAGGAACAACTGCCAGGGCACCAGCTGCACCATTGGAATAAGGTACTGTGTTCTGCTTGAGGAAATTGGGTGAATCCCTTTTCTTCATCTTCAAGGCTTGCCCTTGTCTTCCCTCCTTCTTATAACTTTTGCTTCCAAACATTGACAATATCAAAGTACTCTTGGCTACGCTGAATCGTGAACTGTCTAAAAGTGTGATCTTCGACAACAGGTCTCCGGTGTCACTTAACCCTGACTCCGGCCCTTTGACTTTTGAACTCCTGTTTCTGAGTGTTTCTCGATCCTGTCTGCCTAACCTAAATATCGCCTGTGATTTTTGCCTCCAACTCCCTCTGGGTATCTCAGGTGCTAAGAGTGTTTTTGCCCCGGTAGCATTTCATGTCACGGATATGCGTTTATTTAGTAGACCGAACTGTCAAAAATTGATCGCAACTGTATCTGCGGTATCGTGTTTCGTTCATAACACAGGTTCATTCAAACACAGGGTACTTACCTTGAGACATACTGTACAAAGTGAATTGGTTAGTTTTGGTATATTTGACGTGTGGTTTTGTTTAAAGTTTAATAGAAGTGTTGTGTTTATAACTGACGGTTTAAAAATAAATGTACTTATATTTTTCTACCTAAAACCTTGAGTCAGTGTTTGCTTGAGTCACAGTAATTGTGGTCCCTTTGTGTAATCTCTGCTACTGCTCATATACTCTTGAGATAAGCCTGGCTGCTCTGCTACTGCTACCACTATAACTTAGTAGTACGGGCTGTACCAAAGGTAAAACTTGTATTGCCACCTGTGGTTCTAATTGTGTGTAGTAGTCCATACGGGCACTGCACAGGATTCTGCCTAACATCCTCTTCCTTGTCCCACTACTTACCTTGGAGGTAAACCAAAGCACAGCCAACTGGGAGAGGTCCCAATGAGACACAGAGAGCCAGAAGTGCTGCAACACAACACACTTTAATCCCACAGAAAATCACATGCCAACAGACAAACCCCAACCCTAAAGGAGCCATCTGTGGGGTGAGCCACATTCAGCCTGTAATGGTTAATAAACGTGCCCTGGTCTGCCCCAGTTGCAGCCTTACAGATCTGTTGCAGAGACACCCCACCAGCATCAGCCCAGGAAACTGCCATACCCCTAGTGAAACGACCCTGGACGTAGTCAGACACAGGCAAACCAGCAGACACATAAGCCATAGAGATGACAGTTTGTATCTAATGGCTGATGGACACCACCGAAGCCTTCTGCCCTGCACCAGCAGCCCCAAACGTGACAAGCAGGCTATCAGTCCGACAGAACAGTTTCATCCTAGAAAGGTACTCCAGGACAGCCAGCCGAACATCAATGGCATGCCAAGCCACCTTGTCAGGAGTCTCGGGTTCAGGGGAAAAAAGTGGGGAGAACCAGATCCTGTGAAGTGTGAAAACGTGACACCATCTCAGGCACAAACTTGGAGTCACAGCATAAAACAATGGAATCAGGAAGCACTCACAAAAAGGGAGGGTGACACAATAAAGCCCCCACCTCCTCCAGACGCCGGGCAGCCGTGATTGCAATAAGAAAGGTCGTCTTGAGAGTGAGGAGCAGGATGCAATCAAAGGAAGATCCCGAGGAGGAAGACCCTTAAAGGTACAGGGACATGAAGCAGTAACATCTCTAACGAACTTCCCCACCAAGGCATCCCCTGGCATACGGCCCTGAGAGTCCCCTTTGAGGATTTTAACAGAAGCCCACTGGGAACGAAGAGGGGACAGAGCCAGCCCCTTGTCAAACCCCTCCTGGAGAAACTGGAGAATAGAAGGCAAGCCACACTGAAGCAGGGGAACTGCTGACCGTCCACACCAAGCCGGAAACTGCCCCCATTGCAGTCATAGGTCTTCAAGGTAGAAGGGTGCCTAGCCTGGAGGATGGACTCGACCACTGACCAGAAAATCGAGACCGCGCAAGAACCAAACTGCCCATTGAATCTACCCAAGCTCGCACCCCAGCCCCGTCTGCAGAAGGAATGGCCACTTCAGAATCAACCACGGCCTCCAATCCTAGCGCTCCAGAAGGGAACCAAACCTAATGAGGCCAGAAAGGAGCCACCAGAAGAACAGTCGTCCTGGAACCCCTGATCCGCTGTACCATTCGGGGAAGAAGAGGGAGAGAAGAAAAGGCACAGAGGAGACCCTGCGGCCACACCAAATTCAGGGCGTCCACCCTCCAGGCACCCATTGATGAAAACCAGGAGCAGAAGAGGGGCCCCTTCACCGAGGCTTGCGAGGCAAAGAGATCCAGAACCGAACACCTGAACTTGTGGCAGATCTCCGCAACACCCTATCCGATAGGACCAGATACTGGGAAGAGGGGGAAATCCGTGCTGAGGCGATCTGCCAAATAATTGTCCAAACCCTGATGTGCGCAGCCTCCCGAGACACCAGATGTTTCTCCCCCATGCAGCAATCAGACAGGCCAGGGCATTCAGGGACCGACCCAAGTCCCCCTGGCGATTGACATAGGCCAAGGCTGTGGTGTTGTCCATCCTGACCACCAAGGCTCAGCCCAGCAGATACTCCCCGAAAAAAACAGTGCCCGCTGAATGGCACACAACTCCTTCGAGTTGGATGAGTGACAAAGCTCCCCCGGCTCCCACAGGCCCTGCGCCAAACTGGACCCCAGAGTAGCTCCCCACCCCTGCCCACTGAAATCAGTAGTAAAAATGGTCCGCACTGGACAAACCAGGTCCATCCCCACCCGGAGATTTCAGACCTGAAACCACCATAGCAGATCCGACTTCAGAGCCTGAGAGACAGGGACAGAGGCCTCGTATGCCTTAGAGGCCGGAAGCCAATGGGTCAGAAGGTAGCAGACCAGGGGACGAAAATGGAGGCGGGCCCGCCGCACCAGAAAACTACAAGAGGCCAGGTGTCCCTGCAGAGCAAGCAATAGGTGAGCTGGAGCCCACATTTGCCAGAGAACCCTTAGGAGAACAGATGGAAGACGTCAGACCCTCAACAGAGTCAGGAAGACCTACCCCACACTTGTGCAAAACTGGGCCCTGATGAAAACCAGATCCTGGGAGGGACACAGGTGGGATTTTGGGCAGTTAACGAGAAACTCCCAGTTTCTCAGAGTATAGGCAGACCAGACGTAGATGCACCAGGACCATCTCCCGCCGGGTCGCCTTGACAAGTCAGTCGTCCAGATAGGGGAGAAGCTGAACACCCTGGAGGCAGAGATGAGCCACCAACTTGGTGAACACCCGGGGGGCTGAACGCAATCCAAAGGGGAGAACCAGGAACTTAAAATGTCGATGTCCCACTGCAAAACGGAAGATCTTGACCTGGGAGGGGAGCAGAGAAACATGGCAACAAGCATCATGGCGGTCCTGGGACTGCAAACAATCCCCTCACAGAACCAGAGGGAGAATGTTCTGCAGAGTCTGCATCTTGAACTGCTCCCTCCTCACAAAACAGTTCAGGTGCTTCAGATGGAGAACTTCCCAGAAGGTTTCAGAACCAGAAATATCCTGGAGTAAAACCCTCTACACCACTGGACTTGTAGGACCAGCATAATAGCGTTCTTCAGCAACAATTATGACAGGGCTGTAGACATCACCTATATCTTGGGCTGCTTGCGAGGAAACAACATCCTGCCCAAGAAAGGCTGAACCAGGGGAGACAGGAAGTCCACTCGATACCCATCCATGACTGTTTGAAGAGCCCAGGCATCAGAACACTACCGGGCACACACCGTAAAAAACAGCTGGAGACGACCACCTACCGGCCCCTGGAACCGTCAGGACTTCTGCATAGGGCACAAAGGCTGAGAGGTGCAAATAGGAGCACAACCCCCTCTCCAGTGAGGTCTATGAAAACAGCAGAACTTGGAACCAGAAAAAGCAGGGCCTGGCCTGGCAGAGGACTACTTGGCAGCCAAGCGAGGCTTTCTATACAGCTTGTCCGCAAGGACCACCTTGTGAACCTTGTCCTCCATCGAATCACCAAGATGGTTTGCACCTTTATAAGGAGGTTTACGAGCCGCCATGTTCTGTGAAACTTCAGACTTCCTGAGGATGAACATGCCTCTGAGCCGAAATCCCAGCACCCATGGCCATGGCAGAACCACGCACACCATCATAGGTCAGTTGACCTTGCGATCCACCTGTTCTCGCCTCCTCAGCCGACAGGGAGGACCGCCCCACCAGACTCGCAAGAATATCATCCACCTCCATGGAGTCCGAGATGCAGGTGTCCCCACCTGACAAAGGAGAGAGCTTCACCATAAACTGGGGCATGGCAATCCTTTCTGGGTCCTTCCACTCCCAAAGGAGCTTCTTGCAAATGTCCACAATAAGAGGCAACCCCATCGAAGGTGTATGTTTGTATTGTCTAATGGAGGGATCTGAAAAGTCGCACTGGACCAAGGGCTCCGAAAACCCCATACAGTCCCACACCTGCGTCAAGACAGCAGCCACAGCATCCCTTCCAGGTTCTTCCCCTCAGCATCCACCTCGGAAGAAGGGGCATCCGAGGAGGAGGCTTCGGTCCCGGAAGACGGAGATGAGGAAGAGGAAGGAGAAACACACCTGTGCTTGGCCCCACTCCCGTGTCTGCGAGCAGCCAGACACATTCCTATTTCTTCTACCTTTGAAGTTGCACGTTGACTTTCAGTTCCCAGGTGTGTTTTACAGCCGATATTTATTGCATAGCTTGGCCTTGCACCCGAGACCTACCCCTTTCGGGAGATCTTTGGATAGCATTTGGGAGTTTGTTAGTGGAATGTTACAGTAAAGAACCATGTTTATTCTTTGCAGCATTTCAGACCAGTACTGCTCACATTTCTGGCATGTGCAGACCATGTGACTGTAGATACCAGTTTCCATGCCACATCTCCAGCATGTGCTTGTATGAAATAAGTGCAGATTAAAAATATTTTATGGCAGTAACTACATTGTTTGGAGAATCAGTCCTGAAGTCTTATGTTAAGTTTTGGAATGCCGGCATTTAGCTCTGCCTGTTTCTGTTTACTATGTGGCATTTAGTTCAGTGCAGCTGTCTGGCCTGTACTTATCGAAACACTCCCTGTTGTCCAATGAAATCTCCTTACAGACAAATCATTTAGGTAATGAGACCCCAAGGATATCAGCAAAGATTTCCTGCAACATAACTCATTTTTCTTGTTGTGGTTGTTTCATAGTTCTGATGTGGGAAGGTACTCTTTCTGAAATTGCTTACATTATTTGAGTGTGCCATCTTTCTTTTCCAAATCGTAGAGCAGTGATCTTCAAGCTGTGGGACTTGCCCCTCGTGGGAGCCGACGGTCGGGTGGGGGGGGGGCGGCTAGAAGATGTCCACATAGTGTCGTGAGTATCTTTAAAAAGGTAGTCCAAGAACTTCTCCAATAGGAAATATAAGCAGCTTTGGCAATTGGAGAGACTAGGAAAGCATATTTTTACTCAAGGGGGACCCGAGTAAAAAAAGTTTGGATAACACTGTCGTAGAGAGTACCCCTCTGTATCCAAACTTTATAGTTCATTTTCCCCTGGAGTACATGTAAATGAGAGTTGTGACATATCGGTGCCTTTTCCATCTTCTAGATGTGAATTTTGTGCCTTCATTCCATCGAGTGGAGGACTCTCCTTGCTTTCAGAAGATTGATTGTAATGAACTGTTGATTCTTTATTTTATTTGGAGGTGAGTGTGTCCGGCTCCATCATTGGACAGCTCGTTCTTCAGCTTGACCCAATTTGGTGCGTCCTCTCTACCACTTAGAAAGGGACGCACAATTTGGTGCGTCCTCTCTACCACTTAGAAAGGGACGCACCGACTGATGCAACACAGAGGCTGTGTAATACTCATCAATGCAGAGCAGACCAAGGCCTCCTTTCCATTACTGAGGTTGGGGTCTCTTTAGAGACAGCCTAGGAATTGTTCCTTTCCATAGAAGATGTGTTAACAGTTTGTCACTGTTTAAGAAGACCCTCCTCATGTACTTAAAAATGTATGTTGGACAGGGAATATATTGACGGGATAGTAACAATGTTCAAATTCCCCCACAGGCACAGGTCAAGGAAAGAACATCTGCCAATGCCATTCGAGATGTCTTGCATAAGTGAATCTGAATTCAATGAAACTTTGGCATGGTGTTCGGGAATGCAAGGGAAAGATACTTGAAGTAGCAGTGAACTACCTTCTGACAGAGGCCCTCCAGCTTCCAAGCTGGTCACCCATCAGAGTGGGCCTAATGGTCGACTTTCACCAGTTAAACTATTATATCGGAGATTTCTGCACAACGTGGGAGATTGCTGAATATGATTCAGCGTCAATCACAAAGAGCAACATGACAGCTGATGGATAACAGTAGAACCCTCATCCTCACATTTAATCCAAGATACTGGCCCCATACAGTCTTCGTGAAAGTCCCAACCTAAAATGTTGAATGTATTCTCTTCATCGGCACCCAGCAGATATCCTTTTATGCTCTTGATACCACACAATTGTAGGACATTAGTCAGGAATCTAATGTGGTGTTATGCTTTTCTGCCTTGAACAAAGCCTACTTGATAGGGGACATTAGTGAAGATGTAAACATCGCCATCTCTTGGTAAAGATATTTGGCAGATGTTTGCTATCTGTATTGCTGAGTGAGATAGGCCTATAATTAATTAACTGTGATCTAGGGGGCTCTACCAACATTGCCAATCATACTGTTGATGGACAATTTAAAGTGCTGATGGAATAAATTGGTTGTTATACCATCATTGTAAAGCAAGTACAGTAACCGGCACTAGCTCATTTCTGAACTTTGGATTGAATTCTACTTGGTAGCCACTCGTTTTGGGACATTTGCCATTTGGAATGTGGTGGATTGCCTTGAACTGTGAACAGGCAGCCCAAACCAACACCATTGACAGTCTTCTCTGTGTCGACACTCAGAAGATCTCTCTTTATGTTTTTGCTGCAACAAACATCCAAACATAAAAAATGTGGTCAAAGCTGCTGTAGAATTCGTTTTGATTCTTTTTTTTTAAACAATTCTTTATTAATTACACATACAGTGTATCCTTATCGATATCACTTCTGAAATTCTAGCTATATTAAGTTCTGAAAGCAGTCAAGAGACTCTTATTATGGAAATCGACATTTATTATCATGAATCTTGTGATACAAAACACAATGCACAAGCAAAAGTAATAACAAAAGTGAGAGAAAAGAGAGCTAAACGGAAATCACATAGTTCAATCTAGTTCGTGAAGCAACAAAGAAATAAAATATTGGGTCAATACATCATACATAATTACAAGAAGAAGTACAGAAGCATAAGCACCTAGCTACTGTGCACTTAGACAACAACATAAATTGTTAGAGCACCCACTGGTGGTGCTCCTTGTAAACAGCCACTACTCTAATTTTTTAGAAAAATGGCTGACACATTTTTAACAGGTCTGCAAACAAGTCAAGTTTAGAAAAATAAAAAAAGATGAAAAAGAAACAAGAATTTGTCTTCTACATTTGTAGTTTCCAGATTACTTTCAGACTATATAGAGCCATATTGGCAAATGCCACGTATTTAGACTGTAGTGGTGCTTACCCAAAGAATCCCAGGGCGGCATATAACGGAGAAAAATAAGCCTGAGTGATCCTCAATAGTACAGCTCCAACATGGCGAGGTGGGGCAGAGAAAAACACACTCTGTGGACAGGAGAGAATAGGACCCTGTATTATTCGGAGCTGAGTAGGCGAAGTAAGAAGCCAACACAGAACTGGTGGTGAAATTAGGCTAGCGGTTTCTTTGTGGGATCGCTATTGGATTGCGTGCGCTATTTACCACTCTTAAAACCTAAAAGAAAGGTCGGCAGCAAGTAATAATCTTCCCTCAAGCTTCCCACAGAGCTTGTAGCAAGTAAACAGAAAAGATTGTAGTTCAAGCCCAGCAAATGGTGATTTTTGAATTTTGGAGCCTAGAACTCACAATTATAAGACTACGGGAATTTCCAATACTCATTTTACTCAATAGACTCATCCGCACAGGATTGGAACTTTGAATTTTCAACATAAGATCAAGTGTGATCATTTGACATTGAGATCTCAAATTTAAGAGATATAGGGAGTGTACATGGGCCTTGAGAAGTACCGGTGGTCGAAACATGTGTCGGCTGTGTTTTTCTCTAGAAGAATTAAAAACATTCATATTGAAGGAACACTTGGAGTGACTTTATGAATAATGATGTTGGACTTGTAAAAATGTAAAACTTAGATCAAGTGTATGGTGTGAGCGCAAGATATCCTCCTGAACTACAATCTTTTCTGGTGGTGAAATTAGTTATGATGCTTGAAGGTATTGACAATTATTAGTAGTTGGTGGTGCGATAAGTTTAGACTATGCATAGATGAAAAGAGAAATCAATGAATGTGAAGCAAGAAAATGTGTGTCCACAGTACCTTATCATGATGTACACAGGTATGCGGATAAATATTGATGAGGATTGATGTTCAGTCATGCAAAATGAATGGAGGTGACGTCATAGTTGTAGTTTAGTGGGGAATATTCCCCTGTAAAAAAACTGTATCAAAAATGTACCGGTGATTCAATGAAACCGCGGAATGTCAGTAACAAAATCAGGGGTAATAGTAGCAATGGTTTTGGCATGCACTTACTGCCTACCTGGGTCGGTGTCCGGTGGGTCCAAATGTATCTGATCTCGTAAGTGGGAAGCCGTAGTCTGTCACTTATCAGTATTAGCAGGCCATAAACCAGAAATATATTGTCGTGTTGCATTTTTCGATCATGACCAAAGCCTACTTGATTGTGGGATAGCAGTCAAGGCATAATCTTACCTGCGATCTCAGGGTTTCTACCGCCATAAAAATCATGTTGATGTGCTGATGGAATTAACTGGTTGTCATGCCATCATTATAAAGGGTGCACAGTATCGACAATAGGGCCCTTATTCACAGAACGTGTTCCAATGGGGTTGTGCCATTATAAAATGCTTCTGTGAATTAGGCCCTAGCTCACTTCTGAACCTTGAGTAGAATTCAGCTAGATAGCCAACTGGTCCAGACATTTGAAACTTTTCACATGCTCTACAGCCATAGACGCCTCCTATTCCATGATTCGGCTGGCCAGGATTCCTTGCTCTTCTTATGTGATCAGTGGGAATGTTATCCCATTCTGGAAATTATTGAGGTGAGTGTGGCTTAGTTTGCGTAGAACACCTCGAAGATCTCCAGTATCTCTTTGATCTTGAGTTTCTGGAAACCATTCTCAATTCTGAGTGATGTCATTATGTTCCTGCCCTCCCATTGCTTCAACCTTTGTGCTACCAAGCAACTACACTTGCCAACATTGTCCCAATATCTCTGTCTTAGAAAGAACATGTACTTCTCGATTTTTGTGTGTTGTGTTTATTTATCTCGTATCTACATCTTATGATTTTCTTTTCAGCGACATATTGCCCCAGTCACACAGAGAAGATATTTCAAGTTCTTTCAAGGATTCTTCATGCCTGATCTCTTCTTTCCATTCCCTATTGCATCCCGCACGTTCAACAATTATTCTACCCCGGACAAAGGTTTTTTGGGATACCCAGATATATTGCTCCTCCCAGACGGTACCCCTATTTCTTTCCATGAATTCCGAGATGTCTATTTTAAATCTGGTATAGAGTTATTCACCTTTCAGCAGAGCATTGCCTAGCCTCAATTGGCATATTCATTTCTCCTCACTGCCCACTCCCAGAATCACATTAGTAGGCGTGAGATCCAAGATGTGGCTGTGCCCTATTTTTGTTGAGAGCATTTGCTGTGGCAAACAAAGGACATAAGAACGAAGTCAGTTTCGTGGTGCACGTCATGTGTTGAGGAGTAAAAATCATATTTGCGTCCAGTCAGATTTTTCTGCCTTCAGATGTGTTGTAACGAGAGTTTGCGCTGCCTTTCATATAATGAGTTGCTCTCGTTCTTAATGGAGGCCCCCATCTAGAAATGTGTGTCTAGAAGTGGCTCTTGTTCCTGGTTAAAATATTCACCTAAGAGTAGGTTAGTCATGTCAAAAGGCAGGAGGGTATTCAGAAGGTCTACATTTTCATCCGTGGAATGAGTATTGGTCATGTAGACATTTGGGTTCTATGTGAAAATGTTCCCAGGAAAATCTAGTCATGTGAAAATGTTGCCAGTAAGAAAGTAGTTTCCAAAAATGTAGTCATTAAATACAGTCAATGCAAAGTGTGAAAATGTAGCCAGTAAAAAGTAGTTTCCAAAATGTAGTCATTAAATACAATCAATGCAAAGTGTGAAAATGTTGCCAGTAAAAAAGTTGTTTCCAAAAATGTAGTCATTCAAAACAGTCAATGCAAAGTATGAAAATGTTACAATACAACAGGGGATCTCTCCCGTCCCCTGCACACCCAATGTTTATTGTAAATACAACCAAAAAGAAATATGTTTTTTGTAGGTTCAAACCTTATTATAAACGTACATTTCAAAAAAATTAGTGTCAAACAATCTTGTGATGTATTTCATCAATCAATTTATAGTAAAAAGAACATTCTTTTCCAATCTTCATTACTATTCAAACAAAGTGCATTTCGAAATTGGTAATGCATGTTACATCCCTCTTCCAGCTCAATTCAATACTGTGCTTATGAATGTTGTGGATGAATCTTCTAAGCACAGTATTGAATTGAGCTGGACACATATGAATATCAACTTGTTGATACTTATTTAGACTATACGAGCGTGATGTCATCACGCCGCCGCATGATGTCACCACGCATACGCGTCATCACCGTGACGCTTACATAAACAAAAGCGGCCATTTTGCGGATCTCTTCTACCGCGGCATCTTAGCAAGATTAGGAGAACGAACTGAGGTAAGCACTAAAACACCCTAAAACTATGGGGAATTCAGAACCATATGCACAGAACCATTGAGGACTTAATAGACGGGAGCATGAGTTCTAACCTTAATGAAGAAGTAATTCCATATTAGTTCTCTACAGATTCACCATCGGGTGTAAAGTTAACCCACTTAACTGGGAGGACAATTTGAATACCCCTTACTGGAACAAGGACATATATCATCGGATTATGGTACCGGTTGATCTCCTGAACAAAAATCTTTTCTTTAGAACATTGATTGAAGAATACTGACGTAGGAGAGAGGCATCTGAGCACCCATTGGTGCATCAGCTGAGGACAGCGAACAGGTAACTCTTGAACCATTGGTACTACACCATGACTCTCATTATCCACATATGGGTTTTGATCACAAGAACCTTTCTGGAAGTGTAAATAATAGTAGGTTCATCCTTATATTTATTCTTTTAACTTTACAGGCCGATTTCACTAGCATAACAGAAACGTTTGCTATAAGAAAGAACACAGGTAATTATGAGATGAAAATTAATGACAGATATACACAAGAAAATGTAAATGTGATAGATGAGTGACAATACTCTATTTACTTATTTGTTGTAGATGTGATAACTGCACATGAAAAAGGATAGACAGCTCCTGTTAGAGACACATAATCTAATATTGGATGTTCAATAAGAAGTATTATTGAAAGGAATGAAAAACTATCTGATATTAATGATTTGAATTTGTTTATCCATACTATGTTGAAACAAAACATAAGTCAAAAGCTAATACCAATTTCGAAATGCACTTTGTTTGAATAGTAATGAAGATTGGAAAAGAATGTTCTTTTTACTATAAATTGATTGATGAAATACATCACAAGATTGTTTGACACTAATTTTTTTTAAATTTACGTTTATAATAAGGTTTGAATCTACAAAAAACATATTACTTTTTGGTTGTATTTACAATAAACATTGGGTGTGCAGGGGACGGGAGAGATCCACAAGGTTGTGGACATCTGTTGTATTGTATCTTAGTACCACAACCCAGTGCCAGGGTTGTTTTGTCTCCCCCGCTCCCAATTATAGTACATATAGAAAATTTAAAGATTGAAAGTCACTGAAGGTATTGGGAGTGCACTATGACTATCTAGATTAAGTGTGAAAATGTTGCCAGTAAAAAAGTTGTTTCCAAAAATGTAGTCATTCAATGCAGTCAATGCAAAGTGTGAAAATGTAGCCAGTAAAAAGTAGTTTCCAAATTGTAGTCATTAAATACAATCAATGCAAAGTGTGAACATGTTTTCAGTAAAAAAGTGGTTTCCAAAAATGTAGTTATTCAATACTTTCAATGCAAAGTGTGAAAATGTTGCCAGTAAGAAAGTAGTTTCCAAAATGCAGTCATTAAATACAATCAATGCAAAGTGTGAAAATGTTTCCAGTAAAAAGGTGGTTTCCAAAAATGTAGTCATTCAATACAGTCAATGCAAAGTGTGAAAATGTTGCCAGTAAGAAAGTAGTTTCCAAAAAATGTAGTCATTCTATACAGTCAATGCAAAGTGTGAAAATGTTGCCAGTAAAAAGTAGTTTCCAAAATATAGTCATTAAATACAATCAATGCAAAGTGTGAAAATGTTTCCAGTAAAAAAGTGGTTTCCAAAAATGTAGTCATTCAATATAGTCAATGCAAAGTGTGAAAATGTTGCCAGTAAGAAAGTAGTTTCCAAAATGTAGTCATTAAATACAATCAATGCAAAGTGTGAAAATGTTGCCAGTAAAAAAGTTGTTTCTAAAAATGTAGTCATTCAATACAGTCAATGCAAAGTGTGAAAATGTTGCCAGTAAAAAAGTTGTTTCAAAAATGTAGTCATTCAATACAGTCAATGCAAAGTGTGAAAATGTTGCCAGTAAGAAAGTAGTTTCCAAAAATGTAGTCATTCAATACAGTCAATGCAAAGTGTGAAAATGTTGCCAGTAAGAAAGTAGTTTCCAAAAATGTAGACATTCAATACAGTCAATACAAATTGTGAAAATGTTGCCAGTAAAAAAGTAGTTTCCAAAAATGTAGTCATTCAATACAGTAAATGCAAAGTGTGAAAATATTGCCAGTAATAAAATCACTGAAAAAGCTATTTTCAAATGCACGGAAGTACGAGGCTCTAACCCTAACAACACCTTTAATAAAACCTACACAATCATCCTAACTCAGTTCCTAAACCCTCCCCTAACTATAATTACTACTCTGAACTCTAACAGAATACTAACCCTTTATCAGACCAAAGCATTTCATTTGCATGTAAATACAAAATCAATGGAAAATGAAGAGCGGACCTAATGCCAACCCCATCAACAGCTTGCCACCAATCACATAGCCTTGCCCAAACCCAAACCCAACCCTTGCTCTAATCCAACCATTTGCCTTACCCTAACTGCAACTCTTAACACTTTCCCTGATGGTTACTTTGCTGTAACCACTAGGTTTATACTAAACCCTTATCCAACACCACCATCACCAGCCCTCCCCAGCTTATGCATGTCTTTAACACTCACTCAAACCATTACTCTATTAGCCCCAGCCTTAGCATATCCCCTATCCTAACACTTAATCTACACCAACGACTAACCAAAACCGAACATTACCAGCCGTGCAGCAAACACCCTGACCCTAACTCTTATTAATTCCAGCCAAAATCTTTACTCTAATCCAAATCCCTATCCTACCCCTAAATCAGGAGGTCACAAGCCCACAAAACCCTCCTTAACCCAACATTTACTCTTGGAGCACTACATTTTTGGTTACTTTTCGCTTTGCAACTTTTTCACTGCAGAGGTATTTTCGCTACGTTTTCACTGACATTTTCACCGGGTACCAACATTTGCTATGACTAGTTCTACTTCATTCAGCAGCATTGAATACTCACATCTGCTCATTGTTCCAGTATTTATTTATTTAATTGTTCATTTATAGCGCACTTAATACCAGGGAGTGGTTTCTAACCGCAGGATCGGGATTCGAACCTGTGTTGTGCAATCCTGTGTTGTGCTGTGTTGTTTGGCTTCCAAGACAAAAGCGGTGCCCCTGAGCTATTCTTCCTCCCCATTTGCGAATGAGTGTCACAAGACCTGAGACCGGATGTAGTATGTACTTTACGGCACACCACCTCATCTCACTCCCTGTTAAATTTGTCAGAGAGGTATGTTTCCTGTTGCAACAGTACACCTGATCTTGCTTATTGAAGAACATGAATTATTTGTTTCATTTGATGGGTTTGAAACGGTTGCCTAAAAATCCTCTGCAGGCCCCTTTTGCTGCAATCCGATTTCCCTGGTCCGGTTTTCGTGTTGCATGGGATTTCATTCCGTTTCCCGCTCCTCTCCTTCAACCTCCTCTAAGATGGGGGTAACGCCCCTGCCCAACGCCCTCCACCCCACCTCCACCCTTCTCTTGTGTGGGGTACACTCCTGTAGCTCCTGATATGCCCTGCTCATTCCTTCCCAAGTGCCCACCACCTCTCTATCCCCCGTGACCGCCGCCCTCCTCCGCGCCTCACCCCTTAATTCTTGCAGCTCCACGGGGCCCCGCCAGCCTCTTCCTGCCTCTCCCAGTCTATGCGACCAAAAGCGCACGTGGCAATCCTGACAGGCCGCCTGTCAATCAAAGCAGCCTGTCGAAGGGGGGAAAAGGCGGGAGAAAAATGGGCCCTTTGGTTCAAAAGGCCATGTACGCTGCAGGCAGTCCGATTCCTGAACCCATTTGGCTTCCTAACACTGATGCGTCTTATGTTTCCTGTTCTAGATCGGCCACTCTGGCGAGAGGTGGTACGCGGGGCACGCCAACTATCTACAACCGATCTGTCTCATCACTGCCACTTTTAAATGCGGAATTCGAAAATGTCCATTTTTTTTGTGGTTTCACTCAATTGTATGTGGGGGTGCAGCCCCCCCCACCATATCCACCCTATGCGGTGTTCTCGCTTGTCATAGCGGGCCTGCTGAGGTAAAGGAAAGACTCAGGACACGGAGCGTTTCAAATGCACGTCCTCTTTATTCTCCTCCTTCCCCGAACTCCTCGATCCCGCCCCCCGTTACATCACTTCCCTTCCTCATTCCCTCCCGCCCCTGCGTTACTAAGGGAACGTCAACATGACATCTCCCCCCTTTTTAAACGGTTACCAGTCTTCTCGCAATGGGCGAGAGTCCGGTGGGCTTCTAGTCCATTTCCTCTATCCATCTACGAGGTCTGTTCCGAACCCTCTGTGGACGGGCCTGACTCGGCCCAGGCGAAGGTCCGCTTCCCGCACTGGGGCTTTCTCTTTCCAGCTCGGCGTCCTCCGAGTCCCACTGATCAGCCTGGTAGGAGTCGTCCGACTCATAGTCTAGATGCATCTGCACCCTGCCGCTTAGCCTCCTGGCTCCACTGGGCGGAAGCTCTTTGAAGTGAGATGAGTTTCTCGTGACGGATCCCTCGGGCCCCTGGGCTGTGATCATAGACCCCTTTTTCTGGGTGACAAGTAAAGGTTCTTCCCGAAAGGGGGCCGTGTGCTTGTGTGTCGTCGGTTGTCGCACGGCTACCACATCTCCAACTCCAATCGTGGAGGGCTGAGCTCGCCTGCGAGCATCGGTGTATTCCTTCATGCGTGCTTTCGCTGCTTTGTCTCTTTCTCGCACCTCTTGATCTAGGGCAGGTGATGGTGTCATGCCTTCGGCCTGTGGAAGGCATGTCTGGGTATTGCGTCCAAACATCAATTCGGCAGGTGTCCTTCCTGTGGTGCTGTGAGGGGTTCCTCTATAGTCTCTCATCACTTGATTTAACACCTGCTCATAGGGCTGGCCGGTGAGACAGGCGATTTGAAGGGCTCTCTTCAAGTTGGCCATGAATCGCTCTATCATTCCATTCGCCTGAGGCCACAGTGGCGTGACCTTTTTGTGATGGAAACCCATGTAGTTTGCAAATTGAGTAAACTGATGTCCACAGAAGGGGGCCCCGTTGTCCGTCTTGAGTACTCGTGGTACCCCGTAAACTGAGAACATGTGGTCCAGAAATGGGATGACATGATGCGCTGCAGTGGATGATATAATCCTTACGTCGGGATACCGTGAGTATTCATCCATTATTGCCAGGACGTATTTCCCTCCTTCAATAGGCCCGAAAAAGTCCGCCGCCACTGCTTCCCATACTCTCTGGGGGAGGTCCGACATGACGAGTGGCTCAGGGTGTCGGTTTGGCGTAATAAGGCAACAAGTGGGGCATGCTCTCAGGGCGGCCTCTACTAGCGCATCCATGTGGGGAAACCACACCTTCTGCCGGAGCATGTGTTTGGTGGAAACCATGCCTCGGTGTGTCGCGTGGGCCAGTTCTACGACTTTGGCCCTCATTACTTCTGGAATGAATAGCTTGCTGTCCTTTAGGATCATGTGATCCTCTGATACTGCGAGTACGTCTTTTACTTTTCCACGTCCTCCTGTACCTTACCGCCGGCAGCTCTCCCCTTTTCTTTTGCTCTTCGCCACTGTCCTGACTCCAGACCTTCACAAATGATGCGGCACGTTGGATCATTTTCCGTTTCCCTGGCTAGTGTTTCCATGTTGATTCCCTCCGTGGCAGCCTGGTGTACCAGATATCGTAAGTATCTGTCAGCCACGGATGGTTCTGGGGCACTTTCTCCTCTTGGTCTCCTGGATAGAAAATCAGCCGGGTTTTCACCTTTCCCAGGTCTGTGGACTATTTCGAAAGCATAGTCTTGAAGCCTCAGACCCTATCGGGCGATTCGCGGGGGCATCTTGGCCTGCGGTTTGCCATATAGGAACAGGAGTGCCTGATGGTCGGTGACAACTTGAAAGGGTTTGCCATAAAGGAATAGATGGAAGTGTTCACACGCCCATACTACAGCAAGCCCCTCCTTTTCTGCTTGAGAATACGCTGTTTCCGTGGAGGACAGGCTGCGGCTGGCGTAGGCCACTACGTGTTTCCTTGACGGGTCTTTTGGGTCCTTTTGTGCCAATATCGCACCCAGTCCAACAGGGCTGGCGTCAACCGTGAGTTCCGTCTGTCTGCTTGGGTCATAGTAGGACATGTTCTCTGCTTTGGCTACTCTTTCCCTTATTAGTTCGAACGCCCTTTGGCACTCTTGTGTCCACTCAAACTTGGTGTCCTGATGTGTCAGTTGTCTGAGTGGCTCACTGACCGACGCGAAATCTCTAATGTATCGGTTACAATAACTGGCGAGACCCAAGAATGACCGAAGCTCAGACACATTGGCGGGGGCTGCCGTGTCGTTGAGTGCTGCCACTTTGTCCGGGTCCGGGGTCATGCCTGCTTCAGAGAAGATGTGTCCAAAGAATTTCAGTGTGTTCTTCCGAAATTCGCATTTTTCTCTGTTAAGCGTGAGATTTGCATCATGTAGCGCTTTGCACACCAGCATCAGGGTCTCATCATGCTTGTTAGCGTCTGTTCCGAATACCAGGATGTCATCCGAATAATTTAAACAGGTCGGAATGTGCTTTATAACGTTGTGGACCTCAGCCTGGAATGTTTCTGCGGCCAACGACACCCCAAAGCTTAGTCTCTTGTATCTGAAGAGACCAACATGGGTGACAAACGTTGTGATGTTTCTGCTGTCTGGGTGTAGGACTAGTTGATGGTATCCCTTCTGGAGGTCTAGTTTGGAGAATACTTTCGCTCCATTCAGCAAATGTATCATGCCTGTGATTCTTGGTGCCGGGTGTCTTTCCCAGTGTATCATGCCTGTGATTCGGGCGTCGCATGTCTACACATAGTCTTATGGCCTCCGAGCCTTTCTTGGGAACCGGGACAATCGGTGAGACCCATGTTGTGGGACCAGTGGCCCTCTCGATGATGTCTTGTTCGAGTAGCTTTTTGAGCTCATCCTCCACTTTTTTTTTTAATGTTAACTGGGATCCCTCGATATGGCTGTGCTACGGGGCAAATGGAATCGTCCACATGAAGCCGTATTTGTCTGTTGCAAAGCTTCCCTATTCCTTTGAAGATTTTGGGGTATAGGTTGTTCACCATTTCAACGGGGTCTATATATTTGTGCACCATGATGTTGTACAAAATGTGAATGAGGCCCATGTCCGCGGCTGCCTTAAAACTAAGGACGCAACCACTGTCAGTCTCGGTGGCTAGTACGTGTATGGGTACCTTCATTTCATGGCCCTTGTACCTGCAGAGGCCATTGAATTGTCCCAAACATTTCAGAGGTGTCTTGGCCCCGTATGCATAAATGTTCACAGTTGCCGGGTGTAATTTGGGTTTTTGAGGGAGATTGTTGTAAATCTTTTCGCTTACCACATTGACGGTGGCACCAGTGTCTAAGAGAAATTCGGTGGGCTTTTCTTGAAGTTTATTGATGAGCGTTGGGCTGTGGGCGGTTGCTGTGGGGTTTCCTAGTGCATATACGTATGCTTTCCTCTTCTGATCGCTCCCTGATGAGCTGAGGTCAGAATCTGTGGGGGGGGACTGTTCCACCAGGTATCGCACGTGTCGCACGTGTCGGCGGGACCGGCGGTCTGTTCTTGGACGCATGGCTTGCCTTCTCCTGTCCCTTCTTCTTTGCCGGTCTTCTCCTGACTCTCTGTCTCGCTGATCCCCTGCCGGTTGATTTGGGGTGGTCCCTGTGGCGGGGATCTGATTGTTGCCGGTGGACCCTCCGTGTCTGCTTCTTGGGCGGGAGGTGTTTTCCCTGGGCCTGTCTCTACCTCTGTCGCGGAACAGTCTGCACACTGCCTTGAAGTGACCCTCTTCGCCGCACGAGGTGGCCCTTTGGCCTATGGCTGGACATGTACCCTCATGTGGATATTCGAAGCCACATTTATAGCAGAAGAGTTCTTCGGGTTTTCTTTCCATTTGCAGTTTGTTGACGTTCTCCCCTATGGTGGTGTTGCCGAAACTTTCGACCTGGGAGTCGATGGCTCTCTCTACCCTCGCCAGCGCTAGAATTTCCTCCAGCGTGCGAGATTTCTGCAGCAGCTTCCGTCGAAAAGTCTGTGATTCGCACCCCGAGATGATTTGCGATCTTAGTGCTTCGGCATTTGAATAGTTGGCAAAGTCACAGTGCTTTAGTTTGGTGCGTAGTCGCATCACATAGGCATCCATGGACTCCCCTTTGATCTGCTTGGTGCTATGGAATAGATGTCTTTCGTAATCTACATTGGTATGGGGTGCAAAATATGCTGCTAGTGCTTCTTTGAGGCCTTGGATCGAGTCAATGGAATCCTGTGGCATTTCATCGATTATGTCTCGGGTTGCGGGGCCTACAGCTAGTTTTAGCAGACATACCTGTCGTGCATCTGCGACTGGGCCTGTAGCTCCCATGTACAGGTCGAAGTCTCTGATCTATTTGGTCCACCGAGGGCCCATGTTGCTGGTGTCCATTACATCAAATGCTCCCGGCATTTGGGCAGCCAAAGTGTCTGGCAGTTGGTAGGGCACATGATCTGATGCGGCTGTTCCCTGCGCTGGGGGCGCGATCGCCTGTGCCTGTCCCCCTTGGCCATCGTCTTGTCCTGACATGGTGGTGGTGGGGTTTCTGTTGCCGCCTCTGGCCCTCGCTTGTGTGGCGTACCTTTGGGAGGGCCGGTTCAGACCTTGCTTCTAGGGTGTGGCCCCGCCTTCTGTCGGTGTAGGACAGCCGCCTCACAGGGCACGAGCACCGTCTGCAGAGGGGGGGGCACCCTGCTCAAGTTCCTTCAGGGGGGGGCTTTTGGCACTCCTCGCGGCACCCTGTGAGCTCCGTGATGGCCTGCAGGGCCTTCCTCCTAGCTTTGCGTGCCTCGGGCCTTTCGCGGGCTTCCTGAGCCTGCGTCGCCGCATGGCGTTGCTCTGGGCGTGGGTGTTCGGCTCGGATGTCGGGCCTCGTCCGAGGCATTGGCGCGTCGCTGTGGGCGTGTTCTCACCGCTGCGGCCCGGGCCGCGCGTAGATTGCGCCAGCTGGCGGGGCCCGCTGCTGCGAGCTTCTTCGCTGTGTTCGGCGGGGCGGGTTGCTGCGTGCTCCTAGGAGCATTGCCCTGCCCCCGATCCCATCCTCATCGCCATTACGGTGTTCTCGCTTGTCATAGCGGGCCTGCTGCGGTAAAGGAAAGACTCAGGACACGGAGCGTTTAAAATGCACGTCCTCTTTATTCTCCTCCTTCCCCGAACTCCTCGATCCCGCCCCCGTTACATCACTTCCCTTCCTCGTTCCCTCCCGCCCCTGCGTTACTAAGGGAACGTCAACATGACACCCTACATTATATATTACCCTCACGCACCCACCACATATAATTGCGGTGAAATCCACAAATAAATTCCGACATTTTCGGATTTGGCATTTTCGAGGTCGTAGTGCTTGTATGATCCAATCTGCAACTACCAATACTCCAGTAAAGATCCGGCCGCCAGGGTCGGACTGGGGCAGCAATGAAAAAGTGGCCCACAGTTGCAAATGGCAATTCATCCCTTTTGTGACAGACTGAGTAGTACCCAATGGGGAGTTTTCTTTTGATAAAATGTGGTTCAAATTGTGCATTTTAAAGACATGTATTCAGCAACAATGGTCTCAACTACTAGCCGCATAGTGAAGTAACTCATCAAACAGGTCCACATTGGCCAAAAAAGTGTCCCACTTTGAACAAAAAAACTGCCCCACACTAGCATTTTGCATTTTTGGTATGGACATTCATTGCCCTATTGCCCTTTGGACTGGCCTGTGAGTGATGGCGACAGCAACTACCGTGAATGTGTTAGTTATATTAATAACAAATAGCCTCTCAAAATGACACCGCATGGCACTGGCCAGCTTTTCCCTCTAAAGACTGTGCCTGCGGGTTCCAGGATCACGGGCATTAGTCCTTGTAATGGGTCACTTTTGCAGTGAGAATTCAACTCTTTGCCATCGCAGCCTGTTATGTGCTAAACGGATCATGCACATTTTTCTTTTTGCTTCTAACCTGTATAAAAGAGAACCCTTCACAGCAGCCACTAGCTGATTCCTACTTGTGCATGTAGAAAGACATTTTGAAGGATTTTAAAGAAACACAATTAACACAGCTTTCATGCCTAAGAAATGTAGTTAGCCAAGTGGGAAACAGAATGGCATTGGGTGCGTGAAGTCTTGGCCTTGGTTCCGTGTTGGACCCTTGGACTCTGGGTGCCTTCATCAGGAATGAGTCTCATTCCGCCGGAATATTTGCAGGATTTGGCATTGCACGGTAAGGTAATTTAGTTGTGGCAACCTCAGTTACTATACACATCCGGAAGAATGCAGCACCAACAGAGCCTGCAGTGCTGCTCTCATTCCACTAATGCGCTGTGCTGCTCTCATTGACAGGGCAATGCTTAACAGACAGTTACACCACTGTACAGTTCATTTAGGACTTCTTCATCTGCAAATCCCTCAACATGTTGAGTCTCTGAGTGGACTGAACTCTGATGTTTTTGGTGGCCGATCCCATTGAAGTCAATGGAGAGTAGCCCTCTTTTGGTAGTAGTTAACTGTTCCTGTGATTAACCCATTGAGTGTCAACATAGGTTACTTGGCTAGCTGTGAGGCTGGAAATGAGTCTAGGAGAGTGTGGGCCGCAACTGAGTTTCATTTTCTTGTGTTCTCTGGACTATCCCCTGTATAAGGTTGCTAATGCTGTGCAGACAAACTCATCCTCGCTGTGAGCGCGTTGTATTTAGAGTATATATTTGACTCCTTCATTGGAAAAAGCAACAACATTTAAACACTTTGGATTAAGCCACTGTCCAGTATAGGATATCCTCGTGTCTCTGCACACCTTCCTCTCAATCCTCTGCCATTCGCCTCAATCATCAATTTTCATTCCTATTCCTAACACTTCACTGCTCCTCACTCTTTGGGAATAATAATGGAGACTGACGAATGTGGAGCATGGTCATAGAGTTAGAAGGAGACACACGAGTGCCCTACAATGGATGACGTATGAATTAAACAATGTAGCGATATATCTGCTTTATCTAGCCGCATGATCCATCTCATTCCTCTTTCAGTAGCCCAGTGACTCTATATCATTCCCCTCGCACTAGCCCCATGAGTGCATCATATTCCTCTTGCACTAGCCCTGTGAGTCCATCTCATTCCACATGCCCTATCTCCATGAGTCCATCTCATTCCTCTTGCACTAGCCCCATGAGTGCATCGTATTCCTCTTGCACTAGCCCAGTGAGTCCATCTCATTCCACTTGCACTAGCTCCATGAGTCCATCCCATTCCTCTTGCAGTAGCCCAGTGACTCTATATCATTCCTCTTGCACTAGTCCCATGAGTGCATCTTATTCCTCTTGCACTAGCCCAGTGAGTCCATCTCATTCTGCTTGCAGTAGCCCCATGACTCTATATCATTTCTCTTGCACTAGACCCGTGAGTCAATCGCTTTCCTCTTGCACTAGCCCAGTGAGTCCATCTCATTCTGCTTGCTCTAGCTCTGTCAGTCCATCTCATTCCTCTTGCACTAGCCCCGTGAGTCCATCTCATTCCTCTTGCACTAGCCCCGTGAGTCCATCTCATTCCACATGCCCTATCTCCACGAGTCCATCTCATTCCTCTTGCAGTAGCCCAGGGACTCTATATCATTCCTCTTGCACTAGCCCCATGAGTGCATCATATTCCTCTTGCACTAGCCCAGTGAGTCCATCTCATTCCACTTGCACTAGCTCCATGAGTCCATCCCATTCCTCTTGTAGTAGCCCAGTGACTCTATATCATTCCTCTTGCACTAGTCCCATGAGTGCATCTTATTCCTCTTGCATTAGCCCAGTGAGTCCATCTCGTTCTGCTTGCAGTAGCCCCATGACTCTATATCATTTCTCTTGCACTAGACCCGCCGAGTCAATCGCTTTCCTCTTGCATTAGCCCAGTGAGTCCATCTCATTCTGCTTGCTCTAGCTCTGTCAGTCCATCTCATTCCTCTTGCACTAGCCCAGTGAGTCCATCTCATTCCTCTTGCACTAGCCCAGTGAGTCCATCTCATTCTGCTTTCAGTAGCCCCATGACTCTATATAATTTCTCTTGCACTAGCCCTATGAGTCCATCTCATTTCTCTTGCACTAGCCCTATGAGTCCATCTCATTCCTCTTGCACTAGCCCAGTGAGTCAATCTTATTCCTCTTGCACTAGCCCAGTGAGTCCATCTCATTCTGCTTGCAGTAGCCCCATGACTCTATATAATTTCTCTTGCACTAGCCCTATGAGTCCATCTCATTCCTCTTGCACTAGACCCGTGAGTCAATCTCTTTCCTCTTGCGCTAGCCCAGTGAGTCCATCTCATTCTGCTTGCTCTAGCTCTGTCAGTCCATCTCATTCCTCTTGCACTAGCCCAGTGAGTCCATCTCATTCCTCTTGCACTAGCCCAGTGAGTGCATCTCATTCCGCTTTCAGTAGCCCCATGACTCTATATAATTTCTCTTGCAGTAGCCCTATGAGTCCATCTAATTTCTCTTGCACTAGCTTTCTGAGTCCATCTCATTCCTCTTGAACTAGCTTTCTGAGTCCATCTCATTCCTACTGCACTAGTCTCATGAGTCTATCTCATTTCTCTTGCACTAGCCCAGTGAGTCATCTCATTCCTACTGCACTAGTCTCATGACTCTATATCATTTCTCTTGCACTAGCCCTATGAATCCATCTCATTCCGCTTGCACTAGCTCTGTGAGTCCATCTCATTCCTACTGCACTAGTCTCATGAGTCTATCTCATTACTCTTGCACTAGCCCAGTGAGTCATCTCATTCCTACTGCACTAGTCTCATGAGTCTATCTCATTTCTCTTGCACTAGCCCAGTGAGTCATCTCATTCCTACTGCACTAGTCTCATGACTCTATATCATTTCTCTTCCACTAGCCCTAGGAGTCCATCACATTTCTCTTGCACTAGACCCGTGAGCCCATCTCATTCCTCTTGCACTAGCCCAGTGAGTCCATCTAATTCCGCTTGCACTAGCTCTGTGAGTCCATCTTATTCCTCTTGCATCGGCACACCCACTCCCTCCTTCCTTGCAGCTCTCTGGCTGGCCTCTCTTGGCCCTCCTCCCACTCCCACCTGCAAGGCTAAAAACCTCGGGGTCATCTTCGACTCTGCACTCTCCTTCTCCCCTCACATCTCTGACTTCTCCAAGAAGTCACACTACCAGCTGCACCTCCTTAGAGGTATTCTTCCTTTCCTCTCCTTCCCCCAGAAGCTCACTGTCTCCAGAGCCCTGGTCCTCTCCAAGCTGGACTACTGTAATAGCCTCTATCTAAATCTGCCTGCCTCTACTCTCTGCCCTCTGCAACTTATCCAGAACAGGACTGCAAGACTTGTCCTTGGCCTCAAGCCCAGGGATCGTATCTCTCCAGGACTGAAATCTCTGCACTGGCTCCCAGTGGCTGCGAGGATTAAGTTAAAAACCCTCTGGATTGTGGACAAGGCCTTCTGGGGTCTGGGACTGAAATACCTTCAACTCTCTCTACCTAAATATCTCCCTTCTCGAGCTCTTCGCTCATCTGCCTCCAACTCCCTTAGGGTCAGTCGCTTCTCCAAGCAACGAGTTGGTGGCAGATTACTCTCTTCAGCAGGGGCCTCTCTCTGGAACAGCCTTCCTGCCTTCTTGAAACTTGAGGAGAACCAACTCCGGTTCCGGAAACACCTCAAAATCTTCCTCTGTGCTTCTGCTTACTCTCCTCCTCTCCCTTGCTGAATTCCTGACCGTAATTGCACTGGCTACCTGTGCCACCCTTTTGATCTCTGGCCCAGGCCCCATCAATTACCCACCTGCACGGCCTCCCTGGCAACCCCTGCATTTGGGACCGTTTCCTGTATCCCTTCAGTCCCCCCCTATTAGCACTTATGTCTGCACTTCCTTGCACTTGCCACTAGCTGGCTGTTATGTGTCATATTTATTCCACTTCCCATGCACTGCACTTTTCCCCTCTCCCTTCCCCCTGCGCACTTTTCCTTTCCCCCCTTCCCATGCACTTGCGCGATCTGAATGACACCTGGCCTAGTAGGATCGTTGTTTTGTCCTCCCTTTGTTTCCCCCCCTTGCCTTGTCGCGCCTTGAAACACTTATGTATAGGCACGCTATAAATGCCATATCATATCATATCAGTGAGTTCATCTCGTTCCTCTTGCACTAGTCTTGTGAGTTAACCTAATTCCTCTTGCACTAGCCCTGTGAGCCCATCTCATTCCTCTTGCACTAGCCAAGCGAGTCCATCTCATTCCACTTGCACTAGCTCTGTGAGTCCATCTCATTCCTCTTGCACTAGCCCAGTGTGTCCATCTCATTCCTCTTGCACTAGCCCCATAAGTCTATCTCATTCCTCTTGCACTAGCCCAGTGAGTCCATCTCATTCCGCTTTCAGTAGCCCCATGACTCGATATAATTTCCCTTGCACTAGAACCATGATCCCTTATCATTCCTCTTGCACTAGCTTTGTGAGTCCATCTCATTCCTCTTGCACTAGCCCAGTGAGTTCATCTCCTTCCGCTTGCACTAGTTCCATGAGCCCATCTCATTCTGCTTGCACTAGACCAGTGAGCCCATTTCATTCCGCTTGCACTAGCTCTGTGACGCCATCTCATTCCCCCTGCACTAAAACCATGAGTCCATCTCATTCCTCTTGCAGTAGCCCTGTGACTCTATATCATTCCTCTTGCACTAGCCTCATGAGTGCATCTCATTCCTCTTGCACTAGCTCTGTGAGTCCATCTCATTCCTCTTGCTTGCACTAGCCCGGTGAGTCCATTTCATTCCATTTGCACTAGCCCAATGATTCCATCTTATTTCTCTTGCACTAGCCCAGTGAGTCCATCTCATTCCGCTTGCAGTAGCCCCATGGCTCTATATAATTTATCTTGCACTAGCCCAGTGAGTCCATCTCATTCCTCTTGCACTAGACCTGTGAGTCCATCTCATTGCTCTTCCACTAGCCTTGTGAGTCAATCTCATTCCACTTGCACTAGGCAAGTGAGTCAATCTAATTCCACTTGCGCTAGTTTCATGAGTCCATCTCATTCCTCTTACACTAGCCCAGTTTGTCCATCTCATTCCTCTTCCACTAGCCCCATAAGTCTATCTCATTCCTCTTGCACTAGTCCATGGAGTCCATCTCATTCCGCTTTCAGGTGCCCCATGACTCGATATAATTTCTCTTGCACTAGCCCTATGAGTCCATCTCATTTTCCTTGCTCTAGAACCATGATCCCATATCATTCCTCTTGCACTAGCCTCTTGTGAGTCCATCTCATTCCTCTTGCACTAGCCCAGTGAGTTCATTTCCTTCCGCTTGCACTAGTTCCATGAGCCCATCTCATTCCGCTTGCACTAGACCAGTGATCCCATTTCATTCCGCTTGCACTAGCTCTGTGAGTCCATCTCATTCCTCCTGCACTAAAACCATGAGTCCATCTCATTCCTCTTGCAGTAGCCCTGTGACTCTATATCATTCCTCTTGCACTAGCCTCATGAGTGCATCTCATTCCTCTTGCACTAGCTCTGTGAGTCCATCTCATTCCTCTTGCACTAGCCCAGTGAGTCCATCTCATTCCACTTGCACTAGCCCAGTGAGTCCATCTTATTCCTCTTGCACTAGCCCAGTGAGTCCATCTCATTCCGATTGCGGTAGCCCCATGGCTCTATATAATTTATCTTGCACTGGCCCAGTGAGTCCATCTCATTCCTCTTGCACTAGACCTGTGAGTCCATCTCATTCCTCTTGCACTAGCCTTGTGAGTCCATCTCATTCCACTTGCACTAGCCCAGTGAGTCACTCTCATTCCTCTTGCACTAGTTCCATGAGTCCATATAATTTATCTTGCACTAGACCCGTGAGTCCACCTCATTCCTCTTGCACTAGCCCAGTGAGTCCATCTCATTCCGCTTGCACTAGCTCTGTGAGTCCATCTTTTTCCTCTTGCATTAGCCCTTTCAGTCCATCTCATTCCTCTCGCACTAGTCTTGTGAGTTAATCTAATTCCTCTTGCACTAGCCCTGTGAGTCCATCTCATTCCTCTTGCAATAGCCCAGCTAGTCTATCTCATTCCGCTTGGACTAGCTGTGTGAGTCCATCTCATTCCTCTTGCACTAGCCTAGTGTGTCCATGTCATTCCTCTTGCACTAGCCCCATAAGTTTATCTCATTCCTCTTGCACTAGCCCAGTGAGGCCATCTCATTCCGCTTTCAGTAGCCCCATGACTCGATATAATTTCTTTTGCACTAGCCCTATGAGTCCATCTCATTCCTCTTGCACTAGCCCAGCGAGTCCATCTCATTCTGCTTGGACTAGCTCTGTGAGCCCATCTCATTCCTCTTGCACTAGCATAGTGTGTCCATGTCATTCCTCTTGCACTACAGATTTCTCTTCTCTGGGATCTGTCAAACTACAGTACCACCTAACAGACAAACAAGTCCAAGATGCAACTAAGGTATGCTGGAGCACATCCCCAGCCCTTCAGCAACCACTCGCCGAATCATGTATGTCTATCCCATTAATTGCCCACACAGGTATGCCCTCGTCCGCAGCCAGGAGCGCTCAGCATCTGCCCTTTTCTGGTCAGCTCTATGCTTTTATTGTCTACCCTGACTCCACAGGCTTGCAAACTATCACAAACGACTCTCCAGACAAGCCTCAGCTCTGTTAGAGCACCACTTTGGTAAAAAAAAAACTCTTAACATAAACACAGGCGGAGTCAGGTTGGGTGAGGATGGGCAAGCATTGCAAGGCCGTACATATCTCTGCTCTACATCTCACTATCCTGAAATCATGACGCTGCTTCCTCCCTCCGGTCGCTGACACCCGGCTCAGGCTCTGGGACCCTCTCCAAGTATCAAATCCGTTGGAGGGCCGCCATCTGCACTGTCTCACTCACATCCATGTCCTGTCCATTCTGCTGATGGAAGGTGGCGGGGCCGGGGGCGCACCGAGGGATATTTCCTGTCCTTCTGCTTTGTCAGATCGCCTTTTTCTTTTCCTGATTCCATGTCACATTCGCCTGCTTACAGAATGTGCATCCCCGGTGCCCTCTCCCACGCTGCTCGAGGGTGCAGGGTTACAGAGCCGTCCTGGTCCTATTTGAGTGCACCTTCAGCAGCTGACGCCATTGGGCCTGAACAGAGGTCACAGTGTATGAAAAGAAGTGTTCCCTGCTGGCCTAACCTGCTCCCCACCACCCCATCACCACACCCCAATGCACGCACAATACAAAACCCCAAACAAATACACCTTCACAGCAATGCACTGAAGTGAAAGTTTTAACTTCTTCCTACACTTTTGTTTTAAAACAAAACCGTTGAGGAACGGTTTCTTTTTAAAATAAAAGTATAGGATCTGTAAAACATAATTTAAAAAAAGTAGAGGAGCCCCGCTCCCAACCGCTCCCACCCACTTCAACCACTGGGCCTTAACTAGTAAGCAAAAAAAAGCCCCAGAAACCTGGACAATGGGAAAAGAAAATCCACTTATCAAATGGGAGCGCAATAATAACCAACAACGATGTTACAGGCTGGTCTCTGAGCTACACCAGGGACAATATTAGTTAAATGCCTTGTGGAAAATTGTAGGGATAGCCGCAGAGAACACAATGCCCCAGTGACGTCATTTCACCAAAATGCCAGGGGTAGCGGAAGTGACATCACACGACCCTTGACCAGCAATGACATCACAGGAAGTGATGTCATTTGACCCCACCCTGAAGTGACATCACGGGAATCGATGGAACACGACCTTTCACCCCTTGACAAAACAGGAAGTGGCATCACAGAGCATTGTTCCTAAATACACTACGAAAAATATGGTTACAATATCACTGTAAAGTGATATACATTTCATACAAGATATACATTTCATACAAGAATAGATCACCATATGTATAGTTAATATCAGTGCGTATAGGCCCATATTACCAAATTACTGTGAATGCAACCAGACGTCCAAGGCCAAACGATAATGATAATGTGTTATTATATAGCACTTACGCTTGAGCGCTTCATATAGAACAAATATACTCACAATTACACCCAACCTGTGTTGGTACTCATTTATCAACCTTAGCAGGATGAAAGGCTGAGTTGACCTTGCTGGGATTCCAAACTCCAACCTGCAGATCACACACACATTGGACCAGCAAGCCCTCAAGTCACTGAGCTATCCCACCAGCTATAGCTATCAGAAAACCAGCCACTCCAGAAACAAAGAGCAACATGATGCGGGCCAGAGCCCAGGAGCCCCAATTTAAAAAATAAAAAAAAGTTTACAATTTTTTTTCCTTCTTTTTTAGGGGTAGCAAGGGAGACCTCAGGGGTCGCAGTTGCGACCCCTGGCCACTCCTAAATTACATCCCTGCAATGCCCCCTACTGGTGTTAGAGCAGACTAGTGTACTGTAGATACTGGGCACTGCAAGGATTAATGCCACAGAGTTGCTGCTTGCAAGGTCAGTATTGTGATCCAGCTGCCTTCAATAGTCTTGCAGGAGAACCCGGAAAGTTGCTGATGCCTGTAGAACATTCCTCTTGCACTAGCTTTGTGAGTCCATCTCATTCCTCTTGCACTAGCCCAGTGAATCCATCTCATTCCTCATTGTTTTCATTAGAGAACATTGAAGATAGAACATGGAAAAAAATAAATACTTACAAGTAGCTCAGGTAGCCTTTTTTGGATTTACTTTGGAGAGGCCATTCACTCTGGTGCTCAGTCTGATGACACATAGAGCAAGCTTTTCTGGTTGGAGCGCTGCCAGCGATTTACACTCTTTGGAGCTCATTTTGAGCTTGTCGCAATGGGAATCTCATGCGTAAAAGCCTTGCGTAAGGCTAGATTCAATAGATTCCCGTCACGGCTCATTTTCCTTAATTTGTATGGCGGAGAGGAGGGGCGGAACATAACATACGTTTCCGCCACTCCCTTCTTCTCCGCCATATAAATGCTCCTGCACTTGTGCCGGCCTATATTTTCATGCCTGCGCAGGTGCTGTGGATTCCTGTGAAGTCTGGCAGTTTTTTGCATCAACAACAAACAGGTGAACTCCATAGGAATCCATTGTAAACGCTGCCTGCCTTTACTGCCTTTTCAGCTTTTTACTGCCTCACCTGTGTCACGATGTCAAGGAAAACTGCAGGAATTGCACCCAGTGCATCACTCACAAGGCAACAGTACAGCCAGCTGCATACCTGCAATACCTGGAAAGCACAGGGCCAATTGTTCTGGTGTGCGCTGAAGCGCCATGTTTGTAAATGGACATGCGAGGCAGCCAGAGCATCTTCATTATCACTGACTACTTACCGGGTATGCCCCGGCCTTTGCCACCAGAGAATGGAAGCCATCAGCCATTGCAAACGTGCTCTGGGAAAAGCCCTTCATGCATTGCAGCTATCCCAGTCAGATTCATTTCATTGGGTGGGGGGGGCGGTGGGGGGGGGGGGGCTAACTTTGAATTCTGATTTGCCAAACAAATGCTTTAGCAAGTTTAAATACACAAACCTGACCTTCACTATCCCACCACCAAGGGGATGCCCAGGAGGAACACTTTAATCATACCCCTGCGGGACATGCTGGGCCTCTGAGAACAGAAGCACTTCTTTGCTCTCCAGCTGGATTCAAGATATATAAAACCGTATAAATAAATACATACATACAGAAAAGACCCACAGGAGCAAACATGCTACCACGCTAATTTATGCATATGATTCTACCAAGAAAAATTGATTAAAAAAAATAAATGTGTTTTATTGGTTAAAAGTCAAACATGTAAAAAAAAAATTTATCAACTTAATATAAACCTTTAACAGTAGAGTTCCAAGCCAAAATACATAAACCTCAATTTTTAGACAAGGATGAAAGCTCCATATTTCAATTTCGCTACTTTTCGTGTCCCAGCAGATAGACAAACTACTTGCTGCATGCTATGCTATATTATCTTGTATTTGTATAGTGCCTCCTGCCATATGTTATGGTGTTGAAGCGCTGTGCATGGATGAGCTCTTCGGGAGGTCATAGTCTGCGAAGCCTAGATAAAGGTGCATAGCTGTGCATGCATCAGTACTAGGGGAAAGGAGCAATACAGGGACATTCAGTACTTATTAGCAAAAGCGAAGAGCCTGGAGTAGTTAAGTTGGAAGACAAAGGATGGATAGAGAACCGGTGCAGGTGGTATTCAGCTGGATGATGTGCACAGCTGGGCTGAATTTTTCGTGGGACTCGGCTGTATTCTATGGGATGCTACGGGATGAAATGAAGAAGGAATAGGATGTGTGCTATGGTGCCTTAGGGCGACAGTCTAGAGATGAAAGCTCTGCTATAATTTGCATGGAAAGTACAAGAAGATGGTAATATAGCTGGACCACATTTTCGTGGGACTCTGCCGCATGTCAAGGGCACAGTGCCAGCAGAAAGGAGGCCGGAAAGATGAATGCTCTGCCAGGGCAGTTGTCTACACATGATACCTCTGCTGTAGCCCTCATGCAGCATACATGCACAAAGAAACACATGCAGATTAACAACAGTTTTCGAGTTGTGACTCCAGACGATGTAAGTTACAGGGTAAATGTGCAAGAAGCAGAGGATACCATGTGGCCGTAGGGTCCGTGTTAGGAGTCCATTCAAACTATACAGACAGCCTCATTACGAGTTTGGAGGTAGCCATGCCCTTAATAAGGCCAAACTCGAGTCCGGGTCCTGCAAAAGGGGATTTACCGGGCCATTCCGACCTTGGAGGGCCCCGTAATTCCCATTCGCGGGACCCGGACCCGGTACGTCCCCATTCCCATTTGAGCCCCCATAGGGCTCAATGGGAGTGGGGAGGATGGTAACAACGGCCCATTAATAACGGGGCCGTTGCTACCATCCGGTACTGCTCGCGGGTGCCGCTCTGCACGCCTAGTCTGACCCGGCGTCCAGAGCATCACCTGCGAGCATACTCGGTATGGTGCGGTGAGGTAACAACGGCGCCGGTAGCACTTCGGTGCCTTACCGCAACACTCCTAATGAGGCCCAGAGACTTTATTGGAGGAGTGGAATGAACATAATTATACCCTCTGTACTGTGCATGTGCATCCTTCCCCTGGCTGCTGCCTGAAAAAGGTTGTGAGATGAGGGAGGAGAGGACAAAAGGTATATGCAGTAGAGAAGGGCCGAGACCCTTAAGGTAGTCTCCCGGTATGTACCTGTTACCTTGAGCGATATGAAGGGAGTCAAGGAGAAGGGATGTCTTGGGAGGATAGCTCAAGGGCAGCGTGCTCGCCTTGGAAGCAAGATGACACACAGCACCATAGGTTCGATCCCCGGGTCCGCGCTTAGAAACCTCTGGGTATTAATCATATCATATCAAGAACTGGAAGAACCGAGAGTAGTTTCCAGATTGTAATTGTGCAATGTGGATTTCGCTGTAGGTGAGTCATTTGAGCAGGAAGGTTACCATATCAATGATGAGTCAAAATTCGAACATCAGATGAGACGAGGGCAGGACAAATTGGTATAAGTGATATGTGACTCACGGTTTTAAGGAGGAGGGAGTGAAGATCAAATCAATTGACGGGACGGTTGGGCAGAGGTTGAAATAGCCAGTTGTACAAAAAACAAGAGGAATTACGTAGAGTTGTGTTGCTTTCCATTGACTGGTGAACTCATAGCACTGTCCATTTTCTATCATATGTCCGGGGAGCAGAAGAGTTAAGTATATGTTCTCAAGTTTGGGAGAGCTGTCAGGTTGCCTCTGGACTTACACTTCGAGGCTACATCGCATGGAACTGGGAAAGACAGGGTCATTCTGAGTTGGGCGGTAGCCAGGGTGCTATTAGCACCATGGCTGTCTCCCATACCGGGTCCAGGTCCGGTCTGGTTCAATGGGGACTTACCGGGTCATTCCGACCCTGGAGGACCTGGTAAGTCCCCATTCAACCAACCATTCCCCATTCCGATTGAGACCCCATAGGGCTCAATGGGAATGAAGAAGGTGCTAATAACAGCCCGCGAATAGCAGGCCCGCTATTAGCGCCCTGGTCCCTTAGCGGGACACGCAAAGGACGTCATAGCACACGTCCTGTATGGTTCCCGCTAAGGGACCTCAGAACTGGGCGGTAAGGGATTACCGGCACCGGTCTCCTTAACGGTGCCCAGTATCCCTTACCGCCCAACTCAGAATGACCCCCAATGACCTGAAGTAAATGCAACATCTCTGCCAACAACTGGACTAAGCACAGACACACAGGTGTGCACTGCAGGTCCGAATGCTCGAAGAAATAAAAGACTATGGGCCTCATTACAAGTTTGGTTATATTTCGGCAGTAAATCCACCAAAATACCACCAAACGGATTTACTGTTACCGCCACTTTGTCCATAGGACTTCATGTGGATTTTGGTGGAATTACCACACGTGGCAATTGAAATTGCTGCATTTTGGCGGTAAGGTGATGGAAATACTTCCAGCATTTTGCTGGAGGTTTCCCCCCCCCTGCCAAAATCATAGTTTGGCAGTGCGGTAATGTGTTGTAAATATGGTGTTAACTTCATTGCCGCCACATTCCTGCTGATTTTAGCCGTACCGCCAACTTGTAATGAGGCCCTTTATGATCAAAAGTAGAGTTTCCTCCCTTTGCAGCCATGAGAGAGAGTGCTGATTGAAGCCTGGGGAGAAGGGGAAGAAGCAATCTTGGGGGAAAGTGGGTGCTGGTACCCTACATCGTCGCTCACCAGATACGCAATCTTCTTGTATATCAGCTCAGAGAAGAAAGAAAGCCCTGCACCCTCAAGATTCTACTCCAAAGTCAACTGTCAAACCTAGGAGAGGAAGCACAAGTGCTACATTCAGAGATACATGGAGACAGACCAAAGACAACCCAAACAGATCAAAGACAACACGATCCAGCAACAGACTAAAGACAGCTCTCCTGCATCCTAGGAATGTACCTCAGATTAAGAGATGGGCAGAGACAATATGGAGCTCAGAAACAAACGAACACTGATATGTCCGAAAGGTCCAAGTAAAGAAAATAAGGTATCGTAAACGCATGATCATCCAACGATACTAGATTCTCCCTCATGATGACAAGAATGGAATAGTTCCAGAAGAGGTATGTGTATACTGTGCAGTCCTGGTAAAAAATTGCATCTAGGCACAGGTTTTAACACATTATTGTGTGCTTAAAGAGAAAAGACAACTACCTTCAAAGAAGATCAGCAGAAAAGGAAGGTCTTTAGAGAGAAAAAAGGAATATTGCTGGGTATAGAATTCCAGAGGTGAGGGCCAGCTACCAAGAACCTTCAATCTTCTCTAGTTTTACATCTAGTTGTTTAGATAAGTAAAGTACACCATTTATGATAACGAAACAATCAAGTAGGCTCAAGATGCATTTTATTTAATAATCAACGAGGGGTAAATCTGTGCAAACATTTAAATATCAAGAAAGATGTTTGAAATAATCCCTTTGCCGTTCTAGTAAACATTGGAGAAAAAAATAGAGGCAGAATGCGACTTGGGGAGGCCATATGCAAGTGGAACTCCAGCTTTCTGGAAAGAATGCAAATGATCCATACAATATGGAGGAATGCGTGTGTATAGGGAATTAGAATAGACAAGTTAATCTGGGTACCATTCACAGATGAAATTCAGGTCAAGGTATATAAGAAAGGATCTTCTGAAGCTTCAAAAACATGATTTGTACCCCCTCCCCACCTGTTTATTGATGCTGCGGTCAGCCTCCCAATACACAATCATATTCTTTACTGAATTGTCATAAATGGTGTGTAATCCCAAAGTTCAGCGGGGAATAATTGCTCAATGGGTCATATAATGGATATTTAGGATCCAAGAGGATAACCTCGTTTTTTGATGGATTAAGTTTGCAGCCTATTAAGTGCCAGCCAGGCATTTGCTTCATTCAAACATTTATCATTTGAAAGACCTCATTCAATGTTGGAGATTTTAAGATACATTTGAGTTTCATTGCCATGGGAGTGATAACACAACCCAAACTTGTCAGTGGCAGATGAAAGGGAATGTATACAAATGTTAAGATAAGTGGGAAAAGGGGTGGGCAGTGTGGTAACTCTCAAATTGCCAGGGTCTGCATCTGTCAAAAAAGGGCCCAGTCTTACATGTTGAGCGTTGAGTTGTATCAGATTACCACGAGGAAAACCTCCCAATAGCATCCTTGAAAACCCCTGCTACTTGGGGGAAATGGAAGTGAAGATCTCATGATCCACCGTATTGAATGTCGCGCATATATCTAGTATCACTTACAGTGTGAGGCACCCCTCATCACACCAGACTGGAATACGAGTGGATTTGTTCCTGAGTAAGGGACAAAAACTAGATTGAAAATCACATAATAGATTATGTTTTTGTGCATTAGTTGTAGCTGGGAGGTTTTAATTGTATCCAAAATGTCCTCAGTCATACATTCTGCTAGGATGATAGATTTCAGAAGAGGTGGGGGCAAATTGGATATCTTTAAAAAAGGAGAGCTACACGCCTCCTGAGGAATAGGCCCTTCCTTAAAGGAGAGAATAATACATTTGATGATGAAAAGAGCTAATGCATCAGTGTGGCCACAAAGGTAAGCGTAGCATTGGACGCTAAAGAGAAGTATCCCTTGGAGATGTCCCATTTTGAAGAAGACTCATAGCAGATGCATCACCTGCACCACGCGGTAGATCCAGCACGGAGATACTAACAGCATAAAGGCCTGTGCATAAATCATCTGGAGTTCAGCGTGAAGTCCTACTGCGTTATGAACCCGATCCTGCTTGGCCCAAGTTTCTGCTTCAGGTACACACATCACTCTATGTGATCATCCAGGATTTGCATTGGTTACATGCACTGAAATGCCATGACTGTACCCCAGGCAGTAAACAAGACACCTCACCCGCAACTGTAGTCCCAGTGATGAGGATATTTTGAAAGTTGGAGCTAGCAAACGCCGTCACACACGGGGTCATGAGAAGAACAAGAGATGACCACAGGCGGGAAGGGAACCTTTGGTCCACTGCATAATAAAGCGATTAAAAGTTAAATATGCCATTTTGCCCCCTAGACACTAGTGCCCAGTGTGCTACACAGCACTTAATCCAAATATTTGAGGGTTGCACCCCATCGACACCCTCTCTGCCATCATCAGGTGTGGACTCCACATCTAGGGACGCAGAAAAAAGGGCGACAGTGCAAACCAAGGAGTCTTTCTTAGCAGAAGTGCCAAATGTCCGACTGAGCAATCAGCAAGAATCCCTGAAAAGAAAAGACACAGAAGAACGAGCAAAGGGAAAAGAAACCCAAACAAGGACAACGTCGAGTGAACATGCAGTCGCTGGGGAAACCATGACAGTACTAGACAGTCAGCCGACCTTGATTTTTAATCTTTACAATCATAATCTCACTTAATTGGAAAAAGCTGTAATTGAAAAGGGTCTGCCATTATGTCTGTCTGCGACCAACAACATCACAAAGGCACATATAGTTCTCTTCCAATCTATTGAAAATGCAAATTGAAGACATTATTCAGCAATGAGAATAGGGTTGCGAGTAAGAGGCACATAGGCCTGGCAGCATTTGCAGACACTATATTAGGGGACTCCAGTAACATCCGATGCCTCATTGATCTCCATAACTCTACAAGCACCAGCCTATCAGACCTCAGTGGAGAACGTGATATCAAGAGTGCCACGGATCCTAAACCCAACTCATTTTGTGCACCAGTTTTTAATAATGGCAACACTTTTAATTAATTTAATAAAAACATCACAAACAACCTCTATCCTTAAAAGTCCTTTAGCATGACTTGCACAGTCAGAATGCAACAATGCTTCTCCTCCCATCAGACCTACTCTCATTGATCTTGCCAACTATACAAACATTGTCATGCAGAAGGCAGACATGGGTTGCAAGGGTTTTCTCATGAATACAAAAGACCATATATGGGAAGGCCTTTTCGATAGGAGAGATCAAGAAGTTTATAGCAATCTCACCAGTAATCCCATAACCAGCATGCAGATTACTCCTTAAAATACTTCAGGATTGGAGGGCAGCAGGCCTACACAATGCGGAAGAATTGAAATATCTATACTGTGACTTTCCTGCTACACCCATAATTTCCGACTCCTAAAAATCCACAAACCAGGCTCATTTGCAGCCTGTGGGCCTATAGTCCTGGGGACATGATCTCTCAGAGAAATGATAATGGAGTGCATTCACTCCTATCTCCACAAATATGTGACTATGTTTCCTGCATATGCAAGGGATAACATGGATAAATATCTATAATTTCCAAAATCATTAATTTTATTTTTGGTACAGGTCGCTTGAAAATATTCAATAAATATGCTTAAAACCAAAACCACATATGAACACAAAAACATATAACATAACACATAGACACATAACAGATATACAAATTCCCATTCTAAAGTCATGAACCCCTTTCTTCTCAATTGGCCGATTAAGTAAATAGAAGTCACACTATACATTTTGGGACCGTTTCTATATAGTCCCTTTCTCATCTCAACCACTAGGTTTAGGGTCACTGATTCATGTAAGTGGCGAGGAACATAACATATTTTATTCGGTAACGGTAACCTAAATAACTCAATTACTAATTTGGTTCATGGCAAGGTGCAGAACTTGTACAAGCAAACAAATTAATATACAATGTAGAATTGTATCACACTATATCTCAAAAAATAACTTAAACATATCTAATAAAGTAAAAAAATGTGCACAAATAACTCAATTTATACTTCGTAAAACCCACGGAAACATTTCCTATGCCATAAGTGTAAAGAGTTGTTCAGATAACAAACTCAAGGAACTATGACTTCATGTCTCAATCAAAGGATCTTGTTCGATGATTATAAAAGGGAAAGAATGTATTCACACTAATGCCTCACATCTATACAACTTATATTCAGGAAAACAAGCGGACATCTCATATCTCATGTATTATACGTTTACTGCTAATTCAATGATCATATAATAGCCTGTAAAATTTGTCTTGGCGGGTTCTACTATCTCTCACTTTAGGTTGACAATGAAATCGATTATCCTATACAGACTATCGAAATTAACTAGATAGCTTTAAATATGTCTTATTTGTTGACAGGCCCGGCCTATAAAACTGCAGATTGCAAATACAACTGGTTCCTGGTCTATAGACTTACAACAAGTAATGCAGCTTGCACTGTATTTGACTCAACAATCGTAAAGATAGGCATGAGCTGACAAGATCAGATTGAGGTAAATAGCGGGCTAAAAAAGTGTATCTATTTTGTAGCCTGGTAAAATGTCATCCTGTCACAGATGATCCTAATCTGTTGATGCATTGTCAGAGAGAGACGCGTCACCTGCGCTCATACTTCACAATCCCCTCCTTGACCTGAGTCCATAGACCAGGAATCCAACACTACGAGACAATGCATGACAAAAAGACAAGCAGATGCTCGACATAAGGACCCTGCTAACAGAGTTCACGTATTTGGGGGGGGTAGATGGATACACGATCCGATGATGGATACACGATCCGATGAAAAAGGCAACATAATCCTCTTCCCAGTAGAGCCAGTCAGCAGACGTCACAGCGATTGACCATATCCAAGAAAGTGTCCATCAGGCAATCCACCAGGCAGCATACAAAACGGTGCTCCATGTAGACACACGCTCAGAACTGAGTTTGAGGACAAGTAGAGTGTGAGTCAGAGGCAGGAATAGCAGGAAATAATGGAGAAACTGGATATGCACAGGGTATCAGGACAGAATGACACTAACAACACAGGCACTAGGAATGAGGTACCAAGGAGGTCAAAAAATGAATGAGACAGTAGAGAAGGCCCCCACAGCACCACTAGGAAGGGAGGGGGTAAGCAGGTAACAAGCATGTGACTGTCTCAAAACAAGAGACAGTATCGAACAAAATGGCAACTAAACTATCTGGGACTTACCAGTGTTGAGGTGCACCGCCATCTGCCTCCAGTATTCTTTTATGGGAATTGTGGCCGCAAACAGCCCCGAGTGCCATGAGGCTGCGTGCATCTGGTGCAGTACGACTGACGTGACATGTACGCCATGGATAGTGGGGAAATTAAGTACCAATGGGCTGACAGCCACCACGGTACCCGCCACTGGCGTACTGCAGCTCCTACTCACCATTCAGGCAGGAACCTGACACTTGGGTTGTAAAAGCAAAAATAAATATCGAGGCTGAGTACCCCAAAAGGAAATACACCAAACACAGGCTTATAAAGATTCACCGATCTTTATTCTAAAACTGTACAGTTTACAAAGAAACAAAGTATCAGATAGCTATCTGCCCCTCAGTACATCCCAGCGAATACCAGCCCTTTCGGTGTGAGAAGTGAGAGATACTGGACGTCTAAATATTTGCATCTTTTATACAGTTTTCAATCGTAATGTCCAGCCCCTCTGCAAGTTAGTTATTCTCGGTCTAGGTTTCATGCCAAATTCACTTCTGGTTAGTCCAACTATATGCATGTGGATTACTTCTAGTTTATACAACAGCAAGTCATAATGGTAACAGTGTATCTTCAATTTTAACATTAAGCCTTGGTACATGTCTTTATACAATGTAGTTCAACAAGTTTTCACATTTAGTATTTAAACAACATTGTTATTCGATGTATGTCCGCGGATCGGACTTGTTGGTGCAGGTAATCCTTTGATCTACAGGTCACACATAGAACATGGTCTCATTACACGACCCAAACATTTAGCCTACGGGCAGTTTAGACATTAACCTATGCAAAGGTCAGGGCGGCTAGGTTATGAGCAGGAGAACACTGTCCACCATTTTAGAACACAGAATGACTTTGAGATGGAAATCAAAATGGCAGATGAACCTAAAATGGCCGCTAAGTCGATCTAAGGTCAGAACTTCGCAACGTGGATTTCTTCGCAGAGCGACAGGGTTTAGGCCAATATATATACGATAAAGGAGGCACAATATGATATCCCATTTAACAGGGTTATTAAAAGTTCTCTGTGTGTGCTTAACTGAACCCTTCTCACTCTCTCACTTCCTAAGTCTAAGCCTTGATGCCCGGTCACACTAGCCAGATAAAGTTTGGATAGATATTAATGTCCTTCACTGTTAACCAGAATAGGGTGGCCTCTTAGAATCTGTCCACAAGGTTGAAACCCGCCTTAACATTTATGTATGGAGCGAATTGTTCAAAACGTTCCTCCAAGTCCCACCAAAATGTAATGATGTATATCAAATTGTTCCCTCCACAAGGAGAATGTCATCATTCCTACCAGTGCCGGAATGGTGGAGGTTGTCTGATCCTCCAACCCTTCACAGCCCCATACTTTTCATGCAGCTAGATATTTTGCGGGTCCTCCTGCTTGCTGCCTCCTTGATGGTTTCTTCCTGGCACTCTCCTTGTTGTCCAGCAATGATTTCGTGGCAGGTTAGACCTAAAGTTAGCACTTCCTGGTGGCTCTGTTGTTCCCCAGTGGGGTATGGCAGCACAACATGGTTCTACCATCACCCTTTGCCCCCTCCTCCTCTCAGAGTTTGCCGTGGGCCCCTTTTTCACCCTGACTACTCTTGGACTGTCTTTTCTGTCTGACAGCTAGTGGTGTTGTGTCATTCCTTCAGTGGCCTCTGGACCAAGATTCTTGCAACCTAAGTGGGTGGTCTTTCACTCTTTCCCTAGCCTAAGATAATACAGCTCTCTCTCTCTCTCCAGCCATTCAATTAATTCTCCTCTGTCCAGATGGTATCACTTTTATTCATCCTGCTGACCACACTCCCTCCTCTGAGAATATCCCTCCTCTGAGAATACCCCTCCTTTTCACCGTAACCCTCTTACATCCTAGTCTTCCCCCCTTTCTCCTCTGTACACCAAATCTTTCTTCTAGATCTTCTAGACAAGTTTAATATGCACATTCCTTCCCCTCTCTCCTCTCTAATATGACCTTAATATCTCTCCCAACCTGTCACAAGTAATATCTCCCTCTTCCACTCTCCAACAATATCTCCCTACATCTAGGTGGTACTCCTCACTCTCTTCTTCTAGGCGATACCTCTCTGCTCCGAAATACTTTCAGTCTTTAAAGAGCCTGATGCTCCGACACAACTCGTAGTCCTCTCCTACAACAATACAAGCTCCATTCCTAAGCCAATCCCTTCCTCCCCTTATGCCACGCTTCTGTCTCCTTACCATACATCAATCTCCCAACCTTCCTGCTTTCCACCTGCCAGCTCTCCCAAGACTCGACACTCACTGCCAGAGCTGTAGGCTTTTAAAACATGTGTTTGGGGTTATGGCCTGTTCTGTGCATGTGCCAAGGGTCATGTGGTCTACATGTGGGGCTGGCCTAAAATTATATCAAGGCTCTGCCCGAATTAATATTTTAAACTGGGTCTGGGTATGTGTGCAATCTCCCTTTTCCCCTCTGGAGCACAGCTGCCTTTATCTGTTTTATTGTGGGCTCCTCTGTTAACAGATTGTGTGATTTCTGAGCCTGGAAACCCTCTGGTATGCCTGTGACATGCTCTGTTACATTCGGTGTTCATTCATTGAAGGGCAATTACAAATTTGAGAATGATTTCTTGGACAGTGGTATTATTGAATACAATATTTCCTCACTTATTCAGGACTTTGCAACATTGTAATCCTGTTCCCTTAAATAGAGTAGGTTCTACCCCTATGGAAGGAGTATGGGGATGGCTGTAGGAAGATTCCAGCTCCCTTCACACTACGCGGTTTCCTTCTCCTTGCTTCTATGGCTCCTGAAGTTCTTAGGGTACCCTAAGGCCTGAATGTGCCCATCCATGCTCACAGGCAGGGCGCTTCACCACATATTCGACTCTCTTACCTGTGTCACTCCCTAGGGATGGTGGAACTGGTCAGTTGAGGGGGTAGTGATTCTGTCGCTTTGTGCACTCTTTTCCTGTAGGGTGGAAACCCTGTGAATGGCATGTTGCCTGTGACCTTCATACTCCCTTAAGTAAGGGGTATACAGAGTCCTTGAGGGAAACTCATTGTGGGCTCTGGGCCTCTGAGTTCCTGAGAGAGGATTTAAGGAGATTGGGTTTCAATAATCCCTTTTAATGTCCCTCGAGATCCCTCCAACGCATGGGCTGGTTGAGGGGGTAGAGCTCTTAGTCCAATCGTGGGCCTACTCCACTAATGTTGGAACTACGAGTTTAGAGCTATTGGGGAGTACCCCCAGGTCTTTTCCAATAATTCCCCCCATAGGCAGAGGCGTTGGTGGGGGGTGGGCTAAGGGGGCTATAGCACCTGGTCTTTTGGTTGTAGACCCAGAAAGAATCTCAGGGGCTACAACCAAAAGGCTAGCTAGCCCCTTTTCCTGACAGTCCTGGCATTGGCATAGCCACAGACCTTTTCCTGACACCCCTGGCCATAGGCAGTGAAGATTCTGGTCCAAGGCTCTTAGGGTCTCAACACAACTTTGGCGGTATCACTGCGGTAAATCCATCGGGATACCACTAACGCAAATAGCGTTACTGCAACTCAGTCCAGTGCTATTTGCACTGGATCCCGAGTTGTGTCAAGGTTATTCTCCATTTCCTGAAGAGTCCATTGACTCTATGGGGCATTAACAGCGCTATTACCGCTGGCGGTATTAGCGCCACATTAATACCACTGCAAATGGGTAGAAAGTGGAGAGTTTTACCACCAGCAAAAAGCTGGAGGTAAACCTCCTACTTTCCGTCCAAACTCGGGATTGAGCAGAACAGCGATGCAGCAGTAATTGCGTTACTGTAGCATTTCGCCTGCTCCGCCCAACCCCTGATGATGCCCTTAGCAACTGTAAACCTATTTAGCTTTAGGGAAGTGTAGTAAGGGAATTGGGGTCTCTGTGTCTCCTTTAAGTAAATCCATTAACCCCTCCAAATTATGAACAGGTTCTTCTCACCAACTGATACAGAATCGAGCCCAGTGGGCCCACTCTCCAGTCTCCATTTCCCCTGGCTTGGGACTTTTCAACGGCTGAACTCTTTAGAATCTGCAAGGAACTAGCCAATCCATCTGCAGTCTCTTCCTCGCCTCCTCCCTCCCAGGCCCTCTGCAATGCACTGACCACCCACTTCACTGCTAAAACCCAGGACATCCTGAGTTCTCTCTCATCCTCCTCTTCCTCCTCCCCTCTCCTGACGCCTTTGGCCCTCCTCCCTCATCCACGCGTTTGTCCTTTTCTCCTATCACACCAGTCAAGGTCACTAGAGTTGTCTGCTCTATGAAGGTCTCTTTCAAACAGAACTATTAAGGACAACATTGGCTCTCTTGCACCTGCACTTGCAGACTTCTGCAATCACTCTCCTGCTACTGAATCCTTCCCTTCTTGCGTCAAGCACTCTCTTGTGCGCCCCCTCCTGAAAATTCCTTCAGCAGACCCCTCATGTCTGGCTAAATACCGCCCTATCTCTCTCACTCCCTTCCTTGGGAAACTCCTGGAGAAGTTGGTCTCCCCAGCTGACCCATCATACTGAGCTTGTTGGTTGCCTGCACGACCATCAATCTGGATTTCGAGCATCCAGAGGCACGGAAACTGCTCTCCTGAACACACGTGGAGAATTGCTTGCATGTCTTGACTCCAACTCACCCACTGTTCTCATTGTACTCAATCTCTCCTCTGCCTTTGACACGGTTAACCACTCCATCCTCATAAAACGGCTCCATGATACCCTTGATCTCTTGGACCGGTCACTGGACTGGCTGATCTGCTTCCTCACAGACCGACCCTCCCAGGTTATCTGGATTCTATCTTCTCTCCCATGTCTATCTCCACCATCTATCTTGCGCCTCTCGCTCACCTTATCTCCACTTTCTCACCACACTTCCAGTGTTATGCAGATGACACCCAACTCTTCTCCACACTACCCTCTACATCTCTTCTGACCTCCTCCTGTCATTTCTGACTGCCTGTCTGCTATCCAGTCATGGTGTACCTCCAATGACCTCTGTCTCAATGCCAGCAAGACTGATATGCTTCCTAGTGGGACTCCTGTTCCCTCCTTTCTCCCCTCACTCTAGCCACCCTCAATGGCCTCTTCCCCCTCGCCTTCTCCCAGACCAGAAACCTGGGAGTTATATTCGACTCCTCTATCTCCTTCATTCCTCACATCTTGGACCTTGCCAAGAAGGCCCTCTTCCAACTCTACCTCCTCAGAGGCATCCTCCCTTTCCTCACTTTCCCCCAGAAGCTCAATGTCACCAGAGCTCTGGTACCCTCCAGGCTGGACTACTGCAACAGCCTCTTCCTTAATCTACCTGCCTCTTCTATCCACCCCCTCCAGCTAATCCAGAATAGGGCTGCTAGAATTATCCTTGGCCTTAAGTCTAGGGACTGTATCTCTATAGTCCTACAATCTCTCCATTGTCTCCCGGTTGCTGCAAGGATCAAATTTAAATCCCTCTGCATCATCCATAGGACTGTTTGGGGTGGGGACCACGCTATCTGCAACTTGTTCTCACCACATACTCTCCTTCCAGATCCCTCTGATCCTCCAGCTCCAACTCTCTGCTTGTCAAGCGCATCTCCCAACAGAGAGCGGGTGGCCTTTCCCTCTCTTCAGCTGGCTTCCTTCTCTGGGACAGCCTACCCTGTTCTCTCCATCTTGAGCCGGATCTCCTCAAGTTCTGCAAGCACCTCAAGACATTCCTCTTTTCTTCCTCCTTCCCTCTCTCTCTCCAGTGCTAAATCCCACAGTAGCTGTGATTGGTGGCCTGGGCCCTTATGTGTCCTTCTGGGTCCAGGCCTCTGGCCGATCACTCGCAGCTCCCCCCTGCACTTGCCTTCAGGCACCACTCGGCCTGTGCTGCCTACAGGCCTGCACTTATTGATGGGCTTTTGACCCCTCTTCCATCCACTGGCCACTGCCTGGCACTTACTTGTTGCCTCAGCAACTGGCTCTTGCACTTTACCTGTTGCTTTGCAACTACTTCCCTGTCTTTTCACTCCTCTTGGATCCTGTGTCTCCTCTAGCACTTACCCCTTTACACTGTCCCTTGTCACTCTCTGCACTTGCACAATCCAAATGTTCACAAGGCCTAATAGGACCGTTCTTTTCTCTGTTTTTGGCATATTCTATTATCTTATGTATCCCTTGTTCCCTTCCCTTTGCCCTGTGGGCACTTTGAAACATAATTTTCTTGATGTATAAGTACTTTACGAATACCCAGCGAATAAATAAATAAATAAATTGTGGGTTTTCAGATGCTTTTGAGTCAGCGCTTCAGCTGCTTCTCCGCCTCGGGGTCCAGCTTCCTGTTGCATGGAGATTTCCATTTCCTTTTGAACAAGGGCTTCTGCCCCCTCCCCAATCAGAGACTCAGTCTTTGTACAAGTCAAGACTTCTTGTGACTCTTGGGTAAAAGCCTCCATTTTCAGGCCAGTCATTCAGCTTTTTCACAGGCCTGCGCCTTCTGATTTCTCATGATACAGGATTTCAGCCCACGAGAAAGCGGCCTAGTGCTGGTAGACGTCTTCTCTCACAGCTTTTTGGTGAACCAGAATCACTGGTTACATGGTCTAGCTACCACAACAGCAACTTCCCACGAAGACGCCTTAGGCACTGCCAGAGAAATCTTTGTTAAGTTCACTGATGAGTTTTTTGCTGAGTAGGGATCCCTTGGCTCAAGGACATCTGGGTGTATCTTCTGCTCTGACACATCCCCAGGAGAGGGCACCGTCTTGCTCACAGGATGTCACATTATCTTCCTCCTTATCTTAGCAAACCAATACTTTAAGTCATGCTCTTTGTTTTTGTTTAGTTGTTCCACGTATCAGGGGAGGACAATGATGGGGGCTGTAATACTGCCCAAAATCCACACTGGGCAGTTTTGCTTGGAAAAAACCATTCACTGACAGTAGTCTCCATTCAGGTGATTTCCCATGGTGGGGCGGCTTCCATCTTTTCCTGGGTCAAAATATCAATCTTCTCCTCGGCCGGAGCTTCTCTCTTCTCTTGGTCCATTGTTTTCTTGGGCTATCCACTATGCCTACAGTCTCTGTGCTCACTTGCGCATGGATTGGGCAGGAGATGGTGTGGTGACCTCATTCACAGCAAGCATAGCATAGTGACAGGGTAAATTCAGGATAGACCGGGACAATCTCTTGTGACTCCACAGCAGGATAGATCTTTAGTCCAGGTCTCAGCTGTTCTGGGAAGTATTGACGCAGGCATTGGCCAGTAGCATGGTCTAGCTTGTCCTGGCCGTATCTCGCCCACGACAGTGGTTCTGGGGACTGTATGACTCACCTTGGCTGGGCCTCAGATTCAGGTCTTTTGAGTATTTATGTGACATAGTCAGCTTCTGCTCTATTCATCTCCTGCTTTCATCAGAGGTTTCCCACTAGTGAGCATTCTTGGTCCAACCCTTCCGGTGTACAGCGTGCTGATTGCTGATGGTGTTTAGGGAAGGTGCCCGCATCCTGGTGGGAGAATCAACTTCTTGAGGTTCTGCCCACTATTCTCCCTCCAGCCAGTTACCCTGCTCTATCCATCCCCATCATCCAGTCTCTGTGTGGGAGGCCACTGGTATCAATAAGGGTAGGCCCCTCATGTTCGTTCAAATGGGCAGAGGAGAAAATATTGTGGGCTCCCCTCTGGTCAATCATTATGGTTCCACTCCCACCCCCAAACTTGAAGTCTCCCCGGATAAACCAGGCGAGAAGTTTGAGGGAGTAGAGTGCAATGGTAGAGACCATACAGGCAGAAAGACTGATGCGTGGTAAGAATATTGTGGTGTTAGGGGAGAGAAGTAAGGGTTATGTGGAGCAGCAGAGAGAGCCTGGTTCTTTGGAAAGTGCAATGGTAGAGACACAGGGTCTTCAGGTAAAGGGCCATCCACGTTCTGCTGCTCTCCTTCTGCCAACTCTCCCATGGCTTGTCACTCACTGACAGAGCTGAGTGCATTTTATTACCTGTTTCCACAAACCTTTGGGTAGTAGTTGGACTTATGGCCTGCACCTCCGTTGCATGCTTTGAGCTGTTTTCTTGTTGGGTCATGTGGCCTGTTCTGAGATTATATCGAAGCCAGTCACCATTTTGGATGTTAAACTGGGGATAGGTATGTGTCTGAGATACCTTCCTCCCCTCTGAAGCACAGCTCCCCTTGTATGCTTGACTGTGTGTCCACCTCCCAGAGCGTGAATTCAGAGTCCATTATCCCCCTGGTAATCCTGTGAAGCACTCTATTACATGAAGAGTTCCTTCGTCATGGGAACAGTTTTACATTATCATCCCAGCGATACCAGGAGAATGGGATCTGTTGATTTTCATGTTCACACAGGACGTGTGAATCACTTTCCCATTGCGCAGGCAAAACTTCACAACCGTGGGACTTCGACGAGTGTTCTCAGTATGACTCACAAAAGAGAGTGATTTATCTGAACGCGTTGTCCCTATGCAATGCAATCATTTCCTGAGTTACCCAAGCATGCCATCTTTCCTGTACTATATGTCCTGCTCTCTTTAGCTTAGTCTGTTGTTATCATTAAATTCGGCAAATTCATTTTAACGACATTTCTTTCATGTGTTTCAACCAAGGCCAAAGCTGAATTTTGGGGCTTGATACATTCTGCAGGGCTCGTTTAAATGGCCTTAATTAATCTGTGCCCGTAGTCTGATCCAGAAACGAATTGGTTTTAGTCGACCACAAACTCAGTTCCCCTGAGACCAATGTTCATCCTAATGGGGATTAGCTTAGAGCTTCTTCATAAAGAGAGGAGTTGGCATAAAAATGAATTCTACTCCCCAAAAAGACCTTGCACATTAGCATAAACCCTTATGTCCGCCCCATAAAATGATGCATTTTGCATCCTCATTTTATTCACCTCTATGACATGGCCAATTCTTCTTCTCTCAAATCTTCCAGAAAAGGACGTAGTGGCACCCGCTCTGATGCTCAAGGGAGGTACACTTTTAATTACACTTGTAATACAATGTTATTTCCACATACATTACTAATTATTCTCACACCCAAGTATTCATAATGACAAGCAGGTCTACTTTCTGGGCCTTGCATATTCCCTTTAACTGATAGTTTCCTTCTTGCATGGAAAACCATTGAATTGGTTTAATTTGCATTTATCACCAAACCTAATCTGCTGTGTACAGGCTGGGAAAATTGCTTGTGGAGTCTGCTTGGATTCTAGCAATATTCCATTTCAATCACCGTCCTGCTCCGTAGCACCTGCTTCTATGCTTGATATCTCTTCTGTCATCTACGTATAATGAGAAGAATAGGGGAGATAGGACATATCCCAGTAATCTAATTTCCAATATCAAAAATAATTCCAACCTCACTATAGTCACTCTGGCCGTGAAGTCTCTCTATACTTCCATTAAGCATGAACAAGGTGTTGAGCCAGCTACATTTTTGATCACCTACAGCATAGTAACATCTTATGTACTATGCTGGACTTACTCTCAAAAATAACATTGTGGTACAGCTATGGAGGGCAATGTTCCCTTTTTCCACCGTTTTCATGAGGATGTTTGAATTTAACTAAGCATGAGGTGGCGGTGTGAACCTGACATACAACGAGAGTATACAATAGTCTTGAAAGATACATTGATTACGTGTTCATGGTTTGAGAAGTTCCAGAACAACTTCTAGACAACTTCATAACACGCCGTAACAATAACATACTACAATAATTACTTAGATCTGAGTCCTAGATCTGGAAATCTTAACCACAAATTACAATATCCAAAGGAGATTACATCGGTAACCCACTGCTACTGATGCCATTTCATTTTGAGAGCAGGTGTTGCCCATTCTAGAATCACCATTATGAACATCCCCTATGCAGAATATCTCACCAACAGGCATACCTGCGGCTTGGAAACAGACTGTGAGGCTTAATCTGGACACATGCTTAAAAGTTTTCAGGCGCGCACATTCATGCAAGTGAATTCTCAAGTGAGAGCAGTCTTGCAGTCTGGCTGCTTGGCGGTGAGGCAGTCAGCTACTTCACGGACAAGAAGAAATGCATAACGGAGGTCCAGTAGGTGCACACAAAACCCAGGACTTGTTTTTAACATACAGACCGTTTGATTAGCTGTTCTATATATTTAAGAACTGGGACTGGTCTTATAGTGCTATGTATTATTTAAGATGTGTATTATTTAAGATGTACAATGATCCAGGGCCTATTGAAATTAATTATATCGACGAGGCTGTGCTGGGCAATCACGGCCCCGCACTTTCTGAAAAAATGTCTACAGGGGCTAACACTATTTGGAAAGGTCACTATACGTTTCTGCCCATGACCATACTCTGTCAGCCACTTCGATTGAAAGGAAAATAACAGACATTTTTCATAGAAGACAGAGGGCTCGTTTGGGGGATTTACGGATGGCTTCCTCACCTTTGTTCTCCTGGAATCATCAAGATAGTCTGGGTCAAATATAGCAAACATGGCTCCTGCATTAGAGAGTGATTTAGGTGAGGCTCCAATAATACATACCATGGCAAATTAACTCTCATCAAATGTTTTGTCGTCTACACCTGCCAGATTTGTTACGCAAGAACCCTGTTAGGAAGAATATTCTTTGGACTCTTCGCAATTCTCTTGCTCTACAGAGAGCCACACAATAAGAACAAATGAAAATCATACCACTCACTGCCCTTCATTTTGTGCTGAATTACCTCGTGAACTTTCAAGGCAATTTGAGAAGAAGTTAAAGCACTTTCCGGGATGTTAATGGATGTTAAAACTGAACTTGAGATTTGTGCGCAATGATCTGTGCAGAAATAAAAATGATAACATACTTGAAGCAATCAAATAAGAATTGGAAACACACATCCTAATTCTTAGGGATTTGAAAAAAGTTCCGGCTGGGGGCGCTCATTCAGTTCTTGGTGAATCGCCTCGAGAGTGTGGACAAACTAGCCTGTCAACATCAATAGTTATCATGGAGGCTGGGAGGCCCAGGTGGCAGTCAATACTCCACCCTCGACAGCTTTTTTGCAGGAATTAGAAAGGGCAGAAATATCACCTTGAAGCAGTAAGAGGGCTTTTTCAAGAAGAGGCCGCACAAGTGGTTAAGAGAGAGTTCACTAAAAGGAAAACCTGTCGGTGAAAGGGGAAGAAGGGATTGGGCAACCAACATGTAAAACCTAAAAATGCTAAAAGAAGAAAGGTAAATAAAAGCTCCTCCCTGAAATTTCTCCACTCACTCTCATTACCTGGTGACAAGGAGGATGCTAGATCTGAGGAGGATCAGTCTCCTTGTGCTGGCCACGAGCCCACAGTTAGGCCCATTGCCACCATGTTTATAAGGCCAGTCAAAAATAAGAGAGCTGTGGGATCAAACGGGGCAGCCAGGGCCACATTTGGGGTGCCAGCTTTGGGACAGGAGGCTAACAGTCAGGCCTGTTTGTCCACACGCTTAGATTTGTTAGAAGGGGAGGTCCCTTTTTCTCAGCAACCCGTGGAGGCCCTCGATCAGGGGGCCAGTGTGATGGATGTTCCAGACCCTCCTACTTTTTGTATTACATCGCATGAATTAGCTGTCAAGGTGGCCCTACCAACAAGAGCTTTTAACTGCGTTCTAGTACAATGCAGAGATCGAGTTATGCATTCTGAGGGCAGGAATCTAATTAGTTGCCCTTGGAATTCTGACTCTCAATTCTCGCCTACCCAAACCGGGCCAGGGAGCACCAAAGAACTGCAGGACATTCTTGACTCTGGTTATGTTCAATGTATTATGGAATCTCTCTTCCCTAATAAAGTCAATCTTATTATTAACTGGAGCACAATTCTATCCTTGTTATATGACATCCCTGCGTTAAGGATTATTTCTTCTAAAGACATTTCCTGGGTGGAACCTATCTGCAAGGACAGACTTGATAATGCAGTTGTGGATATTCCATCATCTCTTGCCCAAAAGCATCTACTGTTCTATGCAGATAAGCTGAGACAAAGAGGCTTCGATGTTGACCCGGATGTGAATATTAAAGAACATATGAGCGGAACAGTAGCTACAAATCAGATAGATGCTATATCTGTCTCCTGCTAGGGTTGAAGTAATTCTATGTCGAGACAGCAGGCGAGCATTGTGCTTCACCTTCTTTAATCTACTCTTCAGCAGTTTCAACACATCACTCAGAAAAAAAATATCTTTCCATTTCCATTTACTTTTTTACATTTTTTTTTTAAAACTACATTTCCCTTTCTTTTAGTTGATTTTTGTAGTCCGTAGAACTTCCTGTCTGTAGCCTCTTAACTGCATCCTGTTTCTAGCTCCACCTCTTCTTTAGCTGCTCTTCAGCCAGATAGGTCAATGTATTCTTGCTGCAGAGTATTTTATGAGTGTAACGTGTAGTTTACCGTAGATATTGCATTAATTGGTAATAATGATGTGTTCAGCAAGTGCTGAAACGCGGCGCGCACAGAGAACGTCTTTATTGATATGTATATGCTTTCTGGACGAGTGTTCCTGTATTCACTAGCAACGTGCCCTCGGGTTGCAGAGCGGCGCTAGCAAAAGTCTGTGTGTCTACATTGCAGCGAGCGGGTCCCCTGCTCTATTAACAGCATGTCCAGGGACCCGCTTGGATGCATTGTGAAGCTGGTCCCCTCCCTCACGGAGGAGGAGTGGTGCCGCCTTGCACATGCAATGCGGCTCTCACTAGAGTTGATTACCAGCAGCCGCATTCGGCGTTAGCACCGTAGCAGAGCCGCTCTGATGCTGATAAGTCACAGCAAAGTCCGGAAACAGAATGTGCCCAGCGGACGTGTGACGCAACCTGCTGTATTTCAGGCACTGACACTTAGCACCGGAGAACAGCCCTCCAACTTCCAGCATGTCAGAATACAAATGGAGTGAAAGGAGCAAACAGAGAGCAACCTGGTGCCCAGATTTAAGCAGGTGCTTGGGGATTTGTTAGTGGAAGCCTTGGCAGGAGGAGTAAGGTCTATTCAAGAAAGGCTGGCCACCCCAGAGTCTATTCTAGGGTAGAAGAAATTAAGCACCCAGAGTTACAAAGAGAGCACATCCGCAAACGGTGCCACCACGAAGGAGAGCCTTCAGGAGAGTACCACGGCCTGGAAGAGGAAATCCTCTTCTGCTCCTCCGGGTCCACGATACGCGGGAGAACAAAAGGCCCTAGAGGTAGCTGATGCCTTTGCTAAGCTAAAGGAAGCCTTCCTCCAAAGGGCAGTGGTGCCAGACCTCCTTACCCTCTCCCCAGGGGAAATCAATATGGGTGATACAGATGAGGAAACTGTCGGAGACTCGCCGGAAGTGTCAGCATCCTCACAATAAGAAGACAGTAAGCACGCCCCTGTTGTGGGCAAGAGGGTCAGTAAATAAAAACACCTGGAGTCTATAGAAAAGGACATGTCAGACATGTTCGACCCAGACGACATCCGGAATCCCAGGTCCTCGGACTGGCAGCCTTCACCTAGGGTAGACAAAATACATGGCTCAGAGGATTCAGAAAGCCCTAGATAAAAATACTGGGGCGCGAATGAGAGCGGAGTGCCCACGTCCAGATCTGTCAGGGAAGGTAGCCGAAACAGTCGAATTCGACCAGAAAATTATGACATTCGTCACAAAGACCTCGAAAGATCTTAGGAATGGCATGGACAGATCCTGGCGGTGCTGTCGGGAGACATTGGTAGACATCACAGGGCCGCTAACGAAGATAATGGATCTAGCAGAGCGTGATCAAGACACCGGAGAGGAGGTGTAGGTAAAGACCTTGGCTAGTTGGACCAGAGACCAGTTTGCCTTCTGAGGAACGCTAACTGCGCCATCTCCTCAGAGAGACGTAGGAGCCTACTACTAAAAATCAACCCAGAGCTGAGCAACCATGCCACCTATGTAGCAGGGAAGGGAGTGCAAGGCCTCCTGTTCGAGGAAACCTTTGGCAAAGAGATGGGGAGATTCATAGGCACATACGTCTCCCTGGAGAAAGCACAATCATCTATAAAGAAAATCTCATCGTGGAGAGGTTTTGCCGGGACCGGTCGGTATCAGGGTCGAGCGGCCGGTTGCTTCACATACTCCCGAAGGCCCCAGGGTGTCAGAGCCCACTACTGGGAGTCAAGGCAACAAGACTCCTTCTTCCCCTCCAGAGGGAGAAACACCAGAGGTTGTAGGGAAAGAGGAGCAGGCAGAGCTCAAGGAGCAGTCTCAGGTGAGATGAGTGTGCAGCGCATATCCCCCTGTAGGAAGGAGGACATTGCAATGCTGGCGAAACTGGTGCACGCTGACCAGCAATGCTTGGGTTCTGCAAATGATCCAGGGGTTCAAGCTAGAGTTCGTGCAGGCCCTGATCCAGATGTCAAGGCCAAACCTCATGGTCAGGCTGCAAGCGGAGGAAGTGCTCCTCCAAAGCGAGCTAGCGCAGCTCAGGGAAAACAGGCAATAGAGCCCTGTGATGCACTGGGCCCCCCATTTGTCAGCAATATGTCCCTGGTTCATAGGAAAGAAAAAGTACGGCCAGTTATAAACCTACAAGAACTCAATGGCTGAGTGATTTACAGGCACTTCAAGATGGAAGGCATTCACCAGCTGAGAGACATTCTCAGGAGAGACGATTGGCTGGCCAGGATATATTTGGAAGAGCGAATCTGGCAATTCAAATCACTGCCTTTCGGTCTCGCATCCACTCAATGGGCATTTACCAAGCATATGAGACCGGTGGCAGTGGCCATCAGAACGAGAATGGTATTCGTATAATAATTTACCAAGGCAACATCCTCATAATGGCAGACAACAGGGAAACCTTGTTGTATCAAATAGAATGGGTAAAAGACGTTCAGTTGTATCTAGGCTTTCTGGTGAACCGAGAGAAGTCGGATATGTCCCCTTCCAAAAGGATAGACTTCCTCGGCTTTAAAGTGGATGCAAGGAAAGAGTCACAGGAACTTCTGGGGAGGAAGATTTGAGATATTAAGAAGGAGCTTCGAGCATGCCTCGACAAAGAGGCCCTGTCTCTCTGCTCCCTAGCAAGAATAGAAAGCCAGAGAACTGCTTTGGTGGTTGCAGAACATGGAGGCATGGAACGGGCAGGCCATCTTTGGAGGCAGGACAGGCTTCATCATAGAATCAGATGCCAGCAGAGCAGGCTCGGGAGCCCGATGCTGAGCCCTAGAGACCGGAGGGAAATAGACACCCAGGGAATTGGAGCTACATTTAAACTGTTTAGAGCTGTTAGCTGGGTCTTTCTCGATCAAGGTGTTTACAAAAGACAGGGCGAACTGCTGCATCCTTTTGAGGATGTGTAAAGACTGGAGGGGGGTGTCTGTACATCTGCTCTCTATATGGTAGAGGAGAGGCACAGAGGACCCCAGCCAAGATTCTCTATTTGGTAGCTATGGTCGAGCAATCAAGGCCTAGCTTCTCAGGAGGTGATGCAGGCTGGTTCTTAAGTACAGTGTAGTCCTCAAGCCCCCACAAAGGAATGTCCACACACTGTATTAGTTAAAACACAGTCTTAACATAATTAATATTCAACGTTATGTACACTATCGCAATAACTCAATTTGTGCTCAGAAAATCAACAATGGTAAATATATACAGTTCTAAAGTGGTACCACAAATATTAACAGATCCCATTAAAGTGCATCAACTATACTGTCAAAATGTCACACAGATCAATAAAGAGGAAACCAGCAGTAGAGAGAGGAAGGAAAGCAAGATGGTTGAACAATTGGCAGAATACTGGCCCCTACCACCTAGGCACAATTCTGAGTGGAGATCCCCCCACCTGGGCAATCTGTCAAGCAAAGATTTATCACAAGCCCTGTCCATGTATTGTTCTATGAGTCTTATTTCCCTCTACAATAGTTCTACAGCCCCAATGTATCTGGAATTGTAGCGTTCGTTGACGTGAAATCGATGGCCCTTCTTGAGTGCCCTCCCTTTAAGGCAGGAGTCATGGGTCGTCGAACGTCTGACGGAGAACAGGGTGAACTACGGCGGTGAAGTGGCAGCATCGTTCCTAGCGGTGCTCGTCAACGACGGAGCGTTGGCGTCCTGCAAGGAAGAGGCGTGCGAGGCTCCTTACTGACGATAGTTCTGGACCGCAAAGAGATGTTGAAGAACTGTGGCCCAGCAATGGCGTTGAGTCATCGGCGTCTCTGTGGTCTTTAGGTGGCGGGAGACCTCCGGCGGATGCTCCTCGGCGCGTCGATGGTCGGGCTTTCTCCAGCGGGATAAAGCGGGCGGCGATGCAGACAAGAGCGTCGGATCAAATTAAGTTCTTAGGCAAACAGGAGCACGGCGGCTCCATTCGGCGACAGAGGTCGTCGACAGTGGCAGACAACAGTCCGGGCGCTTCTCTTTGGGATTCCGCGGCAGTCCCCATCTCCGGTCGGCAGCCTGACGTAGGTCTGTCTACCAGGGAGCTTTGGTAAAGATCAGCTGGTGCACGATGGTCCCTCGTAGCTCGGAAGGAGGACGCCTTACCAGGTCCTCTCTGGGTCAGTCCTTGGAGACACAGCAGCTTTCAGATTGATGAAGGAGAGCAACAGCAATTCTTCTCTTCCAGTAGGGCTTCAAGGTCAAGCTTCAGTTTCACTCCAGTACTCTTCAGCTTCTGAACAGGAATTCTAGCAGTGAGAGGCCCCCAGATATACTAGTTCATCTCCCATTCATTCTGCTGGGTCACACTCAGGCAATCAATCGGTCAGAAGGGCATTCATGCAGGCAGGCATCCAATCAGGTGCATAGTGCATTCAGGCCATTCACTCCTCTCCAGACACTAACAACAAGTTATGTGTATTGGGACAAGTACCCAACCATTCAACACTCCACACAGCATTCATACCGGTTTCGGGCAGGGCTGTCTCAGTCATTGTGTCAAACACCAGATACTAGACACCCACAACACAGAATGCGTATTTGTCACACTCTCCATTCACCCAGGTCCCACCACAGGGTGTACCCACAACATACAGTCACTGGGAAGGCTCCAGCCAGTCTGGCCTGGACTTCACAACAACACCATATATGGAACTTCCACCCAACAGCCGGTCAGGGGGAAGGGACAGAGTCAGGGCTTCCCAGGACTTTGGGAAAACAAGGTAATAGGCAACAGAAAGCAAGAGGCCACAGGGGCAATCTTGTTTCCTATCAAGAATCAACTGATTCCAATGGCAGGGCCTGGGTATCCCAAAATGGAGGATACTCAGGGCACCTGTCAAATTCAGAATGGCGCTGCCACCAGACCATACCCTGCTCTGTGGGCTACAAACAGGTGCCCAAAAACATACACTAGGGGCACAGGGTTGTACCCCCACCCATGGGTGCCATAAGGGTATCCCATGGGGCTGTACACCAAACCAGAAGAGAGAGCTGCACCACCAGGAGTCCCGCATGGAAAACACGACAGAACACATGATAAAAAGCAGTAAAGGACAAGGATACGGAGGCCCTGTCCCTCCGATGCATTTCCAGCATCACAGGATGGACAACATATCAGCAGTAAGATACATAAACCATCTAGGAGGGACAAGGTCTAGACTCTTCGCAGAGCTGGTGAAGGATTTTCGGCATTAATGCCTGCATGCCAGGATATCAGTCACAGCAGAGTATCTCCTGAGGTCTCGCAACGTAGTAGCGGACTGGAACTCCCATTACCTGACAGACTCCAGCCACTGGAATCTCGACCTGAACGTCTTTCAGAGTCTGTATCAGCTGTGGGGTCTGTTTCTTCCAGACCTTTTCATATCCAGGCCGAATGTTCGGGCACATAGGTACTTCAGCTGGAGGTTGGACCCCCCCTGCACACAGGACTGACGCATTCCTACAGAACTGGAGCGGGAGCGGGCATTGTGCGTTCTCTCCCTTCGTGATGTTGAGCAGGGTGCTAGTGAAAGTATGCAGAGGGAAGGCAGCGATAGTGATCGTGGCGCCCATTTGGAAGTCCAAGTCTGGTTTCCAGCTATGATGGAACTTTCCATAGATTTCTTGCAGATTCTCCCATCAGATGTGCAGCTGCTCACGGACCCAGCTGGGCAGTGTCATCCTCTGAGAGCTAAGGAAGCACTGGTGTTGATGGCCTCCAGGGTGTCGGGGGAAGATGGGCGATGCCAGGCATTTTGGGCAACGCTGCCCAGCTAATTTCGGACTCCTGGGTACCTTCCACTGGCAGGAGCTACGATGCGGTGTGGCACAAGGGAGAGAGCTGGTGCTTGAGGAGAGATATTCTTCCAGTTTCTGCCCCTGTAATTATGGTCCTTAATTTTCTGGCCGCCCTACATATAGTGAGACTCATGAAAGGAGCACGTTTTGAACGCCACCGGTGCCGACGTACACGCGCCTTTGGGATGTGTCCATGTTGCTGAAGTTTCTAGGTGACTGGCCGGTGAAGAGATATCTCTCTATAGCGCAACTGTCAGCAAAATTAGTGATGCTCCTTTGTCTAGTGTCATGTAGAAGAGTCTCTGATTTCAGGGCGCTGGAAGTGGATAGGATGGTGTATGGCCCAGAATGTGTGTACTGCCCGGGCACCCGAAGTTTTGTGTTCCAACCTGCATCAAGGAATATGAGAGCAGGACGGCAGAGGATTGTCCAGAAGGGACGTCGTAGTTGCTTATCGCATGCAGGTGGCCGTTTAAGGCAGTAGCAACAGCGACCATAGCTAGGTGGGTCCGGAAGATTATGCAGCAAGCAGGGATTAATTTGGACCAGTTTGGTTCCCACTCTGTGAGGGGAACCATGGCTTCCAGGGCATATGCCGTGGGCTTTTCGCTTGCAGACATTCTGCATGCAGCAGACTGCTTGAGTGACAGCGTTTTTTAATCTTTATTTTAAACTGATTCCTTAACTAGCAGAGGCGATAGAACAGAGCTTTAATCAAGCATAATACTTGCCTCCTGTCTTGACATAGAACGAAGAATACCGCTGCTAACAGCGCAAAGAGTCTTCATTCTATTAAAGACACAGAGGTGAGCATTATGTTCCCGCCCAGGGCACGTACTGTATATTGGCGTTTTTTTAACCCACATTTTTATCAGTGGTGTGAAATAGGACAGTGCATTCTCCCTCCCTAATGGTCTATTTTCTGAATTCCAGGGGATGACCAGAAGAACAGCTTAGTGGTCTGCTATGCAGAGGAGGCTTAGGAGGTCTGCCGTCGTGGCAGTAGAGCTGAAGTGCAGAAGGGAACAGTGTTTCATCCTGGTGGAATGCGACTGGGATATTATTGGTTTTGGAGTTGCAGTTCAGAACACCCATAGAAGGGGTGGGGCTAGAGACAGGATGTAATTAAGAGGCTACAGACAGCAAGTTCTATGGACTACAAAAATGCACTAAAAGAAAGTACATGGAAATAGAAAGTTTTGTTTATTTTTCTGTTTGAAGTGTTGAAACTGCTAAAGAAGTTGAAGCCTAATGCTCGCCTCTGTGTCTTCAATAGAATCAAGACTCCCTGCGCTACTAGTAAGGGTAATCTTCATACTCCCCAAAAAGTTACCATAACACACAAATCTCTAAGCCCATCAGCTACAAGGGACTGGTCCTGGGTGGCAGAGTCGCTTATGGCTAACAATGTTACGCTGGTTCCAAAAAGCCGGGATTGTAACATCTTGTCATGGAGCTCCCGTGGTTTCTCTCATCTTACTCATGCCTCAAATGCTATTACAAAATTGGTAGGTGTAGACGTAATATTGATACAAGAAGCCTTTCTGAAATCCAGTGTTAAGCTTGATGGGTTTCATGTATGTCAACAAAAGGCTTTTGGAGGGGGGGAGGGCCGAATTGAGAGACTGCATAGAAGTTTTTTAAAACAATTGGAGAAATATCCTATTAGCAGAGGAATGTAAACATTGACAGCTGACAGTGTATACGGCTATCATGCATAGATCATTACAGGTGTATGCATTTAAAAACTTTACTAGCACAGAAAGAATGGCCACTTATGTTCCGCAGATCCAGGCTCTTAAAAGAGAAATGCAGAGGAACATTTGTTGCCTTAAGAAAGCTGGTAATGAGTGTGACCTTTTAATTTTAAAAGAAAAACAGAATTATAAGACTGAGCTGAAAGCAATGCGCTCACTTATTTATCAAGTGGAGGAAGAAGCTATGCTGAAAACTGTTTTGGATAAATCAGATAAACATTTTGGGAAGCTAGTGAATTCCAAAAATATCACCAAAAAGTAACTCAAGTAACTCAAGAAAATCCTGTTCTAGAGCAAAGTTGGAAAGCCCACTTTGAACTATGAAACTATGTCTAAGGTGGCTACACCATCTAAAGCTTTAGGAGATTGGAGTCTGAATTTCCATATTTTGATATTGAAATAATGATTCATAAGTGCAGTCGTTCACAGGCCTCCAGCCCTAATGCGCTATGTAATCTTATGTTCAAGTATGAGCCATACTTTTGGGCCACTACTTTATTTAGCCTGTGTAGAGGAGGTCCCAAATAAAGCCTGCACTCCAATTGTCCATTTTGAAGTTCCAGGAACATTCACACCAAAATATGAGATGTATGGTGAGCAAATAAGCCAGCAGAGAGCCGCAGTAGGGCTCTGACCAGTGCCTATCAGAAGAACCGCACCTATGTGTATGGCATCCAAAAGTGAGATGATCATGGAGGTGGAAGTCATCCATACCAATGAGAGAATGATGGTTGCACGAACGACACCTGAAGGCTATAGCAATCTTGGGCAAACACAGATGATGGAACTCCAAGGGGAAGCACCATAGGAAGAGAAGAATCTTTGGAAACGGCAAGGGTGTTCTTTAAACCCATCTGACAGCTTGTGGCGACAAGACAGCACTGGTAAACCAGTGATGCATGTAGCCCTATTAAAAATAGCGCTGGAGCAGTTACATTATCCGGCACACACGACAAAAGAGAATTTAGCAGCAACACTCGCATAACACTGGTTCATACAGAATTTAACTGAGCATGTTGCATTTTTTATAGTAAACTGTATAATCTGCCAACAATTCACTGCTGGGCACACATTAAAAGTAATGAGAGGAGTCATCCCCAGGCCAAATGGGCCTTTTTAGCACTTGCATGTCGATTACATCGACATGATTCAAGTATGTAACGGGTACAGATACTTAATTGTTGTGGCGTGTCCTTTCTCTAGATGGATTGAGCCAGGTCCCTGTACACACCCAGACTCTACCTGTGTGGCCACATTTTTAGTGAGAGAAGTGTTCCAGAGGTGGGGGGTGTGCGAGGTCATGAGATCAGATAATGGAGCTCACTTTGTAAACGAGACATTCGAATAGATTAGCTTGCTGCTTGGTATAAAGCACAAGTTCTCGTAAGCGTATCATCCGCAAGGTAACAGCATCTGTGAGAACCTCAACGGCTTATTAAAGGAAAGGATAGCCAAGTTGAAGCTTACTCTAAGAAAGGGATGGTTGCACTGCCTTTTTTTGGCACTGTATGCACTTAGGAACCAATCATCTTACACCACACGAGATAGCCACAGGAAGACGAATGTGTACTCCTCTGACACCCTGAGATAGAGCTAGATGTGATGCTCAGTCAACAGGAGACATTTTAGGGTCTGAAATGCAAAATACCTGAATTGCATGACATCTTGCCTTACTGTAATTTCAGACCAGCTGCAGCGATGACGAAAGGGGTGCAGGGCAGCACGGAACACAGAAGGAGATACTACTACAGACACAGCTCAAGGACCTTGTGTACCATCCATTTTCCCTGGAGACACTATCCTTTTAAGGAACCATACGAGGAAAAGGTGGATGAGCCAAGATTTAACAGTCCCTTCACAGTAAAACTACAAGGCAAGAGAGATTTTTCTGGCCGATATCAAACCCTACATTAGAGAAGGCCCTCTGCCTGCACCCCAGCGCGACAAGACTACGAGCGATGGGGAAGAACCACAGCACGTGCAGACGAGATCCATGATGAAGAAAAACGACGCATGACCAGCCAGACAAAGATAAAGAACTTTTGTAAATTGTGGCTTAAATTGGACACTTCCTCTAAGCAAAAAAGGGGATATGGACATAAAAAGGGACACTCTGTGCATCCTAGTTGCAGGGTGAAGAAGAAAATTGCACGTATAAGCCACAACATAGGGGGTCATTCCGAGTTTGGAGGCAGCCATGGTGCTCTAAGCACCATGGCTTCCTCCAAACTCGGGTCCGGGTAGGCGGAATGGGGACTTACCGGGACATTCTGACCTATGCGGACCCAGTAAGTCCCCATGCCAAATACCATTCCCCATTCCCATTCGAGCCCCCATAGGGCTCAATGGGAATGGGGAAGGCGCTAATAACGGTCCCGCAAATTGCAGGCCCGTTATTAGCTCCAAGGTCCCTTAACGGGTCCCGCCAAGAAGGGCTGGTCAGACCAGACGTTCCTGGTGGGACCCGCTAAGGGACCTCGGAATAGGGCGATAGGGGGTTACCGGCACCGGCATCCTTACTGGTGCCGGTAACCCCTTACCGCCCAACTCGGAATGACCCCCATACTCTTTTGACTTTGAACTTTGGATCGAGACACATTAAAACTGTGACATGGAAATTAACATGCCAAATTTTGATCGAGGACACGTAAACTGGAAGAAAATACAGTATCAAGACTCATTTCACACAGAGATCCTGTTTGGAATCACTTATGGCATCCCACAGTAGTGACATCACCAAAGATGTGGTGACCTATTTTAATCTAGTGCTAAGATCATACCCTTCATTGGTGGGAAGGCTCACCAGTGTCACTGACTTTCTTCAAGATCCTGAAAACGAAAAGACAATAAGAAGATTGCTTACTGTAATTGCCAAACAATTCCTCCTACTTCCTGAATACAGCAAGGAGAAGCCAAATGTCTCAAGCAGAGGAGGAAATAAATGAGCTTGTCAATACATTGTTCTTTCGCATAATCAAAGACTATCCAAATCTTGTCGGAAGAATGACAGATACACTCACGTTTCTTCAAGATCCAGCGAATACAGAACATCTAAGCCAACTCCTAAATAAAATTGTGATCTTAGTTGCACTCCACGCGAACCGACAGTGAAGACATTGTTTACATTAAAGAGAAAGCATACAACCCTGAAACTCAGCAAGACAGGACGGATGTCCCTGTTACCAGAAGACAGCAGGTTGGCCCACAACGTCCTCTTTCGTCCAGTCACTGACTTTCCAGAGCTAGTGGGGAGACTGATCGATGTTGACATCCTCACATTCATCTGAGATCCAGCTAATGTTGTACAGATGGGCATGCTCTTGCATGGAATCATACTAAACATAGAAATCTCTAACCTTCTTCTTCTTAATTATCGGATGCATGGGCGGACCCACGCAGGCGCTTCCCCATCCTGAAGGATGATGTGCACCAGACCCACCAATCGATACTTAGCTTACATAAACTCACAACTCCTCCCACCGCCCCGTTTGCCTCACAAAATCCAACATCACACTATTCCTCCTCCTGCCTCTCTCCCCTTCACCTCCCAGCAAAGTCTTTTCACTCAGCTCAGCCACACCCAGCACAGACAATCAAACCCTCATCAATTCTCTCTCCTCAACATGTCTCTCACACCTAAGCAGAAAATGTCCCACAGTCTCAGGCACACCACACACCGCACAATCTCTCGACTCACGTTTCCCCACTTGAAACAAACAATCATTCAGTCACGCATGTCCTATCCTCAACTGATTCAGCATCACCTCCTCCCCCTCCTCTATTCCAGACTCCCCGCATCCACCTTCACCGACACTTTCCCACGAACACCAAACATCCACCTGCCCTTCACCCCACTCACCCACCTCTCCTGCCACTCATCTATGACCCGTCTCACCACCACCACCTTCAACTCATCCACACTCAAAGGTAATCTCACATCAACCGCTCCCCTTCTCATACCCTCACCCGCCGCCAGATCCACTAACTCATTACCCAAAATACCACTGTGACTGGGGACCCACGCCAACTCCAAATCCATTCCCCCATGTACGCATGAACTCTCTAACCATCAACAGAACTATCTGAGGAGATTCTAAAAGCTTTCTGCCGAGGAACAGATCGAGGAAGCAGTGTCAAGGGTTTCACATTATTCCCTTTATTGTTATTTTGTCTCTATTCCTCATACTCACCAGGATACAATATGTCTTGGGGACTGAAGCAAATCCGAGGTGTGGACTGGGACCTGACCTACTTTGAACATGCACAGTGAAAGTACTTGCCGTAGTGTTATTTGATTTGATTTTTTCCCCATAGTTTAGCAAAGGAACTGTATCCTGATATAAGAGACAATTCACTGCCCTCAAGAGGGGAGACACTTGTGAGACACCTGAACCTTTTAAACAAAGAATCCGACAGACAATATTGTTTGAAGAAGTATAGTAAAAGGTAGACATTTTGGCGAATGATCGAGATGGGGATCCAGAGTAGCACTCTTGTCCTCCCGCAGGAGGAAAGAAGTCCACGTTTCTCTGAAAGTAAATGCTGCCGTCTGACCTACAGGAGCATAATGTATTTGTGTATCATATTCATCATTGCTTTACTGTCATTAACGACATCAGAACTCCATTTTTTATTGGTGCACAAAGTGTTTCAATTCTAGTGCAGCCGCCTAATGATGCACGCATGAAACTCACAAAGGCACCCAGACCTTACATAGTCATTCCAGTCTCTAGAAGATCTGATGGTGGAATGAATGAACTTGAAATGGATGTGATTAGCAATGACACACACACACTTGTGGTGACAAATTGATTGAAAAGCCGGAGACCAGATTGGCAAAGCAAGAATGTGACAAGGTTACTGACAACCACACACATGCAAACACAGAATGCACACGCAACAGGCCTGGTGTTAATGACTGCAGAACTACAATTCAAAGCCTCAGAGAAGAAAAGACTGCCTACTATGGGAGATATCACTACAAGTAAAGTAAAGAGCCAAATGAAGGAAGCAGACATAGTGGAAGGACTGGAGGAGCTGTAGAAGAAACCCACAGAGACAACAGTGACAAACATGCATGTTCCAGTGAAAGGGACAAGTACAAGTTCCACAGTACAACCATATAACGGACCAATACCAGCAGGAAAAAGATATATGAGGACAAGGAAAGAACTGCCAGACTTTGGTCTACCCAAATGGCACAGATGAGGAGGCCTGCACCATGGACCGGGTTACCTGAGAATCCTCCAGTAAGAAGGAGCCATACAGATGCATTCAGGGATGTAGTTATAGCCAATTACATAAAAACACTAAGAATCAAGAGAAGCATGCAGAAAGAAGTTGGAGGACAAAATTCAGAAGGAGAATGCTTCGTTTGTGCACTCCAACCATAAAGCATGGGGGAAGTCCATGATCTTCGTAGCTGTGGAAATTGATGTCCAGACAGCACACGGTCTTTCACACATAGCCATGTGCAAGACCAGAGGCCAGTTCATGGGTAGTGATGCCTCACTGATATGGGCAACTGAAACAGCCTATCCCGATGAAGATGATTATGTTCAAGACATAAAGACAAGAAACAGAGCTCATATAAGGAACCATGTAATGCGATACGAGAAACCTGGAGTGGAAGGAGCAGAAATCAGATGGGAAGTAAATCAGAGGCTAAATGTCAAAGAAAAAACTCCAGAAGAGGCTCAAAGTTGGAAGAACAGAGGCCAAATGCAGATTTGGGGAAGAGTACTTTCACCAGATGGATGGGAAAAAGGAGTAGTGATTTGCAGAGCGTGGATGGTCCTCGGAGCCTGCAAGGAAGCAATTGAAAATTCAGAAAGGCTATGCAAGCCATTATGGCCAAAGCTCTCAAAATTACTGACATGGGTCGAAGACAGAGGAGGACCTTTGCAGATAGTACCACTGGAAAGCTCAAAATTGTGCTTCAGGAATAATGGCACAAGAAAGATAGGAGTGAATCAGAACTGTGGATGAATCTTTGACGCCCCAGGAATGATGCATGGAACTGCCGTAATTATGGATCATTATTGGGCATGTGGATCCAAAGCATACATCAGACTGCCAAGAGACTGGGGAGGTATATGCACAATAGTGAATGTCCATGTTCCAGCATTAGTGATCCCGAAAAGTGACCTGAATATTGGCAGTTTCCCGAAAGCAGATGCTCACCTGAGGAAGAAGAGATCTGTGGAACTGCTAACTCGAATAAAGAGAGAAAATTACTTCTCTGCCAAATCAGAAGAAGCCTTTCATGCAATCCCATATGAACACAGGCTGTTCAGCCTCACCTCATCAGTGTTCACAACGATAACCAGATAGGAGCTACTGCAAACCATCAACACGACCATAAAAGGATTCAATGCAATCAAGGAAGAGCTAAGAGCCATCCGACTGATGACTTTCCAGAACAGATATGTGCTTGACATGATCAAAGCTATGGATGGAGGAGTTTGTGCAAAAAATCGGAGAATCATGTTGCACATTCATACCTTCTCACAATGATGAAAATGGAACTTTAACAGAAGCTATAAGTATGCTGACAAATCTGCAGAACCAGATGATCGATGAAGGTGACGAAGTTGATGATGACAGCAGGTTTGGATCACTGTTTTCATGGGTCCCACAGTGGATGGCAGACGCATTCAAGTTATTGGGAGCCCTGCTAGTGATTATATTGCTAGGATTTTGTTTTATCAAGATAATAATCTCTCAGTGCCAGAAGACTGCGAAAAAAGCCATAGGGATGAAGATCATGATTGATGTCAACCCAGGATGGAATCCCAAAGACCTGACTGATGAGGAAATAAGAGACTTTGTGAAGGCCAGCATTCACGCACCAGAGGGAACAAAGTTTCTCTGCCCAGGAAACATCGAAACTATGTGGGAAGATGGGTTTACTGCAGCCCAAATGGACAATGTCAACTGATGACATGGAATAAAGACAAACAGGTAAGGACAGCAGGAAGCCTGAAAGGAGTGATAAAAATATGAACTCCAAAGAGACACTTTTTCAAACCATCATGTACAGATCCAGAAAATGATGAAGGAACGAACCCAGACGATGGAGTGAAGATGAATACAGAAGAACAAAGTAAGGTGAATCCAAAGACGGAAGTGAAAGTGGTTGATGAATCGCCCAGAGGGGGGAGTGTAGAGGTCCCTAATAAAGCCTTCACTCCAGTCGTCCATTTTGAAGTTCCAGGAATTTTCACACCAAAATATGTGACGTATGATGAGCAAATAAACCAGCAGAGAGACGCAGTAGGGCTCTGCCCAGTGCCTATCAGAAGAACAGCACCTATGGAAGTACCAATATCAAGAAAGCCACGGGCAGTAAGGTATCCATTGAGTCAACCTTACCAACAAATGAAACAAAATGAAGATTGTCTGAGTATAGTCCCTGAAGAAACCAAAAAGGCCTTAATGGAAGACGAATGGTGACATCACAAGGACCCGGACAGACTCACAGATAGAACAAATGACAATCCGAGAATGACACAAAGAGACTAAACGCCATGAATAAAGATATCGTGAACCTAAAGGGGAAGAGCGATGTTGAAATGCAAAGAAGCTCAAGCTGTAAAGAGGATGAAGATATTCAACCAGTTAACACCTGTAAATATGCTTGGAACTGCAAGAAAGCTAAGGAAACAGGGTGGCTTGCTATGCAGAGAAGAGTAGTAGAAGTATAAGTAGAAGAGTAGTGCGGCAAGCGCCATTATACATAAATCTACCTCAAACAAAGTACTTTATTATAAGTATATTTCCACTTTGCAAACAAAGCAGAATCAACCCAGGTTACTAAAGGCCAAATGAGAAAGATTCACATTTAGCAAAACAAGAAGAGACGGCTGAATCGGAACTCGGCAGAAGCAACGCGTGCCAGGAAAGCCAAGGTCATACCAATAGACGAGGTGAACAGTAGCTACATTTAATTGAAACTAAGAACAGAATATCCTGCCTCTGAAAGATCGAGATAAGAAGGCGAAGGCAGTTGGTGGGTGAAACGAAAATCAAATACACAAATTGAGAGAAAAGAAGCAAATTCACGGTGTCTGAATCACGTGACCAGCCGAGCAAGGAGAAGCGGGGGTTCACACCTACGCTTGGCACCGGACCAGACAGAGATATCAGAACTTTTCCAGACAATAGATGCAGTTTCGAGACCAACCACAGTGAACTAATTGACACATGGCTACTAAAGTGATGATTGATTGTAACCATAATTGGAGGAAGACCGGGTAACTAAGGGGCACCTCGCACCTGGCTTACCGTTCTGCGTGCTGCTAAGCAAAGTAGAAAATTATGCATGGGGTTGGTGCCAACCCAATCACAATGGACCAAATAATCTAGGGTCCTATAGTTAGTAGAACCAATGAGATGCGTAATTTTAGTGACGTCTACGGTAGTAATTTTTGAAAGAAGGGCTTAGACGCCCACCTGACAGTGTTTACTCAATCCCCTCACTTCGTTACCATATAAAGATATAGTACCCATAGTAAAGTTACCTTTTCCTAACCAATAGAATTGCATGTTAACTTTCGAGTGTTACACGTCAATTATGATGAGTTTTGAGTATAAATGTTACAACTTGTATGAATTTCGTTGGAGTTGAAGTAAGAAGGACGATCACATCACTGCTGATATCCATGGCTCCCCGTTTTTTGTACTTGCCATTAAACGGTCTCCCTTTGCCAAACCATTGAGTTTTCCTTATTGATTTGTGTTTGAGTAATAAATCTGCACCCCCATCCATCTCAAGGGGGCAGCTATCTCACTGTAAAGTACTTCTGAGCAAACCTCCGTTCAATGGGCCGGCTGGGGGTCTCGGAGCACACCTGTTCAAACTATTGTCTCTACTGAAACAACCCCAGTGACTTGGTCCTCTGCAATTATCATTCTAAACCGTAAAAAGGGAAACAAAATGGACCCTTTAAATTACCGGCGGATGGCGCTGATGGATTCGGATTCTAAAATATTTGCGTCCTTTGTGCTGGCTGAGTTAAGAGCTTGGGCTGAGTCATCAGGCATATTTAAATTAAATCAGATTGCATTTCGACAATGAGTGGGAACAAACACAGCAGGTTTGGTACTAGACCACTTGCAACAGACAGCGTGGCAGAAACAGGAGGCGAGGATATACCTTGTGAACATTGTTTTGACATTAGCCTTTGATAAGGTGGATCAGAGTTTGTTATGGGAAAAGTAAAAAAAATTAGGAAATTCCAAACCAATTATTGAATATTCTGATCTATCGTAATAGCACTAACACCTTAAAGGCCAGGCTAAGTCAACATGCCAATACGAACCAGCATATACCATCTGCTAATGGTTTACAACATGGTTGTGTCTTTGCCCCTGTTCTTTTTCATCTTAATTTAGCTGACTTAGGTCAAGCTCTGGAAAGATCTGTGCTTTTGTCACTAGTGGCATTTGGCTGCATTGGATAACATTTGACATTACATCCTTTTAATGGACTGCAATAAGGTGGCCATTTCTCGAATGCTAAAGTCCTTTGAGGTGTATTCCAAGGATAGTGCCCTAATAATGAACACAGCTAAGTCCAAAATATGAACTCTAAAAGCAGGAGTTAAATGTCCAAACCTTGATAGGGTGTTATGTGGCCAACCCATAGAGGAAGTGGCCAAATTGACATATATGGGTTTTCAGATGTTGCCTTTTCCTGGGAAACATACATTGACCAAGTATATAATTGAAAAGGCTGGCCACCTTGGGACCCAGAGGAAGTATCTACATAATCATTATGGAAAATGTTCTCTAAAGCCCATAATTAAATTCTATGAGGCAAAAATTGTCCCAAGTATGTATTACGGTTTAGAGATTCATCATCAATTGAGTGATGATGCCTTTGATTATATTGAGGGCTTCCTGTGGAGATGCACTCTAGGGCTCCCAAACTCAGTCACACTGGCTGTGATACGGCATTACTTGGGCATAGTTTCCATGAAAGTCAAGGTGCTCTGGAAAAGATAGCAATCATATGAGAAAATCCACAATCCTCCTCCACATTCAATCCATGGCTTTCAATGTTAAGCAATGTAAGGTGGCCAATTTATTTGAGTTCATTTGCAAAACTCAATCAGAACAATTGCAGAATAGATTATGGGACTATAACTGGGCAGATACCTGTGAAAGGCTAGGTACCTACAAAAGGTTTAGACATCTGGGCACTAGCGAGCGCAAAAGCGGACAAACTGTGAGATACCCTACAAAATATTCCTCTTGGCATTCTGCCAGATCCATTTTGCACTTTCGCATTAATGTACTACACACAGTTGAAAATCGATTTATGTGGAAAGAAAGGGGGCCAAGTGGCCCAGAATGTAGATTTTGTTCTATGGACATAGATTCATGAAAACATCTGTTGTTTGATTGCTTACCCTTAACCCTTACCGAACCTTTGAATGCACTGTTTTGAGAGCTTTTTTTGTGATCTAAAGTATCCCAATGGGATTTTTTATGGGAAAGATTATTTTTGGAACATTGTCCGATGCAGTTTTATTGGCTCTGTAGCCTTTTCTTATGAACATATATTTATTGGATTTTAAATACCAATTAATTGCTGGAAACCGTATTTAACCTGGTCGATAAACATTTTATATTGTACTTTCGGTATATTTTTCTTCTTGCTTTTTTCATAAATTGAATTGTGCAGCTTGAGTTTATATTGTGCAATTTGTGTGTTAAGGTTTGTATGTTAAACCATGTGATACAATAAATAAATATCTTAAATAAAAGATTTCAAAAGTGAGGATACCAGAAACTCAAAGTTGAAGCAGCCAAAACCAAGGCAGGGAGCATTGGTGGCACTACAGTTCTTACACCCAAACTGAAGAACAATACACAAACTGATGAAACAGTCACATTTATCACTACATTTTCGTGCCACATTTCTGAAGTTCTTGTCATCCTTAAACAAGACAGGCATCACATTACAATGGATGATGACCTAGGCATTGCTTTGGACACAACATATAGACCTTGAGTGACCTCAAATCACGAATATCAAGATCACAGACAATCTGTAGTTGCCTGAACAACGAAAAGGCTTCTTCATCTGAACCAAATGCAACAATTGCAAATTTGAACTGAAGTGTTCACAGTCAATAACCCAAAGGTATGCAGCATCAAGCAACTCATAAAGTTCCAATTGCCATTTAAATGCTGCTGTGCCCATGTAAACTGAAATATACTGGCAGCAGCACAAGATAGTTGGCGCTCAGAATAGCTGAGCGCATTGACATCCATCTAGAACCTAGATGCCTGCTTACCTGCGGCTATCACCTTTTCAGAAAAGCATTCAGCTAAGCCTTTAAATCTTAATGGTTTTGGTATTAAAAGAATACTCCCTGCAACTGAGAACTTAAACTGAGGCAAGACAATGCCCATTGGCTACTCATTTTACAGGTATTGAAAGTGGACTAAATAAGGACAGAGAACTTAGGAGCTTCTTTGACTAAAGCATGGCTGTCTCGATGCTATGGATAATATGGTCCCAAGTCTCTCCACCAAACTGACAGAAAGCTGATAAGCACAGAAGAGGGTACATACAACCTGCAACCATAGACACAAGACGGTTCACATCTACCTCTCCAAACTGTTTCACTAACAACCTCCCATTTCTTAGAGAGCCGTGTGCAGCACGCCATCAAAAGTGGTATAAAGGTCCCATTGTCATTATGTTGTACATGGTTTAGAGATTCCTGAGCTAAGCCTTTCACTGCGGATAGATACACTATTGTGGTTACTTAATACTTCCAAATGCTAAGGCAGTATGCAGAGGATACACAATGCTTCCCTCTACTGCACAAGTCAGCATCAGACACCACAATCATCTGAATTACTCTAACTCTGGAAAAAGGGGCTGCAGGAACATGGGCATTGTGTTGAACTAGGCAATGGTTGGGTCTAGTTGTTGTACTTACGCAGGTCATTCTGTAAATATTGTGAGAGGTTTTAACTTTAACAGTTTAGGTTTTAAAAGGTGTAAGGTATGGGGGAGGGAGGGTCTGTCTGGTGATTGGCAGGCAGATTGGTGCTAACGACAAGTAGCTCATAAGGGATAGCTCTTCAACGAAGGAAATAATTTGGGTTTCAGGGGGCCGGTGGTCGAACCGAGAAGACAGAGACCACAGTGCTTGCCGGAAGAAAGGATTGCGATTTAAACTAATGTAAAGTGGTTTTATATATCTCAACCTCTGCTATTTCAGCAACCTTATAGCACATAGGTAACTGTGAACTCTGGGGAGGTGCCAGGTGTAGTGAGGATGAGTTGTTCATGCTTTTGGTGGATGGAGGTTGACATTGCACCTTAATGTTATAGTAAGCTACATATGGAATATTTCGTTTGTATACTAGTGTGACAGGGCATGTCGAAAAATTAAATCTGCAAGAACCACTAGTAAATGCAATCTTCTATGAAAGACACAATTATATGAGTGCATGTTGCCAGAGCTTGCACCCAGAGGATTTGAGCAATGTTGGGTTCAGCATGGAATTACTGTAAATCAAACGTGCACTTATGGCATGCATTATTGTGGGGTTGGGGAATTCATAATATTCCGACCATGTTTTTTGAAGGATTGCATTTAATAGTCACAGATTAAGATTGCTTTCGCGTGGCTTTTTTCTGAAAATAGGAGACAGAGCTAAGGAACTGCAAGATTTTCTGTCAACCTCGAGACATATGTATGGGATTCTGTAAGGGCATGCTTCAGCAGCAGAGTGCGGATCCATCAGCTATCCAAAGATGTGGCCAGGTCAATTCAGGTTCTGCAGTCCCTATGCCTGAGATGAATACAAAGATGAGGACTACACAAGCAACCTTAAGGCCCACATCCAGGCCATCCATCAGAAATCAGTAACTTGTTGGCCAGAAGGGAGTCACCAGAAGAAGGGTGATGATGGAGATGACTTAAGCCCACCCTGAAGTGGTTGGGCAGGAGGAAATGTGCTCTAACCCATCTAATGGGGAGCCGCTAGAAGTGGGGTGATTGTGACAATACCCGAGCAGTCCAACCAGAATGGCAAGCAAAACTGAATGAAGCCAAAACTAAAAGGCCACAAAGGAAATTAATGTAAAAAGGCTCAACTCCCAAACCCATCAGGTCCCGGATCTTTCCTGCCACAATGCCACGCTGGCACCAAGGATATTTCGATGACCAAACCATACACACTGTTCTGAGTTGTTATCGCTCTACTCCAGTCCATGCTCCATCTCTTCATGCAGCCCTCAAGAAGGAGCGATGCAAAAAAACACTGTGCTTCTCCCTGGAGAGCTAACTAAGTGAAGAGTCCTACAAATAGAATTCAGGCCCAGGATGCCAGGATAGCCACCAAAATACAGCTGACATTTTCATCCAGAGCCAAACGTCAGTTACTAAGCCTACTCCACCATCATGACCATCACTCTGACATAGCATGCTGTGCATCCCACCTCACTTCCTCTTCTGGAGGGCTATAGAATGAGTCCAATTTGTCGGTGTGGGATTTGATGGCTCGCAGCAGCAGTAAAAGGATACAAGAAGGAGTAATTAGAGCTACATGTGCACTTAGGGCTTTCCCACACTGACAAATCCCCACAAGTAAAGTGGATCAGGTTTTCTACTAAACCCCAGGTCAACACATGCTTTGCTAAATGATCACATGTGATCTGGTAAAGCAATAAACTACCCAAGGCAAGAAAATCACGATGAACTCACACATATGACAGGCATTGACAACTAAAATCAAATCCAAATCAAGATGGAGTACACCAAGACATTGTAAATGTGACCACAGATCCAGCAATAGAGTCAGGTCCAGTAGGAAAAGAAAACCTAAAATGCAAGCACAAAGAGGTAAACAAGACAACAGAGGACAAATCAACAAGCATACAGGTACAAGCAAAGCACTCAGAAGCATAAAGACATGCATAAAGACATATACTATGCCAAACCAGTAACGTATCTATTTAAAATGTCTTTATTCAAATTTAACATAACACAGCAACGATATTAGTACATTTTAAACAGATATCACATTTTCCACAGGCAAAGTTGTATCATTTGTTGTCAAAATGTATACAGATATTAAATCCCAAACATGGTCTGTGTGTTCACTTGCATTTATAAAAGTAAAAGAAACATTAAATACTAAATAGGTAAACATATAAAACGGTGGCATTCATTGTGGACTCCATCAAGTATCTAATTATTACATTGACATATTAGTTATTAGAGGCCTCATTTTTCAGATTAGCAATATTCCCTAACTCTACTGTAAACCTGACCCATCTATGGAAACAGAGATAAGCTAACGTTCAGAACGTTCATGTATATCTACTCATGATGGGATCATTGTCTGCTGGCAGTTACAGTTCTTCAATCATGAGTCCCCATGATATCACGACTAACCCATCCCTCTGTTTTTATCCCCTCCACTCCGCTGTATTACACGCAATTAAATCGCTAACCAGCATTCCATTTCGGTGCACCGTTGTTGAACTGAAGAGGCAAACAGTGCCGACCAATGCTTTATAACCTTTTTTAGCAACTATTAGCCCTAAATGTAGGAATTTAAAGATCTACTTGTCACCTTTTATCCTAGGTATCAAACCCAACAGGCATACGTCAGGACCATGAACATTCCTTATGTTCCCTCAAGGTGTCTTCTCCCAGAGTCTCAGAATCGCTTGACAGTATCTCGCTTTTGAAGAACTCGGGTGGGAGGGCATGCTCTTTAAGTCCTCGTGCCTGGTATGTGGAAATCACATCCAAACCACCTGCACAACATTGATGAACATTTACTATTCCAGAAAGCCTTAAAACATACCTTTTTTAGTCTCTGTACGAGCTGAAGTTTTTGGAGTGGCTCTTGGCCCCATACTCTGTTTCGTAGCGCCTAGATGCCTTTTGGCCTTAGTCTGCACTTCATAAATGTTACTACATTACATTCTTCCAGTTAGTGGCATTCGCCAAATCCTTCAACACCGTCTCCCAGAATTGATTAACCATGTGTAGGAGTGGGTCTTTGATCACTGTAACCCAAAGTAGGTCCACCACTTAAAGAGCAAGTGAGCGTTTGTTCATAAAGCAAGTTCATTGTACAGATGGCTGGGAGGGGCTAGATGACATCAAGAGAGTCAAAGTAACCAGAGTCACCCTGAACCACACAAAGAACACACATTTTGTACAATTTGTAACAGTTAAAACACTCCCACAGGTATTGTTATAAAGTCAACCCCCACACATGATTGGTCAAACAATGTAACCATATTCCTTTGAGTTCCCACACTTCTCATTGGATACATATATCCAAGCACCATCCTCTTTAAACTTATAATTGTATGTCTCATATTTACTCTACACCCCTCTGTGGGGTGCTTCCATATTTGGTCACAGCCCCATCTCCTAGTTACACAGTTTACACAACTTACAAACAGTTTCAATTATTACAGGTTCCTTCTGGTTGGAACCCGTTACCCCTACTTGGGGCACACACAGCCCTTCTATAGAAATTCCATTTATGTGAAGAGGAGGGGAACAAACAAACTTCCTTTTGCTCTATTGTTGCTGGATTATCGCTCAAACTTGTTGATGTCCATCTTTCACTCTAAACTATGTGACTTACCATTCCAGCCCACATGGTTCCAACCCACACCCTAACAACTGAATTGTAAATCCATGATCTACTGGTGCACCTTCCCCGCAAGCAACCCTTGCATCAGGTTAATTGTCCGGCCCTTAAACCCATCTCTACAAGGTGTCAAAATCCCTCAGTCATTCAATAACAGGCTCCCATGTACTTACAGAGATTACATCTCTCTTCCACAATAGCATCAGGCCATAAAACAGGCTTGGTCGAAACTGACTTTGACTGCTGTTCCCTCTCAGCCTTCAACCTTGTAAAACCAGTCTTCTGGCTATTCAAACTTTCACCTCACATATTCAAGCTTTGGTTATTCACACAAACTCCCCACAATAAGGGGGCACACGGCACACATAATCATGTATTCATAATATCCCCCATATGTCCCAACTACCCCAAAAAGATTCCTGTATATGTATGTTCATGCATGTGAGTGTTATAGACTACGGTGTCCCCTCATCACAATCTCCATTCACAACTGTTTAACTCTTTGCTTCTCATTAAGGCTGAGTGACACTCCAAGCATTTATATTGTATCAACAATGTTGTCATCATATTGCTGCACGTGTGCAAATCTAAAAAATGTATCATCTTATACAAATAACCCTAAAAGTAACATTCGATCCAATTCACATTAACTACACTATATTTGTGCCAATTTGCAACATCGCTGTCATCCCAGTTCCCAATATGGCGCATGCAATTCAAACTTCTCTTTAACCGTGGGACCTTTATTAACTACCCCAACATTCCCCCCTTTAGTTAATACATTAGGTAATAAACCATGCTCCTCCGCTGGACAATCCCAATTAGCCGTTCCACGAGTTCTGCAATCTACCCGTTGTACTACACATTCACCCAAACCTGGTGGGGGACACAAGACCACTCCTGCACTTATTTCAGAATCAGTTTGAGTACCCATATGAGATGAAATGGCAGTGGCTCTAGCCTTAGACAGGGTCATGATCATCATAGCAGTGGTTCTAGGCTTTTGGGCAGAGCAGCACCGTAGGTATAGTTGACAGGAACAAAATATTTTTAAGAACAAGACAAAAATAGGTACGAGAATCTTCACAGTTATGCTCATCGACGAGGGCACCCAAGATAAAAGGTAGTCCAAAAAAGAGTCATCAGTAACTCCTGCCTCCCTCTTTTTGGCCCTCCTCAGGTTATAGAATACGGCGATTGTCCGAGGCAGAGTTCCATTGTCTAAATAATTGGGAGGTGCATATGTGCAACACATCCTCCTGATCTTCTAGCAAACCCCACCCTCCATAGCCATTAGGAGGTTGAGGATATACCGATTCTGCAACGCTACAAGCCTCAAGGCCCAAAGTTCTTCTTTAATTGCACTAAATGCTAATTCAGAGGAATTCACAAATAATAATAACTCATATCAAACAATTTGCAACCATTTAGAGTTCACAGACGTTTGTACACCAGGACCAAAATGGAAATGAAAAAAGTCTCAATCTGGCTGAATAGTCAAAATTGTTCAGGAATGTTCATACGAGTAGCCTCAGTGGCTGCTGATAAAATATAGTTCCATATTTTAGATTTTTTCAAGAAGTCAGTTTCTCAGAAAGCCTTTGAAGTCCTTGGATTGTCCATATCTGATGGCACAAGGGATGCAAGGGGCACAGGGGAGACAAGGGGGACAGATGTAGCCTCGGATCGTGAGTTTGCAAGTGTCAGGTGGCTCTGGGTAACCACAAGGATGGACACATGCAGGGTGGGGAGACTGCAAATGCCTCACCAGGCAGGAGGTAACTGCTTGTAGGAAAAAGGTCAGCTGGACCTGAACAAGTCAAGTAGTGTTGCTGTACTTCCAGCCAGATCAACGATGCAACGTGTGAAGCTGCAGCTGCTATTCTTGCCTACAGACACAGTGTCATCACCCTTAAATCACAGAGAAAAACGTCTTAGTAGCTTGATCTTAACAGGTTTCTCTGGCTCATTGAGCCATGCCAAAATGTTCATATACTTTTTCCATACACTTCCACATACCAGGTTTATTTGTGCCACCCCTTCTTCAGAGAGTCCCACCAATCCTACTGCTCTGCAACTCTTCACCCCTTGCTCCCTTTTACTGCTCACAATGATAAGTCATTCAAGATTGAACTGTACTTGTTGCATAAAATGCACATCCTTCTGTTTTTCCCCATCTGATATTAAACATTCTTCTTCGACTAGAAGGATAGAAGTTGCTACAGATTGCCCCTGAAACCATATAAGTCATTTAGAGGTCACAACTGCGAACCTGCAGTCTCCCGTGCTACCCTTGTGGTCTCTCTTTTTTTAATTGAGGCTCATGGGCTGTTGCTAGCAGCATGTGGCTCTTTGTTTCTGGAGTGGCTGGTTTTCTGATAGCTATAGCCAGTAAAATAGCTCAGTGGGTTGAGCACTGGTTGCTGCAATGTCTGTGTAATCTGCAGGTTGCAGGTTCAACTCAGCAAGGTCAACTCAGCCTTTCATCCTGCTGAGGTTGATAAATGAGTACCTCGGGGATCATTGCTGCCCTGGGCTGTTTTGCGACAGGCAATTTTGGCTGCTGTGGTTGGTCTTTGGGTCCAGCAGAGGTGGAGGGTTGGTGGGCTCTTGCCTCTGGTCTGGCCTTCTTGGCAGGTGTGGTGCCACTCTCGTCCCTGCCGGTGTCCGATTGGGAGCCTGTGGTGGAGCAGAGGAGGGAAAGTGTTATTGATGGGTCAGCGGACATTGAGCAGGCATTGTGATGACTGCCACGAATTTGATGGGTATTTGCTGAAAGGGTATTGCTTCTGGCTGAGCGCAGAAGCATTACCTCTTTCAACAAACTAAGCATTGTGCAGAATATTCATGGGTTGACTTGCATGACTTTCTATGCACTGCAAACCAAAATAAAGAAGGATTAGACATAATAAATACAGTACAACTCTGTTCTCTTGATCCTGTCAATGTCTCAAGATACTTTCACGATTTTTTCATTGCCATGTTACACTTCATCTGTAATGAAAACTGTCCTCCACTCAGAGAAGTAGAACACGTCTTTTGGAGGAAAGAATATCAACCCAGAGGAGCACCACACATCCACATGCTTTTGTGGATTAGAAATGCTCCCAGATTTGGGACGACAATGATGGCACCGTTTTACAATTTATTGAAACTAAATTACCTGTGACATCCCTTCAGAAGATATCCGTAATGACCTACGGACAAAAATTGTATGTTTCCAATGACATAAGTGTGACAAAAACTGCTGACGATACAAAAACAAAGGAAAATACTTCACCAAATGTTACTTTGAATCCCCTAGAGCAGTTTGTACCAAAGGTCAAGTAAATAGTTGTATGTCTTCAGTTCAGTACAGTGTCAAAGGAAAATCTCCCAAAGATACATACAACATTATAAGAGATGAAGTATTCCAGTACATCAATGATTACAATATTATTATTGCACTCTTATGGAATGCTAACATTGACATTACATACATTGCAGACAATTCCACTGTTGCAAAATATGTCACAGCTTATCCCACCAAAGCTGAGAAAACTGAGGTAAAAGACCTCTGGGATGACATATCATCTGACAAATCCCTTTTACAAAAATTGTACAGCATTGGTATCAAAATGCTGTCACATAAAGAGTGTAGGTCCGACGAAGCTGCAGATTGTTTAACATGTACAGCCTTGTATGGGAAATCTAAAAACATTCTTGGCTTAACTTTGGTCCAGCTTCACCACGTAAAGGAGTACTTAAATCCTACCAAAAAAGCAAATCTATAGCTATAATTGATCTCTATGGTTGAGGCATCTTAAAAAATAATCTCATTAACACATACTTTCAAACAGAAGTGCTGCTTTGGACAACATGTGCCTGTACTATATAGCCCAAAACTAGACATACAAAAATAATGTTACACCAAATGAAATATCTGGGAAATACTCACTATTAAATTGTGAAGGAAGTCTATTAAGACTCTCAAAACCGAGTCTAATTAACCATGTTAAATTATCTTTTAAAACTGCAAAGCATATAGAACTTTATTATATGGCCTACTGCAACTATTGAAATCTTGGAGGAAAGAGGAATAACTGTTTGGTGACCATGACACATTTGAAGCTGTACAGAAAGCAAATAAAAGCAATATAACAAATGACAATTCTAAACAGTACAAAGACATGTTAGACAATGAATGCCAACATGAAGAAGAGATTAAAAAAATGAATAGATAAAGAAACTCCTGAAGGGAGTCAACCATCTCTTACACGAAGCCATGAACCACTTGGAGAACTACTCATTCAAAATGAAGCAGAAATAGCAATGAATGTGGTAGAAAACACCATGTATCAATCAAAACAATCAAAAGAAGATGTGTCAGTGCTCAATCACAGTTAAATCATGAACGACTAACCATTTACCTCGAAGCCACTGAAGAAATTGAACATTGGACTAAAACATGAAAATAATTCTTGCAGTTGTAAGAATTACAAACCTCTGCTCTTGTATGTTAGTGGTGAAGCTGGTTCTGGCAAAACCTTCCTAATTAAAACAAGTAGAACATTTTTATAAGACAAAACAAATAACAACCTTTCTGCTGTTGTAACAGCCTCCACAGGTCTGGCTGCTTAGAACATAGGAGGTGTAACTGACTGCCCCTGCTCACAGTAGAACACCATAAGAAATTAAAACATTACAAATTGTCATCAGAAACTACAACTGAACTATGCAGAATTCTACGGCAAATGGAAGTCCTCCTAGTGAATGAAGAAAGCAAGGTTTCCAACATAATGCTTGCTTTAATTCAGCTAAGAATGTAGGAAGTCCTAAAAACTAGAGACGAAGAACTGTTTGAAGGAAAACATGTTATTGTTTTTTGAGACCTCCTCCAGTTAACACCAATGAAATGCCTACCCACGTTTAAAGCATAAGTCTACAAAGAATGCCGTAATACACTCAGCAGCATAGGCAATGTCAATCTATGGCGTCATTTTTGCTGTATATGCGTCAGTCTGCAGATCTAACATCAGCTCACATTTGAAAAAGAATTAGAACTGGTTTGCTTACTGAAGATGCATAGTCATCCTTAAAAAGTAGTTCAATAAATGAGCTGTAGGGACAAAATATATCAGCCCCTGATGTAATGGAACAATTAACTCAACAAAATCCAAAATGCATGTTCTAATGCCAACCCTTGCAAACCGTAAACCAATTCAACGAAACAATGTTGAAAAAGAGATGCAACCCATAGTCCACATCAGCTGCACAGACAACCTAGAAGTGCATGGCATGACACTTACTATGTATCAACAAGCAATAGCACGGCTAAAACAGCTAGAAAAATCTATCTCAAGTTGTCAAAACGAGAACTAGCAGCGTCAAAAACAATTCTGACACTGACCTGAACCCGCAGCTGCTGTATGAAGAGCTTGAGAATCCCCCAGGTACCTTGCCCCCCGACCAGATCCCATCCAGAGGGAGCACGGTTCCTAGGGGAAACCCTCTGGGGGAACACCTGGTAGTCTGGTGTCTTCTGGATCTATGATGGCTCTTCTTGTTGGAACCGGAATGTTGTGATGTTTGTTCTAAAGGCTGATGTTGCTGGCTCTGACTCTTTCATGCTGGAATGAAAACACACAGGTAAGGGCGTATTCTTGCACTAGAGTCTATGATGCTAACACAAAGAAGGCGACTATTACGATGATGTTACTCCACTGTACCAAGGAAGGGGCTGGGGCACTATGTTGTACTGAAGCAACTGCCGGGCTAGACTGAAAAGTGAAAGGAAGATGTAACAGAGGAAAAAAGGGCTGGTAACCTACCGACATGGAGGAAGCTTTTAGGACCCAGATGTCTGTCTGCAAATACGTAGCGGGTTTTGGAGGCTGTAGCCACCGTCGCTCTGCAAGATTAGAATGTATGTGATCAAGTGGACGGTAGGGAGAGACTAAGGAGCCGGAGAGAATAGTTACGTACCGAGAGGATGACTGCTGCAGCGTGATTAGTTTTAGAGCGCCGGTACTGGGGAATGGATTCAAAGGGCAGCGGGCGTGGACCCTGGGAAATGGGTTCAGAAGGCTGTGAGGAATAGAATCAAGAAGATGAACAGAAGCTAATACAAATGACAAAAGCTAGGAAATTAGTTGCAAACTCACAGAGCGATCACTGCAAGAGTAGCGATGCATCAGGACTCTGTCTTCTGTCCAAGATAACACCCTCCCACAATCCCAATGGGCGGAGACTGAGCAGGAAGAGGAGGAGGAAAGGCGGAAATGTTACAGGAACTTAGGAGTGCCATTTTAGGAGAACGAAAGAACACAGGCCCAATTTGCCTCCATCCTGTCCAGACAGACTAACGCTGAGCACGGGACAAGACACAGGAACAGCTTGATTGGAAAAACTATTAACTTTGTGCATAAACTGCAGATTGATACTGAAACCTTGACATAGAACAAGGTTTAGTCATTGGAGCAATTGGAACAGGTGCTGTCTTTCAAACATATCCAAACAAAATCAATATCCAGTTTGTCATCTGTTTTGACAAACTTGAACAAACAAACAAAATTCCTTGCAACCGAGCACGTTCCCTTCCTTTCAAAGATATTTATGTACACAGAGAACACTTCTCTCTGTCTCTTGCATATGCTGTTACCATTCATAAGTCACAACGTCTAACCCTCAATCATGCACTTGTAGACAATGGCAGCAGAGTCTTCAAAGAAGGCATGAGTTATGTAACAGTTTCACGTCTTCATACACTCACTGGTCTATTCTCAGTTAACTTTGATGAACACAAAGTCAAAGCTGACATTCCTTGCATCCTAGAATACAACAGGCTGCATGCACTGTACACTCTACATCCAGATATATACCCTGTACCCCAAAAAAGAGAACCTTTAAAAAGACAGCTAGTACAAACAGAAACCATAGCAGATCTTCCCATAATCCCTGTAAAAAAAGGAAAAACAAATTCAGAAAATTGAAACAAAAGGGAGACCAAATTCTCTCAATTGGAGTAAATTGCTATGCAAATGTAGCAATATATCTCCTATTCCAATTGCCACCAATCATAGACAATATTTACTTAAATGACTCACAGCAGCTATGTTTGCAAATGCTCATCCTGCACAGAAATACCACTAACTATCCTAACACCATCTACAGGTTCTCAGGGATTGAACAAGAATTGGACTACTTTGCAGGAATTGTTACATTCACAATAAACACACAGGAGGATCCACAAGAATTCCTAATGTGCTTATTACAAGTACTAAAGTACTGGAGATACAGCACATGCCTATTAATGAAATCTTACACATTCCATACACTTGGAAAGATACATACTGTCTCTGCAACCATGTTTCATAAGAGAATCTCCCTAATGAATGATGCATGTATGTATCTATATCAAATTGCAAATCAATTCCATTTCAACAACTTTTCCAAAATGCAAATCATGACTCATTATGCTCATTTTGCAATTCAGACAATATTTCAAACATAAAAATAGATTCACATGCCCCATATGTAATATTAATGCTTTTAAGATACAATGCAGATGGCACCAAAAAATTACTGTAAACTCACTAACTTCACACACACCCAAGTATCTTGATGTATGTAAGAAACCATTCACAATAGCAGGCATGATATACCACACTGGTGCCACAACCACTTCAGGTCACTATACTGCATATGTCAAAAATAGAAGTGGGTGGTTTCAATGTAATAACACTTCTGTTACTTAAAAACAATGATTATCATCAAATCTCACAAATACGTACTTAATATTCCTTAAATGCAAATGTATTAATTAAATTATGATTTAAATTCACATTTCCATTACTATACAGTTAGTTTATGCCAATGGGTATCAAACTGCTTTAAATTTAAACAAACACACAAAACAAATATTCCTTATTTACAATGCACTAAAGACACACCATCACCTTTGTAATTACTTAATACATCTGTACTACCACTATACTACGTTTACAATACTATACAGTTAGAATACCCCATTGGGTATCTAACAACTTCAAACATAAACAAACACACAGAACAAATATTCCTTAATGACATTACCCTTAAAACAGAGCATCACCTATTTAATTACTTAATACACCCATACTATCACTGTACTACTTTCTACACATACTCATGTCTCCCTTTCATAAATGTAACAGTCCAAAAAATAATTGAAACAAAGTTGATTTAAAAAAAATGCTATTAACAGCAAATGTACAAAATGGGGTTTTTCAATCCCGTAGAATTATTTCCCGATGACAAAATGATTACAATATGTTAATACAACAGCAGTGTATCATAGACACATGTTATAGAAAACATACTACATACAATGTACTGCTCATGAGGGTCAAAAAAAGTAAATCTATGTGCAAAACCATAAGCATGTATATCTTCCATACAATGTTCTACAACTAACTCTATTTTCTTTTCTTTCGAGACATAGAAACACAGATGTTCCCTTGTTACCATGTCCGACTGAACACACTTTTTAGCAATAGCGACTAGCCACATTGTTGCACCCATTCAACCAAAGTTAGCATACTATTTTTGCCATAGCCAATCGCCACATTGTTTAGACCATGCCCCAAACAATCTAGTCACTGTCCATGGACATAACAATATGTGTTGTCATTACTACTACTCTATCCATTCGCCATGCAGCCATGCCCCGAACAATTTTACCTAATTACCATTTCCAACTAAGTGCACTATTGCACCCAGGGCCAGTAGCCACATTGTTGAAGGCATTCAACCCAAAGTAAACATACCATTATGCCCATAGCCAGTACCCAGAATGTACCCAATGCTATTACCCACATTGTCACTGGAATTTACTCAAAGAAAACATACCATTAAGCCTATAGCCCGTAGCCAGATTCTTCCAGGCATTCAACCCATTGTTGCAAGCATTCAAACCAAGCAAACATACTTTTGTGACTATTGCCAGTAGCCACATTGTTGCACTCATTCAACCCAAATTAAACATCTTGTTGTGCCCATAGCCAGTGGAATACCGTTCAAAATAAATGTATTGTTGTGGCCATGGCCAGTGGCCAGATTGTCCTGGGCAATGGCCATAACAATATGTATTATCATTACTACTACTGCTATATCCATATTCAGTAACAACCCCACAGCCTTTTCTCCTTTCTCTCTCCTCCACAGACAGGCTTTCACCCGCAAAATACCTAGAAATGTGCATAACTATTGGTTACTGTTAAGACGGATTTCTGAACTCTGTCCTGGTGGCGCAGAAGTTCAGAAGGCCAACCTAATTACTTGGAACAGGGTAACCTCTGGACAAGCCAGACCAATCAAGGTAGCGATCGCGGCGGTCAAGACTAGGTCTCAAGAGGGGTGAGGGTGACTGAAAGCCCGCAATGAGCACACAAAGCAAGAGCGCTTACAAACTACTCCAAACAGTTGTTATATTAAAAATAGATACACATTTATTTTAAGGCCTTTAAAATAATGACCGTAGCGAGAAAATCACAATATCACAATATTAACCCAACACATACCATATCAACACAATATATATACAAATACACAGTCGCAAGCGTTTAAAGCACGAAATATGTAGTCCACCTGCCAGGGAAGGAAAACAGGCAGTGCGATAATGCTTTCGACTCAGTTCGCCTTCAGAGGCACCTAACTAGATGGAAGTCCGAGCCCTGCGAAGAGTGGAGCCTTGTGCTCAAAGTACCTGCCACGCCGGTGCCGACGGGCACAAGGGGAAGCTCTTCGGAGGAAGTCAGGCGGTTCACGTTAGTGCACGGCAGAAGAAGAACAGGTTCCGCAACTCAAGCGCAGCCTCCACAGCGGGCAGAAGCAGAGCGCGAGCGCGGCAAAAGGGTGCTGTTTTTACACAGCAGGGAAAAGCAATGGGATACTGCAGGAGGGCGACCAGATCCTAGATATACTACTCACCGGTCCCCGAAGCAAGCAGACCCAGGCTCCTCCACGATAGTTTCAGCAGCTGGCAGGTTCAGAAGAGCAGGGAACGCTTTGTAGTCGTGTAGAGCAAAAAGACGTCCCAATCGACGAAACCGGCACAGTTTTGTTGCCGCACAGGACAACGGAGCGGCCGTGTGTATTCGAGCCAAATGAACCCTCCTCCCTTCAGACCTGGGGACGCCAAGCGTACGAAGCGTGGGAGAGGGACAAGGACTCGCAATACAACACAACCTGGCGGCGGTTGCAGAGCCAAACTCCTTTGTAAGCTGGTCAGTCAACTGGATGGCCCAGAGACGCTTCCGAAGGCTTACTTGGCAGGAGATGGTTGAAGATGCCGGGAATAGCTGTTCCTGCTATTCCAAAGGTCGAAGCACCAGTACAGGCCTTCTGGTTCGATCAAAGGAGGACAGGGGCTCTCCGGACGACAGCAGTGCAAAGGAGGATTCCTTCAGCGGGTCACCAGCGATTCCTCGGTCCAGCCTCGTAGTTGCAGGATACTTGGCTCCTGTATTCCTTCGTTCGTGAGAACTCAGGAGATCGACATGGTAGTGGTGTTTCCAGCCCCCTCTTATCCACGGTTCCCTTCGCGCCAAAACGGAGGGGAGCCAATGGGAGATCCGCTCATCAAAACACATACCATACGTGGACCAATCACGGACCACGGTGGTCCAATCATGGACCACGGTGGTCCCAGGCATTCACACCACCCTAGACTCTCTGGCACCCAGGATGTGTATTGGGACCAGACATCCCAGCCCACACCCTGGAGGCACACAAACGACATGTAGAAGCCCGCGAAAGCAACCACGTTTCGCGGGAAAGTACATGCCCAAATAAGGAAGGCCCCGGGTCGCCAGACCTGGGGAAGGTGAAGGGAGCAAGACGGTCAGTGGACAAGACAAAGGAGCCTCGCGGCCTGGCCATTTTGGGAGCCAGGCCACCATTTTGGGTTCAGTGCAAAAACGTGCTCAGAACGCCAAAAGGAGCTCAAAATAAACAAAACGATCGCTGCCACCATTCGAGTCCCTGAATGCCTTGCACCGATCAAATACCATCCTAAAAGAGTATCTAGGGCCCGTAGAAGGCTAGAGACCCAAGAGAGCTGTAACTTAGCTTACAGTGCCCTCTTGTGTCGTGTTGCACTAAAGCTGCGACACGATAAAAGAAACTACGGGAAACCACGTTCCCCGGTACTGACTGTCTTAAGGGCATGTCAGTTTCCCCGTAAGAAAGGAGCGAAAGCCCAGAGAAGTGCGGCTGAAGGCTGTACTTCTCTGGCAAAGTCAAGAGCAAGGTTAAAAACAATAGCAAAAAGTTTAGGGGTTGCCACATGGAAGGAAAATTCCCTACAATTACGAAATCTTTCCTAACACTCGCCCCTCCCAGACTATGGACAGGGGGAACTAATCCACCCCTGGATGAGTCTCTTGTTCAGGTCGGTTAAACATTCTGGACAACCCATCAGCATTGCTATGTTGGACACCTGGTCTATGCTCAATAGTGAAGTCGAAGCCTTGAAGACTTATGGACCACCTAAGCAACTTTGGATTCTCCCCCTTCATGTTCATTAGCCACTTTAACGGCTTATGGTCAGTCTGCACAGTGAAGTGGGTCCCATAGAGGTAGGGCCTCAGCTTCCTTAGGGCCCACACAACAGAGAAACATTCTTTCTCTACCGTGGACCATCTGAGCTCTCTGTCCTTAAGCTGGCGACTAATAAAACCGATAGGGTGTTCCTTACCCTTCTCATCTACTTGTGATAGTACAGCTCCTATCCCAGTGTCAGAGGCATCCGTCTGCACGATAAAAGGTCTTTGATAATCAGGGGCCCTGAGCACAGGGGCCTGGCACAAGGAGTCTTTCAAGCCATTGAAGGCCTTCTCACACTCGTCGGTCCAAGTTACCTTCTTGGGTTTCTTCGGAGTTGTGAGGGCAGTCAGAGGAGCAGCTATGGTGCCATAGTCTGCCACAAAATTGTGATAATACCCCGTGAGTCCTAAGAAGGCTCTCACTTGGGTTTGTGTAGTGGGGGTAGGCCAGTCTTGTACTGCTTGTACTTTACTGGGTAGAGGCTGTATCCTCCCTCCACCTACTTCATGTCCAAGGTAAACCACTGAGCCTTGTCCAATCTGGCACTTACTAGCCTTTATGGTCAAGTGGGCTTTCTGAAGAGCCTGGAGCACAATCCTGAGGTGTTTCACATGGTCTTCCCAGGTGGCACTGAAAACTGCTATATCGTCCAGATATGCAAGACAGAATTCGTCCAACCCATTCAACACATGATTCACAAGCCTCTGGAAAGTGGCAGGTGCATTCTTCAACCCGAACGGCATTACCCGGAATTGGTAAAGGCCGTCTGGTGTAGAAAATGCTGTCTTCTCCCTGGCATGTTCTGCTAACGCTATTTGCCAATAGCCAGCAGTGAGGTCAAACGTGCTGAGGTACTTGGAGGCACCCAAAGTATCCACCAGCTCATCTGTTCGAGGCAAGGGGTGGGCATCTGTCTTGGTGACAGCATTCAGAGCCCTGTAATCCACGCAGAACCTCAACTCAGAAGTGCCTGCCTTTGGAACCAGAACCACAGGACTGGACCAAGGACTACTAGAGGGTTCAATCACCCCAAGGTCTAACATTTTGTTGACCTCGGTCTTAATATAAGACCGTACTTTATCCGACATCCTGTATCCCCTACTTTTGGTAGGTACACTGTCTCCTGTGTCAATGTTATGTTTGCACCAAGGTGTCAAACCAGGGGACTGTGAAAACAGGGGGGAAAACTGCCTAAGCAAACTTTTCACCTCAGCCTGCTGATCAGAAGTCAGGTGAGGGGCCACTCGGACACCCTCAACGGAGCTATCTGAAGGACCGCTCTGGAACAGGTCGGGGAGAGGTTCAGACTCCTCTTCCTCAACGTCAGATGCCAGTAGCAGTGCTGCGATTTCGACTCTTGGGACGAAAGCCTTCAGCCTATTCACGTGGAACACTTTTGGAGCCTGTCCAGGCCTTCCAAGGTCCACTAAATAGTTTACCTCACCCAGGGGCTCCACCACTGTGTAAGGGCCTGACCATTTGTCCTGTAAAGGGCGAGGCCTTATTGGATTCATGATCAGGACTTGCTGACCAGGTGTAAAGTTGATGAGGGAAGCTTTCTGGTCGTACCAATGTTTCACCAGCGCTTGCCCTGCCTTCAATTTATCACTAGCCAAGCCCATCAGAAGTACCATCCGTTTTCTGAGCCCTAGCACATAGTCAACTACATTGGTAGTAACAGGGGGAGTGGGCATCTCCCATCCCTCCTTGACAATGGCTAAGGGTCCCCGTACGGGATGACCGAACAGAAGTTCGAAGGGGCTGAAGCCAACACCCTCCTGTGGTACCTCTCGGTAGGCAAACAGCAAGCATGGTAAAAGAAGATCCCATTTTCTTCTCTGGGGCTCCTCCAGAGCCCCAATCATGCTCTTTAACGTTCTGTTGAAACGTTCCACCAGACCATTGGTCTGGGGGTGGTATGCAGAAGAGAACTTGTAGGTGACCCCACATTCTTTCCACATAGCCTGCATATACTTCGACATAAAGTTGCTGCCACGATCTGACACAACTTCTTTAGGGAAGCCAACCCTAGTGAATATGCCGAGTAAAGCTTTTGCAACTGACTTGGCAGTTACAGTTTTCAATGGGATGGCCTCAGGATACCTGGTTGCATGGTCGACCAGCACCAGGATAAACCTATTGCCCGAGGATGTTTGCGGGTCAAGGGGACCGACGATGTCGATCCCTACCCTTTCAAATGGTACCCCCACAACTGGGAGCGGTACCAACGGAGCTTGGATTGTCGCGCCAACCTTACCAGACAACTGGCAGGAGGCGCAACTCCTGCAGTGACTTTCTACTTGCACCCCCATCTTGGGCCAGTAGAAGTGCATGGATAACCTTTGCTTGGTCCTCTTCATACCAAGGTGACCAGCAAGGGGAACTTCATGCGCCAACTGCAGGAGGAAGGGTCTAACAGCAAGGGGAACCACCAACCTCCTATGGTCTCCTTCTGTAGACTCTGTGGGCTCACTATACAGGAGTCCACCTTCCCAATAAATCCTATGCTTCCCAGGAGGTTCACCCTCAAGCTGGGAGCAGGCCTGTCTCCTTAGGCCTTCCAGAGATGGGCACTCACGTTGGCCTTTACTGAATTCGTCCCTATCAGGACCTCCTTCAACTAACAAGTCTTTTAGTTCAGGATGATCGTTGGGGTCGAATACTTCAGGCATCGCCACCTCCTCGTCAGGCTCGGGCGATTGACCAACTTCCTCCACCGCAGTGGTAGGCGAGCTCGGGGGAATATTCTCTTTCCCCCGTCTTGACTTGTAGACTCCTTTCGCCTTGGGTTGCCCCTTCGGCTGGGGCGGCGTATTGGACTTGGCCAATGCTGCCCGTGCTTGAGACCGTGTGTAGGGTCGTTCGGCAGTGTCTCCTACGAGCCCTAAAGCTCTGAGATCATTACCTAATAAGACCTTTCCCGGGACGTTTCTCTGAATGCTCACTGGAATCCTGACTGCTGTACCATTTAAAGTTAGATTAACAGGGATCACGGGAAACATACGGAGGGGGCCGTCAGCCAACTTAGTGGGCATCAGAGTAGCTCTGGCAACTTCCTCTGAGTCTACCAAGGTAGAATCCACTACAGTTCGACTGCACCCACTATCCCTAAGAGCTGGAGTATCCACTCCATTGATCAGCACACTGTCTTTAAAGTAGTGCTTGGTATTATCCGGAATCCTAGCATACGCCTCTGCGACTTTAGGCTCCCAGGAACCCAGGGACACTAAAACTACCTCGGCCTCTATTCCGCTGGGAAATGAGTCCGAGGAGAAGGATGCTCCTGTAATCTCTTCTTCCTCGTAGGAGGAGAAGGCCAGATTAGCGGAGTGGACCCCCAAAGGTCTAACCTTACAACGGGGATCCCCCTTCACATGGTCAGTTGCTCCACAAGAAAAACAAGCCCCAGTGGGTCTGTTTACGTAGGGAGGCTTATTGTAACCAGAGTTCTGTTTCGGAGGCGCACCTCCGCTACCCTGTGAGTTCTCTTGTGTCTTACCCTTGTTTTTCTTTCTGTGGCCCTTTTGGGAAGAAGATTTAGCAGATTCCCCACCCTCCATATCTTTGGACTTTTTCCCCTCCTCCTGCTTACCAGGATGAGTTTTGTCCTTATGGGACACTCGATGTGACACCCATAAGTCTGCTGCAATGGCCAGCTTCTTAGGATCTATCTCCTTCGAATCGGCCAAATGCTGCTTAAGCTCCGGGGAAGAAGAAGCAAAAATGTGTTCCAGCATGACAAGATTTATCATGCCGTCGAAGGTAGAAACCTTATAGCCTTCGACCCAGCCAGTTAAGTTTTTCAAAGATTCAGCGACATAAGATACCCAAGTACCACCTTCCTTTTTCTTATACTCTCGAAAACGCTTTAAATATTGGGCCGGAGTCTTCCCAAACTTTAAAATGAGAGTCTGCTTTAACATTGCGAAATCAGCCCGCTCAGCCTTCGACATTTCCATAATGGCACTACAGCCAGAATGGGGCAGTCTACTGAGCAACCACGCAATCTTATCAGCATTGTCAACTTCCTGGACCTCGCATGCATACTCAAACGCATTCAGCCAGTCCATAATGTCATTCCTCTCTTCATACACACTGAGCAGATCTTTTGGAAACCGTGGATGAGAGGAGGCCCCAGACCCATGTCCAGGACCCTTGGATCCATTTGCAACCTGAAGCTTGGCCAGTTCCAACTGGTGATCCCTGTCTTTTTGTTTTTCTGCCTGTTCGATTTTTAGTTTGGCTATGCTGAATTCAAGCTCCTGCTGCCTAAACCGCAGCTCTTGCTTCTTGAATTCAAGCATAGCCGCCCCATCAGCACTGGCAGAGGAAACATTAGACAGCTCGTCCTCCCTGTCCTCGTGGTCGCGGTGGAACAGTGCGGCGGCAGAACCGTCGGTTCTACCAGTGAGAGCAGCCCCACCACCTTCCGCACTGTCCTCAGAAGTAATAGCGTCAAGCTGCACTTCTTGCCACGCCACGATTCTTTGGATCATTTCCAATTTAGTGCCTTGAGAGGAAACACCTCTCTCCGCACACATCTTTTTCAGCGTTTCTGATTTGGAAGCATTTAAAGTTAACAACGTACTTGTTTCCATACTGTTTGATAGGACTATGGCCTTTTTAAAGTTATACTATAACAATTCACTACGTGTACTGTTTGGAATAACCTGAAATGCCTTAGTTCGAGCGCAACACTGGATACCTTCAGTCGTATCCCACCGCTGTACACCAATTTGTTAAGACGGATTTCTGAACTCTGTCCTGGTGGCGCAGAAGTTCAGAAGGCCAACCTAATTACTTGGAACAGGGTAACCTCTGGACAAGCCAGACCAATCAAGGTAGCGATCGCGGCGGTCAAGACTAGGTCTCAAGAGGGGTGAGGGTGACTGAAAGCCCGCAATGAGCACACAAAGCAAGAGCGCTTACAAACTACTCCAAACAGTTGTTATATCAAAAATAGATACACATTTATTTTAAGGCCTTTAAAATAATGACCGTAGCGAGAAAATCACAATATCACAATATTAACCCAACACATACCATATCAACACAATATATATACAAATACACAGTCGCAAGCGTTTAAAGCACGAAATATGTAGTCCACCTGCCAGGGAAGGAAAACAGGCAGTGCGATAATGCTTTCGACTCAGTTCGCCTTCAGAGGCACCTAACTAGATGGAAGTCCGAGCCCTGCGAAGAGTGGAGCCTTGTGCTCAAAGTACCTGCCACGCCGGTGCCGACGGGCACAAGGGGAAGCTCTTCGGAGGAAGTCAGGCGGTTCACGTTAGTGCACGGCAGAAGAAGAACAGGTTCCGCAACTCAAGCGCAGCCTCCACAGCGGGCAGAAGCAGAGCGCGAGCGCGGCAAAAGGGTGCTGTTTTTACACAGCAGGGAAAAGCAATGGGATACTGCAGGAGGGCGACCAGATCCTAGATATACTACTCACCGGTCCCCGAAGCAAGCAGACCCAGGCTCCTCCACGATAGTTTCAGCAGCTGGCAGGTTCAGAAGAGCAGGGAACGCTTTGTAGTCGTGTAGAGCAAAAAGACGTCCCAATCGACGAAACCGGCACAGTTTTGTTGCCGCACAGGACAACGGAGCGGCCGTGTGTATTCGAGCCAAATGAACCCTCCTCCCTTCAGACCTGGGGACGCCAAGCGTACGAAGCGTGGGAGAGGGACAAGGACTCGCAATACAACACAACCTGGCGGCGGTTGCAGAGCCAAACTCCTTTGTAAGCTGGTCAGTCAACTGGATGGCCCAGAGACGCTTCCGAAGGCTTACTTGGCAGGAGATGGTTGAAGATGCCGGGAATAGCTGTTCCTGCTATTCCAAAGGTCGAAGCACCAGTACAGGCCTTCTGGTTCGATCAAAGGAGGACAGGGGCTCTCCGGACGACAGCAGTGCAAAGGAGGATTCCTTCAGCGGGTCACCAGCGATTCCTCGGTCCAGCCTCGTAGTTGCAGGATACTTGGCTCCTGTATTCCTTCGTTCGTGAGAACTCAGGAGATCGACATGGTAGTGGTGTTTCCAGCCCCCTCTTATCCACGGTTCCCTTCGCGCCAAAACGGAGGGGAGCCAATGGGAGATCCGCTCATCAAAACACATACCATACGTGGACCAATCACGGACCACGGTGGTCCCAGGCATTCACACCACCCTAGACTCTCTGGCACCCAGGATGTGTATTGGGACCAGACATCCCAGCCCGCACCCTGGAGGCACACAAACGACATGTAGAAGCCCGCGAAAGCAACCACGTTTCGCGGGAAAGTACATGCCCAAATAAGGAAGGCCCCGGGTCGCCGGACCTGGGGAAGGTGAAGGGAGCAAGACGGTCAGTGGACAAGACAAAGGAGCCTCGCGGCCTGGCCATTTTGGGAGCCAGGCCACCATTTTGGGTTCAGTGCAAAAACGTGCTCAGAACGCCAAAAGGAGCTCAAAATAAACAAAACGATCGCTGCCACCATTCGAGTCCCTGAATGCCTTGCACCGATCAAATACCATCCTAAAAGAGTATCTAGGGCCCGTAGAAGGCTAGAGACCCAAGAGAGCTGTAACTTAGCTTACAGTGCCCTCTTGTGTCGTGTTGCACTAAAGCTGCGACACGATAAAAGAAACTACGGGAAACCACGTTCCCCGGTACTGACTGTCTTAAGGGCATGTCAGTTTCCCCGTAAGAAAGGAGCGAAAGCCCAGAGAAGTGCGGCTGAAGGCTGTACTTCTCTGGCAAAGTCAAGAGCAAGGTTAAAAACAATAGCAAAAAGTTTAGGGGTTGCCACATGGAAGGAAAATTCCCTACAATTACGAAATCTTTCCTAACAGTTACACTCACTAGTTTCATTACGTATTTTTAAAACCCAAAGTAAGCATTGTTGTAACATATAACATAATTCCACCATTCTCAATGAATGTCTGTGAACACCTACTACTGTCCACATTGGCCCGGACAAGGAAAATGATCGCAGACTCAGCGCCAACCCTATAGCCATTTCTACAAACAATAATGCATACATTGTTCTGTTTCCTCTCTCCCAGACCCTACGCAGACTCTCTTTCATCCTCAAAATAACCAGAAATGTATTTTTTAGAGCTTTTTTCTACCACGATGTCCGTTAATTAAGGGCCCAGTTTGCGAATCCAACACACTGTCCGCTTAAAATGTTTTGATGCACCTCATATTTTTAATTGACAAATCAGTGGCCATGTTTTATTACACAGCCCACTGATTGGTTCAGAGGCATCCATAGACACTGAATCACAAAGTAAATCCACTAATTCTTTTGGGACCTACTTTTGGGCCATTATTTTTAAAAACTACTCAACGGATTTACACCAAATTTGCAAAAGTATGCTTTCAAGAGCAGGCTGACACTCCTTGTGCAAGTTTGGTGCAAATCCGTCCGGCGGTTTGGGCTCTAGCTGCAAGCAACTTTATTTTCCATTCATGTCTATCTGGATTTCAAAGGTTTTGCAACACACCCTTATAACTATTACCCTTTTGACGGAATTGCACAAAAATACTCAAAATAATTCAGAGTTGGTTGTATATTATTTTTTTCAAGGTTTTGTGAGGAGTCCTCAAATGGCACCACAGATATAAGCCACCCAAAAACTGCTCTTCCTGTGGGTTGAGCAACTTAACCATAACTACAGAGTTGCTACCACAGACCCTGTAATATATACATATATATATATATATATATATATATAGAAAATGTTTCGCCATGGGATAAGAATGATCAACTGTTCTTAATGCTCAAAGATGTTGAAGAATTCTGACTTTTAATTTGCATGCCATGCTGCCCATATACCATTTGTGACAAGGACAATTCAGTAAATATACCCCAAATGTGTGTCACACGTTATGTGATGCTGTATAGTATGTGCAATGCCCAAAACTGGATGGACATAAGTATTCATCGATACAGCATTAGTGCACACTTTGCATTTTAAGCTTTTATCAAACCATTGGGCCTCATTACAAGTTTGCCGGTCCGGAAACAGCGGTACTGGTAAGCTTGCCGGTACCGTTGTTTCCGGACCAGCAAACTATGAGTTCTGCAAGCAGGAGCCTTTTAGCCTGCCAGGTTTGACCTTGCGGGCGGAACGGCACCCGCTCGCAGAACTCGACGGATGCACCGGCACCATTCATGTATGGTGCCGGTGCATCCGTCCTCCCCATTCCCATTGGGACTCAATGGGAATGGGGAGTTTTATTTTCTGGCGCCGGAAAATGGGCAATTACCGGTTCCGCTGGGGCCGTAATGCCTTGGTAATTGCCCATTCCTGGGTGCTGGAATAATCATGACTCCAGCGGCAGCCATGCCAGTATTTACCGGCACGGCTACCACCAGGGTCGTAATGACCCCCATTGTCCTTGTGGTAGTGAAGAACTAGCTGCAGGTTTCTTATCAGTGGGGTGTAAGAAACTAGAGCAGTTCTGGCTGAACTGCCCCTTTTGGGGTGGGGCCAAGTCTGATTTTCATATGGTCTTTCCCCTTCTGTAATGGCTTGGCAGGCGAAGAACGATGGTCTGGAGGGTTGCCCAGAGCAATGCCAGTGGTTAAGATTAATTCTAAACCTTCCAGCCATCACCTCTTTGTTTTTGCTATGTCACCCCGAGTGGGACGGGTATGCCCAGATGTGGGTACCGTACCTGCTGGGCCTAGAGACCCAAGCTACTCCTCACTGATGAGGCCCAACAAGGCTGAAACATTTTTGGGGATGCTTGTGGTCTCGTGCAGAAGGGATGTGACCTAGCAGTTTGGGCTGGACTGCCCCTTTTGGGGTGGGGCCAAGTCTGATTTGCATATGGTCTTTCCCCTTCTGTAATGGCTTGGCAGGCGAAGAACGATGGTCTGGAGGGTTGCCCAGAGCAATCCTAGCGGTTAAGATTAATTCTAAACCTTCCAGCCATCACCTCTTTGTTTTTGCTACATAAGAAACTAGAGGCCAGTTGATCCTGGAGCGAGGGAGATATCCGGAATGTAACACTCTGATTAAATGGTAAAATGGATAATAAATCCTTACCCATTCTCAATACATTCCAATATTTCTGATTGATGCTCCTAATGTACAGGGATTCACCACAGAATGTCAGAATAAATCGGACCTCCTGTTTTTCCGTTGATACAGGTAACTTATTATCACTGAGCAGATGCTCTCTGGTTCAAATGTCTTGATTTAACATAAGTATTTTCCATAACTCCTTTAAAATAGCCCTTCGCCAAAAAGTTATTCGTTGCCCTAGAACATTCATCATCAAACTTCATGATATCAGAATAATTACAACAATACCTGACACATTCCCCATGTGGGATGCTCTTCTTACAACTGATGGGGAAACTGCTGGCGGTGTGTAACAGAAGATTAGAACTGGTTGGTTTATTATGCAGACTAGCAGGAATCCCACAATCATATAGTCTATCACTTACACCAAAAAACACAGTTTCAAATTCACTATGTGTCCCTGTAAAGCAAAGATCAATGGTATTATGATTCAATGTCTTAACAAACTCCAACCAACTCACTAGCTCCCCTTCCAAATAATGAACAGGTCATCGATAAAATACCACCATGCAACCACATGCTCAGTGTAAAGTTGATTAATGGAATTCCACACAATGGTATATTCCCACCACCCCATGGTAAAATTGGAGTAAGCAGGTGCAAAAGTACTGCCCATCACTGGTCCTCTTACTTGGAGATAAAATGCATTTTCAAAAAGAAAAACATAATTGTTCAAACAAAAGGACAGCATCTCAAAAATCATTTCTGTGTGTGACACTAAATTAAGGGACCAAGTATCATGAACATGCTTACATCCTGTGATGCCAACTGTATGGTCAATGGAGGTATACAATGAAACAGCATCAAGTGTTTCTAACATTAGACCATTTTACCATGGAATCTCGTTGACATGTTTCAAAAATAATTTTGTATCATGCAAAAAGGAAGGCAACGTTGAGACAAAAGAAATCAAAGTCTTATCAATATAATTAGACATATTCTCAAGCAGGAACTCACATAAAGTAACAACAAGTCTGCCTAGAGGCCTCACCTTAGACTTGTGGATTTTGGACAAAAGGTAGACGGTAGGAATAACTGAAAAGGTAGGTAACAAAAACGTGCAAATCTCTAGAATCCCTCTATCACACAATTTATTGACCAATGCCATGAGATTGCACTATATCTGGCAAAGGATTGCCTGATAATTTGCAATAACATGAACTATCTTGAAGTTGAAGAGATGCCTCAGCAACATAATCACTACGATTCTGGAGCACGATAATGGACCCTTTGTCTGAAGGTTTTATTACCACTTCAGGCAACTGTTGGAGTTCCTTCAAAGAATGTTGCTGTAGTTGGGTCATATTATGTTTGCCAACCCTTTAACTAGTGAGTCTTAACTTGTGTCCGCAGTCACCAAGTCCTGGAAGCGCTCTATGCATCCACCTAAAGGCATAGGTGGATTAAACTTGGATTTACATTTCAAACAAGTGGAACGAGACCAATCAGGGTTAATATCAAATTCAGAAAGATTTAAATTCTCCTGGTCACAGGAAATATCAGATAAATTAGTCAAATCAATCAAAGATGGTAAATCTGCAATCTTTAGATCTGTTCTGCCTTGTCGTCGTGCAGTTGAAATGCCTTTCTTAGGGTTAACTGCAAAGACATTTTTCACTTGATTTTCCTGATGAATTGGTCAAAATCAAGTCTTGTTTGAACATAATCATAGTTGAAAGAAGGACAGAAATTCAGTTTCATCTTAAGGAGATCTGTTTAGTTGGTTGTTCAATTGGTGAGATGATAAATTGATCACTTACATTCTTGGGCTGATGTTATATCTTCCCTCGACTGCCAAAGTGCGTTGGGCTCCGCTGGGAGGTCATATTTGATTTGCTTGCCCCTTTTCCCTCTATGGGTTTTCTTCCAGAAGTGAGATTGAGACCTTTGTCCCTTCTGTGGCCCCTTCCCCTCTATTGCATCTTGCCATCTTGGCAAAGGAGCCGCATTGCCTCAGAAAAATTGAGTTTTGCCACAGGTTCAACATTTTTGCTACTTGACACATCAAAATCCGATGATGAAAGAGCTACGTTTGAAGATTCAGCCACTGTATTATTGGCAGATGGCGATGTCCTTAAATTATCAAACCACTTAACAAATGAATAAATCCTGCCAATTTCATAGCAATTTTATCACAAATACATTTGCGCAATTTAATTTCATCTTCATAAATAACTAAACCGGAATCAATGGCTTCCTGTAACTTGTTGTCTTCCTCAGTAGCTATAATATCTTTCAATTGTATCTCAATGGCCTCAATTTGTTTGAGGATTGCTGACCTATCCATTTTTGCATATTTCACCAATAATGTGAGAATTTTCACTGAGCACTCATTAGTTGCCTGACCCCATTCTAAGTGCCAAGCTTTGAAGACCAGATACCGGTGTTCATATATCACAGTGCAGTTAGGTTATTCTTTTATAGCTATGCCTTGAAGTATGCCCTATTGTCTGAAGGGCGATTTAGGCACAGCTGCTAAATGTCACTTGGAAGCCGCGCCTAAAAATCACCCTTGCGCCTAATGAGTCATGCCACTGTGTTTGATCGGAAAGGGGTCCTGCGGCCACAGTGGTGCAGTAAAAAGACCGGCGCCAAAAACGGCTGTCCACTGGTTAGGCATCCTGGCTCAGAGAGGTGTCCCCCTTTTATCAGACTAAGTGGGAAGGATGCCAGAGTGTCTAGCTACTGACATAAAGCCACTAGAAAGGGCTGCCATGATCATGCTTTGGGAACATTGAGGCTCATGGAGTTCTTTGTGACTGCCAATTAGGTTTTCAGTGCATTAGTGAGATGGAGACAGCCCCCATAGGTATCAAAAATAACATCTCTGACATTATTGGTGTCAGCTCAGCTGCAAAACGTACACTGTTAGATTTAGAGACATCTGTTCATACCATGCACCACCCCTCCTCGGATTGATATGTAAGGAGGTGGTATTTGTAATAGCCATGGACTGGTCGGCATCCTTTATGAGCAATATATAATCTATGGTTCAGATGGGTCCATACTCATGGGAGCAAATGCTGGCGGGTTTGTGAGGTTCGCCAGAAGGGGTTATATTTGCCCCCTTTGTTCATTAACACTAAGTTTCCACCATTGTATCAACATCTTCATTTGGTCATTAAATTCCATAATTAAAAACATGTATCCTGCATGAATTTCATCGTTGTAATACACTGAATGCTGATCTATAATACACAGAGTCAGTCAGACAGCCTATTAGTTATTTCCGAAGGATGTCCCATAAAAGTACAACACATAAAACAGTATAAAAACAGAAAACAGTATAAAGTGTATTGTATAGAGAGCTGATAAACACAATATGCACAGTAAAAAAATGCTTTCCTTTAAGTAACCATCTAAATAACACTATGAGGTAAATACAACAATATAGCACAATAATGTTCTGCAAAGGTTTGGTAAAGTGCAAAATTAAACTAAAACCATATCAAATAAAGGCTTCTTATTAGCCAAATCAATTCCATAACCGGATATGTCCCAACACATTTAAAACAGTTAAATCACCTAAAAAAGTGCCTGATAAAAAAAACAAAGACCAATATTGAGACAAACATTAAACATAGGTATAAAATCAACATTACAGTATAGTTAACCTTGTTCAAACATCTTTTTTTCCCATTTTACCACTGTACCAGCTACCGTAGCGCTAGAGGTGAGTGTGATTCCTAATCGCCCATATAGTCGATATTCATTGAAGTTCATATGTGAATAAATCTAGACTATGCCCGAAAAAGTGACAATCAGAGATTCATCGTATACCTTCTGCACATAAACCTCTGCAAATTCAAGCTGAACTGAAGAATCTTCTATAGCTCATCAGTACTTTCCTTTCTCCACTGACTAAATCTATTTTCTTTGTAGGAATGAAGCCACTCACAGTCTCTAGGCTTTTAAGTGCCTTGCAGTTATTTATTGGCATCTTGCAGAATTTTTATTTCTTGTCATGGTGTCACGCCGGTCCACCTTGGACGCCTGGAAGAACTGGAAACCCCACCCTTGGTGTGTTGGGTCATCTTGATGTGGGCTGCACATCAGGCTCTATAACTTTTGCTGGGCCCCGGAATCAGCATGCTTCTCTTCTCTTTGTCCATGGTGTAGACCTGGTTTGGCTGCCCTACCATCCTGGCCTTGAACTGATTCTTCCCTACCCCTCTAAGACTCGGCCTAGTGTCTGGGGACTTTGCTTCTGACCCGTTTACTCATCCCTTCATCTTGTTCCTCCTCGTTCCTCGTTCCCTTCTGTCTTGTCTACCTTTGTCACAATTGCGCTCCCTCCTATTCCTTCTCTGGCCTTCCGATAGGTACGCCATGGAACTAATTCCTTCACCTTAACTTTCTTCCTCACCTTTCCTCTGGTTACCACCAACCTACTATTGAGTGGCTTTTGTTTCTCCACTATCCTTGCTCTCTTGGTTTTCTCTTCATCTTGTCCGTTCTCTTCCTTGATCTCCCCTACCATATCTCTCTCTCTTTTCCTTCAGATGCCGTATATCTCTCATTTCTGCCTCCTTTCGACTCCCCACTTTCAGTTTGCTTTTCTTCTCCCCTCCTATGTCCCTCTGCCTTCTTGCACCTTCTTTCTCCTTTCTGCTTCCTTCAATCTTCTCTCCACTGTCACTCCGTTTCCTCCCTCCTCCTGTCCTCTGTCTCCCTCCTTCACTTTCATCTCTTGCTGTCTCTCCTCCTTGCTGCACCAGCACAATCCAAAACCATCTCCTCGTTCCACAGCCCAACATCCCACATTACCTGGCAAGCACAGTAAACAGTTTTACCTGTAGCGAACTTGGATGGTGTTTGTTGAAGGTACAAGTGTCCTCAGATGTGTAGGGTTTGTGGTAACTGTGATTGTCCAACACCTTCCCGACGTGTAGGAGGTTCTTGTAAGTGATTGTTCAATGCCTTCCTGACATACAGGGGTGACCTACCCTGCACTACATAGGTCAATGTATCATAAGGCCAAACCCGGCAACGTATTTTGCCTCCCATTCTATGAGAACACTGATTCTATGGGGATGAAGGCATGGAGTCTCTTTCTCTGTGTTATGCTGATTCACAAATTGTGCAAACGCATGCACAGACCCCAGATCTTACACTTACGAGATGTTTTTGTATAAACAATGTCTCACTCTTACTCAATCTGCATATGCCCCGCTGGTGACTCTGAGGAATGCAGGAGCTTGCTGACATTGTCCCCTTACTATATGATGCATCTCGGCCATTCTGCCAGAGTGCTGAGAAAGGAGTCCACTCTTACACTGAAAAGGCGGGCAGCTGAAGAGGGTAAGATGTGGAACACATATGAGGCTATATATAGACTGTGGTGCCTGAGGGATCCAGTGTATAGCCATTCTGGGGCATGCATCAATGAGCAGGGCAACCCCATCCCATCCAAAAGCATGAAAAGGGACTTCATCACATCCCTCAATTGGGGAAAGTAAAGAGAATAGGTAAAATATTTGACTTGATGTCTATGGAGAAACTCCTATAGTTGCCATATCAAACCTCTAAAGTGATAACATACATCATTGCTAGAATTACACATACATGGTAGGAAGAGCTTTTCTGCACTAAAGAATGATTACTGGCTCTACTGGGAGGAACCACAGAGAAACAAATATGTAAACCTCGCTTTCTTCAGAATATGACATCAAAGCAGTTACCAACAATACTTAAGTGCATAGAAAGCTGGATTAGCTACCGATTAATAAAAGCATACAATTTAAGATCACACCGATTACTTCCCCTGTCTCTTCGCTCCATTACTTCCTATCCTCTGTTTCGTTCCTCTCTAAAAACCCACCTGCTACAGTCCTCTAATTGATTTAATCTGCTTATGAACACTGATTCACTTACTCGCATGTACTCTAATTGATTGTTACTTTTTATGAACACTGATTGACTGATTACACCCAGGAATGCTAATTGATTGTTACTATTTAGAACACAGTTTGACTGTTACTGTTTAGGAACGCTGATTTGCATTCTGATTCACTATGTTGTTGAATGTTCTATGTAAAGCGCTTTGGACAAAGGCGCTATATAAAACACAATGGGCCTCATTATGACTTTGGAGGCAGCCATGCCCTTATTAAGGGCATGGCTGCCTCCAAAACCATGTCCGGGTTCCCTAAATGGGGAATTACCGGGCCATTCCCAGTTTGGAGGGCCTGGTAATTCCTCCCTCAGGGAACCGGTGCCCGGACCTTCCCCATTCCCATTGGAGCCCCATAGGGCTCAATGGGAATGGGCGCGGAAGCTAACAACGGGCCGATTACGATTGGCCCGTTGTTAGCTCCCTGGTCCCCTTGCGGGACCTGGTAAGGACGTCTGGTAAAACCAGACGTCCACATCAGGTCCCGCGAGGGAACCTCGTAATATTGCGGAATAGGTTTAACGGGTCCGCCACCATTAGCGGCACCCGTTAACACATTCCGCAATTCTTATAATTAGGCCCAATAAATACAAATACATAAATTCTTCTATCATTTGGCTTCACTTCCTTAAAGAACACGCTAAGCCTTACAAACCCTTCCACAAGCTTTAATCCAGCATTTCACACCTAGCTGAAGTTATGAGATACGAATGTCCACGCAAGAAGACGGCCATTTTCCCTCCATTCATCCAAAATGAGCAATGCATTACCTTAACATCTGTAATCACCACACAAATTGCTCTTTTTCAGACACATGATAAAGACTCATTTGCTCTGCCTACTAATCATCCTCAATACAATGTTAGCACCTGGATGCCCCACCAGGATTCTTAACACCATATACCAGTGCTTAATTTGTAAAAACAATAAGTGCCAGGGCCCAAATATTTTCGAGCACTCCTGTGACACTACGGGTGCGCAGATAGCCACCACTGCTGCCACCACCCATTAGTGCTCACCACAGTGTCAACGTATTTGGGGTACCACCACAGCTCACACCTGCTAATTGTGGTTGATGGATGCACTGACTGTCACCACTTTGTATTTAAAGTGAGTCTGAGATAATAAGTGCTGGGGCTGAAAATTAAGTGCCAGGGCTGAACCCTGGCAAACACCCAAACACCCCCACAAATTAAGCACTGACATATACGTTAATGTTGATGATAAGGGTGATATTACACTTTATGCAATGAGACCACAAATACAGACATACACTGTTGTTTTGTTTATCATAGGATCACAGACACTTGAAAAACTATAATGATTGATGCGCCTGGACACTGTGACAAAGTATTGTAGCGACGCCCTGATGCTTGCCACCTAGGTATATGTCTGGCATTAGATCCACCACAAAAGAAAGGAACTCTGCAGTTGAAAAGTTCCAATAAATGTATAATCTGAATTGTCCAAAGATGTTATGCTTTTAGGAGAGGACGAGCACTGGCAGATTTAAAGGAGGCTGGAAAGTAATCACTAGAAAAAGAGGGCGAATAAAAGGGAGACACGGTGGGTGTCAGTGGTCTGGGAGATAAATGGGCAGGCTATGGGCTAATGATGGAAGAACTCAGAAACTGGAGTTAGGGATGGGCGAGGAAGTGGGTGATGTGGCTCATTAACAGATAGGACTCGCAAAAATATGGAGACTAAGCATGGTTGGTTTGGACACTTGTCTCCTGGAGGCAGTAGAAAGCTGAAGGTTTTATTAACAGTGATGTAGGAGCTCAGGAAAGAGGAAAATAGCTTTTAAATATGGAGAATGAGCTATCAGGTGAGTTCTGGAAGATGGATGTGTGATTGAAGGGGACACAGGAGCACTAGAAGGATGTGAATGAGCTATGGAACACTGTAAAGGAGCTCTGGAAAGTTGAAAGCTCACTGAGGTGAAGGAACATTAAGAGTCAGTAAGGACACCAAGGAAGGTGTAAGGTATCTATTGAAATGTGAGAAATGAGGTCTTTGGAGAAAAGGAAAACACCTTTAAAAGGAGATGACCTAATGCTGTACAGGGGGCCTGGAACTTTAAAGAAAAAATCGAAGGAGGCTAGGAAACACTGGACAAGGGCAGAGTGGCACTGGAATAAGGTGAAGGATTCCTGCAAGAGGGAAACGACCATAAGAGGAGAAGCCCTATAAATAGGAAGACGCTGTGGAAGAAGGTAAGGAATCAGTGAAGTGAGATGAGGAGTTATTGAAAAAGTCTAACAAACAATGGAAGGAGGTCCAGGGACACTAGACATTGGGAAGGGTTGAAGATTCTATTGCAAGATGAGGAGGAACCATGGGAAGGAGGGCTAAACGGGCTTTTATGGCACGGAACTCTGTGAAAGGGACAGAGAGGTCTGTAAGGGGAGGTGCACTGTGAATGAGAGTGCGATAACGATGCCGATGAAGGAGTACTGGAAGTAGCTGAAATTATTGTGGGCTCTAGAATGAAACAGGGCAACACAAGCTCTACATCTAGTAGAGGAAGATGGACGTGGCAGAATTTAAGATAGAGCCAAAGGACTTCCGGAAAATGGGAGACGCGTTTGTCTCTTACACAAATCAGGAGCTTCTGTACTGTTGGAAACAGGTCTGGCAGCTCAGGTTTGGGAATTGGGTAGTGGGCAGAGGTGTAAGCACACACAGGTTCTTACTTATAAAAAGCCTTTATTAAATTTAAATCATGAAAGAAGTTCGAAACAGGTTCACAAATAATTCAGACAAGGTGCAAGCAAATACTTCTAAATTAACTAACCCTGAATGTTCACCAATGACCTCGGGTGATTTGAAATAAGCTAATGCCCAGATTTGGCTGTTACAAACGGGAATTAACCATACCTCCACGTTACCCGGGGACTAGGAAGACAACAGGCGGGAAGTAATTAAAGCGTTTACTATCGCCTTTTTTTAAAAAAAAAAAAAACACGTGTAATTTAACATTATAAAAGAAAAAAGAAAGATAAAAGATGTCAATGTCGACATACAGTTCATGATTGTATTTTGCCATTTCTTATTTGCATCTTTCTAGCAAGTTTCACTGGATCTTGGAGACATATATGAGTCTTGTGATACTCATATTGCTATCAAATTGTAGCATCTGTTGGTTAAGGAAAAAGAACTCCAGCAAATCCTTCCAGAGACAGAGTGGAAAGGTTTACTAAGCAACGCGCAGCGATCGGGTGTCATAAGGCAATTCCCCCACACACAGAAGCATGTCCTTTACCGCATAGATTGGTCTCTGGATGAAATGATAAAACGGGTGCTTGTCATGCCAACGACCTGGGGCAGATGTTTCCCACATGCCAATTACTTTCAGCAAAGTCCTCGCCTGGTAGGAACATCTAGCAGAACGAATGGTCAGAGCGATAACCAGATATCAAAGCAACCTACTGACATATTTGTTCGATGAAATCTCTAAGCTTGGCAATTTGGACTATCACAGTTGACTTTGGCTCTGAGAAGTATAATGGCGGCCAAAATGGTATTCCTGAGGTACTGGAAGTCTTGCCAAGTGCCAACTATCTCAAAATCGTCATTGAGAGAGGAAATGTGAAATTTAACACAGACAGAAAGAGTTCACTCCAAGATACACAGAAATGGTAAGCACTTAAGCTGAGTAAACATTCATTGAGCTCGAGATGCGTGCAAGTGGCAAACGTCACTGTATTGCAAGACCCAGCAGTACAATCGATCTTTTTAAAAAGTCTTTATAATGTTGCCATCAAAGTCAAGAGCTACGGTCACCCAGGGGTCAAGTCCTAAACATTAAAGTGGGGGACTCCTCAACAAACGCAGTGACGTCACCAGAAATTAACATATCAAGGTGAAATTTGCACATTTCATTAAATTGGCTTTGCATAACCACCCAATTTGAATAGGGCAAATGGCATTTGCCTTCCATAAAATCGACACACACACGAAACCAAGAGAGGATATTTACTTCTAACAGTTTTTTTCAAAACTTTAAAATGTGTGCATGTCCAAGAACCAATGCAAATGTTTTCCGTGGGGCTTGCAGTACCGAAATGGGACATTTCACCTTTAGTTGTTTGTTACCTTTCATCAGGTCATGTAGTGCAGTGGTGAAGTGTCCGGCTGGCAAACCTGACGAGTGTGGTTTGATCCCTTGTGTCGGCTTTCCTTCATAAATTCTAAGAGGACACTGTTTGTCATTTTAGCTGGGGGGGACTGCGTCCACCCTCTGAATAAAGTGGGTGGACTGCGTCCCTCCACTTGTACCCTCGACTTGAGCCCTGCGGTCACCCCTTACTATCTATGAGGAGTCCCTAGATAAGGAGGAGAGCTTCAAAAGTGACACTGGAGCATTGAAGCAGGACAGGGACGCAGGGCAGTGCCGGCCGTACTGCGACGTAATGTGGACAGCCGGATTTGGGTAGTTGAGCCTGGATGGGAATGTTGCCAGAGATCTGCAAAAACTGTTTGGTAGTAGAAATGCTGGTCCAGGTGCTGCAAATGGGCTACACTGCGGCATCCAGGCAGCTCAGTGAGAGCACCCAGTCCTTGGTCTTGCAGTACTCAAACGGTAGATGGGAGAAAGCACCCCTCAGGTCTAATCAGGAAAAATGGCGGACGGAGTCATACAAGAAGTTCCTCTCATTCATGTTTTTGCTGTGCTGTTCTTATTTATTATTTTCTATTTCCTTAATTAATGGGCCTATCACAGTGAGCTCTTTTGTGAGGAGGAGGAGGCTCGTGGAATGTAGCTTCCTTTCAGACGGTTGGCCTTTCCATGTGTTCCACGTGAGCAATTCCTCTCAGTCGGGATTGGAGAAGTAGAACTCACCCACTTCTGACTGACTTAGAATTTGCCATATATGATACATAAAAGCCCTTGCCTACTCTCATTAGCAATGCCACAACATTCTAGTTCCTTCATTGCTTGCGAGGCAAAGTGTGGGAAAGATGTCTTCTGGACTTGAGGGGCTTTCAGCTTTGCCTTTGCCCAGAGATTACTTTAATGGTTGGGTGCCTGCCTCTGTGTCTCTAATGCGTGGGGACAGAGCTCCTAGTTGCCCCACTCTGTGGCATGGCCTTCTTACTCAATCACCACAGAAATGCAGGTTCCGTTTTTGAAAGAAGAATATACTATTCTACTAGGCCTGGGAGGGGCGCGGGCACAGGGGGGTGTGGGGGGGGGGGGTTCAGCATGCTGTCCTGAGTGGTCACATTCAGTAGCCCACCATTTAGGTCCCCTACACCTTGCACTGGCCTGGGAACCTTCCAAATCTCCTGGAATGTCATTTGTTCATTTGTTGGCCACTGAGTTCACTTTGGTAGTTTACTTTCTGGTTATTATGACCACGCAAAGGCTCTCTGAGAAAGGCCTATGTTCCTCTGCTCTCATATTCTGGCTACATCACAGGGACACTGTGCTGCAGGTGACATCTCACAGTACTGGACCTAGAATATTTATTTATCAATTCATTTATTTTACTTAAGTACCAGTATAGAACACATTATCAGTGTGCATTAAGAATTCATCAGAAGCAGCACACAACGGTCAAGGTGCATCACAATTTGGAATCGATATTACAGTCAAATCTTAGTCATGACAGAGCATACATGCAATCAAATCACCCCCAATCAGAACACCAATGAACAAGACAATCAATAAAGATCCCCTTAGCATTAAAATCCATACATTCCACCACCCATAAGCGTCCCACCGGATTACCAAATCCTTCAATGTTCTGCAGTATCTGTAGACTGTGTCTGTCTGGGGGTCCGAAGAACTGTAGCCCAGACATTGGACGCTTCTCCTCCATCTCTCTTGCTCTCCGCTTCGCCAGGAACACTTCCTCTACAGCCACCCAGTTAAGCATTTCCTTATGCCATTCCTCATACGGCCTCTAAAGACTCATGACTGTCCCCAATGTTCACTCCGAGACCTCATATTGTGTCAGAGTTCTCCTTATCCAATTCTGAGCTATCAATAATTTGAATAAAAGCAGTGCCAAAGATAGGAATCTGCCCACCATTTCCTTGTTCTTCCTGGATGGAATTACAACAAGAGCACCAATCTTAAGCGTCCCTAAATGTTGCAACACTGCGTGCATGGATAGATCCTCTGTGAGTTGCTTCCATACTCTATGGAGGGGCGGACAAGAACAGAACATATACATGAAATATGTCTCTTGCTTCCCACATCCACTACAATGTGAAGGGCTGTGGTACTAGTTAATAGCTATGAAGTACCTGAAATTTGAGCAACTTAAACCGGGCATTGGCAGACACTACTTGAAGATGTTCACATGCTCTCCCCCCCCACTCATTATCTGAAGCTCTGCGCCCATATGCTTTACCCATTTCAGTTCAGATTCCGCGCTGTCAACCGATATTAAAACGGGGATGGTTTGGTAGATGATTGCGCTGATTTTCTTATTGCATCCCATCAGGTCACTCATTCGCTGACCAAATAAGGACACTAGTTGTTGAACCTGAACATTTTGACACCATCTCTTTGATCCTGGATACAGCAGGAATTGGCCAGCCTGTAACCTTTCTTTCTGTCTTAAATCCTCAAAATTCCTCAACCGCCCCTCATCGAACAACACACCAAATCTCCCGCATCCTGCTTTTCTCCAGCGGTCGTGATCTCTACCTCAGAAACTTCTCACTGCCTCCCTATCTCGCAGCCTTCCTTCTGGGAAATATGGCGTTCATCAGCCAGATTTGGGATACTGTCTGAATGATAGCTGGGATCCCCATTTTGTGTCTGACATCCTTCAGCAAACCCCCAAATGCACTCTGGAAACACATCTTCCTTGCCATTTGTGTGGCTTGTGATATTGCATCTCCCTGCGTCCATTCAACTGCATGCTATAGTTGTGCTGCAGCATAGAAATGCTCAAAATAAGGTACTCCCTGGTCACACGTATCATATGGCAGATTATTTGTTATTTTATGTTAAAGGATATTTATACTGTGCACTATCACCACCTGAGTGGTCCCCTGGTGCTTTGCCGGATCTGAAAAGCAAGTAGGTAGGGTTAGTTAGTAGGACTGAGAAGGAACAAGCACAAGAGAGCTGTGATGTGCTGTTGGCTGCTTCAGTTTGGTTTACACCTTCCGCTGAGTGTAGGTGTGATTTTCCGTTCGGTAGTTGCCATGTGCTGTTGTGCAAGGTTATGTGTGGTTTGTTTCATTGTTGCAGTGTAGTGAAGTGCATGCGGTTTGTTGTGCTGTATAGGTATTGTAGTGTTTTATTTAGCGTTTGAGAGGTGTAAGCAGTGGGATGAGTTTTTTAGTGGGTTGGTTAGTGGTGGCGCTCAATCGTACCCTTTCAACTTTGGCCACCGGTGGCATGTGTCCCTACCAGTGGCATGCATTTTGGTCTCCCTCCTATAGTCTGTGCAGAGTTGTGGGTTCTCAGCAGGGCTGTTTAGTGGTGATGCCTCCTATACCTCTCTCCCCTCGTGTTCAGACTAATGGGTGTCTACACTGCTTTGTCCCCAGGCATATCCTGGTGTAGAGCCACCATCGCCGGGTAAGCAGGAAAATGCTGATCCACTGAGTTAATTCCTTGTGTATGGTTTAGGTTCCAGGCAGATATTGTTGCTGGATCTGAGTGTTCTGATTGGTTGGCAAATGGATATATTTCTTTTGCAAGAATTCTGCTCCTTGGCTGTGCATTGCTCTGTGTGTTATGCACATTGTTTTGAATGTGATCATTTTTTGACTGGCAGCCAATGTAGCATCTTCAGCACTGGAATGATGTGGTCCCTTTGTGAGAGTTTGAGAAGTCTGGGCACTGTGTTCTGTATACGCTGCAGTTTCTTTAGTAGATAATCCAGCATTCTGAAATGTAGACTGTTGGCATAGTCTATCCTGGACATGACAAGGGGGATGATGGCCAGTGTTTTGTGCGTGAAGGAGAGAAATGGTAGAATCTTTTTGATCGTGTGCAGGTGGAAGAAGCATTTCTTGATTATTGCATTTACTTCAGGTTCTAGGGTAAGCTTGTTGTCCATTAGGATTCCACGGTTTTTAACTATTTTGGATGGCGTGGGCACTGTTACTAGTGCTGTGGACCATGGGATGTATTGGTTGTTTCCCTGGTTTTTGGATATAATCATGATTTCTGTCTTGCCCGGGTTGATTTTGAGGCTGTTTGTGTTCATCGATTAGTAGAGTTCTTTGAGACAGTCTATAAGCATTGTGTTCTCCTCTTGTACTTAGATTTTGTAGATGATTTGGGTGTCACTGCGTAGTTGCAGCAGGTGAGGCTGTGCCTTTTGATGAGGTTGATTAGTGGATTTATGTAGATGTTGACGAGGAGTGGGGATAGGGAGGATCCTCGTGATACTCCACAGGTGGTGTCCCATGGCATGGATTTGAATGGTTTTATCCATATAGTTTCCATTGTTTCAGGTAGGAAAGATTTAATCCAGAGCAGCGCTGTGTCAGTGATCCCTATTTCTTCCAGTCTCTTGATGAGGATGTTGTGGCTGACTGTGTCGAACGCTGCAGAGAGGGCAAGTAGTATCAGTGCTGAGTTTTTGTAGGAATCTGCATTGGTCTTTAGGTCATCCCAGATAGAGAGAAGTGCTGTCTCTGTCCCTCTCATGGGTCTGAAGCCACTTGTGCATAGTCCAATAGTTGGTGTCTTTCTACATTTTCCAGTTTCTGTTCATAGACATGGGTCTCTAGCAGTTTAGCCGGATAAGGAATGTTTGGTTTTGGTCTATAGTTAGAGAGGTCTCCCACATCGCTGTAGTATCCTGGAGGAGTGGTTTGGTGTACACAGAATTGAAAGCCTGCAGTACTCTCCCCATAGAGAGTGATTGGTTCAAGAGGTTTCTGTGGCATTCCAGGGGTGTGCACAGTGTAAGGATTGATTTGGGGAGCCGGCTTTGTTGCTATGTTTCACCAGCTTGATGGATCTCTCTCTTTATATTTGGGTGAAGCTTTGCAGTTTGTTCTGTGGTTCCAGGGTTGGGCTGGGCATGGTCCATGGTCTGGTTGATTCAGCTGCTTTGTATGTTCTGATGTATGTCAGTGATTTTATTTTTAAAGTGGTCTTTGAGGTCGTTGCATTCTTTTTGTGAAGGTATCAGTGTGTTGTTGCATCCAGGTGGGTTTCTCATCTCACTTACGATGTTGAATAGTTCTTTCTCTGTGTTGGTGGCTTTTGTGATTCAGGTGTTGTAGTATTTCTTTTTGGCTTTGAGAATTTCCTTTTTGTATGCTCAGATTTGTTTTTGATATTTGTAGTTTTTCCTCCATTCTAGTTAAAGTTTCCAGTTTGTTTTATCATTGTATTGAGGTGGGGTGTAAACCACCTTGCCGCTGCTTTCTTTTGTGATGGGATGAAGGGTTTTTCCGGGGAAATGCTGTCTATTGTTTCGGCGATCCATTTCTGCATTAGGTTTGTTTTTCTCCTTTGTCAGTTCTATCCAGGTTTGCGGTTGATGATTTAGAGGTTTCCAGTTGTTCTTTTAGGTTCCTACTTTTGATGGTATTCCAGTTTCTTTTCCAGATCATGGGGAGTTTTTTGGGCTGTTTGCGCGCTTTGGTTGGTGGTTGGATCACAAATGATATGATGAGGTGGTCGCTCAACAGTATTTGTGTTGGTGGCACAGTTGAGATCAGTTTTCTGCTGGTGAAGATTGCACCAAGAGTGTGTCCTGCTGTGTGTGTGTCGCTCTTTTAACCATCTGGTGTTGTTTCATTGTCTCAAGCTGCTTGACTAGTGATTTTTGTGAGTTTGGGTTCTCTTCCTCAAACCATATGTTGAAGTCCCCGAAGATTTTAAGGTGGTCGTGTTTGCTGGCCAGGTTTGTGATGGCTTCTATGAAGGTGTCTACAAAGGTTGTGTCGTAGGTTGGTGGTCTATAGATAGTATGAATGTGGGGTTTGTTTTTGAGTTCACTGTCAGGTGAAGGACGAGGGATTCACAGTTTCCGATGTTCAGCGGGTCATCTGTTTTTATTTTCAGGTGTTCTTTGTAGGATATTGCAAGTATTCCTCCTCTTTTTCCTTTTCTGTTTACCTGTGTGCATTTGAAGTTTTCAGGTAGACAGCTGTGTAGTGTGACTTTGTAGTTGTCATCTAACCAGGTTTCTGTGACAAATAAGATCTCTATTCCACCATTGTAGAGTAGATGAAAGATCTCTGTAGCATGTTTGGACGGTTTATAGTCAAAAAACCGAATAAAAAAATCTCGAAAAAAAAAATATCGAATTGAAAATCTCGAAGAAAAAAAATCTCGAATTATTTTTTAATACGTTTTTATTTCGAAAAAAGGGGGATCCCCCCGAACCCTCCTTTTTTCATTTTTTTTTTATTTTACCCTTTTTTTATACTTACCTGAACCCACAAATACATATAAATAAATAAATAAATAATTCTAGATTTTTTTTTTCGAGATTTTCAATTCGATATTTTTGTAATTCGATATTTTTTTTTCGGTTTTTTGACCGACCACCGTTTGGTGGACATTGATCTTGCGTTGAATAGATTGCAGTGTATTTTTTAACAATGATTTGTTTTGTTCTTGGTTCGTTTTATGGTGGTCTTGTTGGACAGTTTCCTTGTTGCTCTCTGGATGGGAGGTTTGTTCAGTAGGGTCTGTTTTATCATTGAGTAGATCTGCTAGGTTTCGTATTGGGTTCCTGATTTCATCTGGTTCCTCTTCTGTATCTCGCTGCAGTTATAATATGATATATGATATTATATGGCATTTATAACGCGCCTATACACAAGTGTTTCAAGGCGCGACAGTTGCTGTGGGTGCCCTTGACTTTTGGTGATATATGGAGTGAGGGTGTCATTTTCCCTCTTGTTCCTTCTGGATGTTTCTGGTCTTTTCTTGTGCAGTCCTGGTATCTTGCTGGAGCATCTAGCATTATTGGTGGTTTTTAATTGTTCTGGTGGGTGGTCTGTTGTTGTGAGTTATGGCGTTAGTTATACAGATGTTTCCCTTCCTTTGGAGTTTGGTCTATTTTCTGTCAGGCTTATGAGTGTGTGTTCTGTGGTCGTGTCTGTGTTTGTTGGCGTGGTGCCATGGTGTGGTCTCTTTTGATTTATTCTTTCTCCTAGTTTTCTCTTGCAGCGTTCCATTGTGTGTCGTGGCATATTGTGATCCTTTGGAGTCTACTGGTTTAATGAGTTTGCATTATTGTGTTTTGGTCGCAGGGACCCATGCCCGTCTGCAACACTTCCTGAATTTTGATTGGGTTGTAGTTGTCCTTTGGCTTCTTTGTGGCTTTTGGTGGCCTGTGGTTATGGAAGAGGTGGTGTGGTCGAGGGGGTGTCTTGTGGTCTGATAGCTAGTGGATTGAGTAGGGAGGGGACTTGAGGCAGATTTGGCTGGTGCTTCCTGGGTGTGCGTTGTAGGTGTCTTTATCCTGTGGGCTAACTATCCCTAGATTCTGAGTATTGTGTGGGTGGTGTAGTACCTAAGGATGAGGTCCCTCACTATGCGGAAACCTAGTTCTGCTGTTATTTCAATCGGAGGACAGCTGTTACGCTAGAGTGGAGCTGGAGTTGGACCCAGTAGAGGCAGTGTAGCACCTAGACCTGGGAGCATGGGGCTGGATGGAGGCAGGGATGTCTATATTTCTGGAAAGAGTCAAGAATACCTATATTTCAAACACAACAGAAAATGCAAAACACATATATTTGCGACTCCTGTACAGGGAGAAAAAACACCCACATTTGAAACACAACGGTAAGTGCAAAAGCACCTAGATTCGAATTTCCTGGATAGGGGGAAAGAAGCCTAAATTTCAAAGCACAGCAGCAAATTTAGAACACCTAGATTTGAGTTTCCCGCATAGAGGGAAGACATTTTTGTTGTTGTTGAAACAAATGAAAAACACCTAGATTCGAGGTTCCTGGGTAGTGGGAAAGTTTCAAACTCAACAGCAAATGCAAAGATCGATAGAATCAGGATTCCTGGGTGGAGGCTTAACTGCCTGATATGGCTAACTAACACAATTGGCCTAAATTCCAGATATGGCTAACTAGCACAGTTGGCCTAAAGGCCAGATATGGCTAACACAATTGGCATAAAAACCAGATATGGCTAACTAACACAATTGGCCTAAATTCCAGATATGGCTAACTTGCACAGTTGGCCTGAATGCCAGATATGGCTTACTAACACAATTGCCCTAAATGCCAGATATGGCTAACTAACACACTTTGCCTACGTGTCAGCTACGGCTAACACAATTGGCCTAAAGGCCAGATGTGGATAACATACAATTGTGGGCGACATGCAGCAGACTACAAGTTCTTTGGTAATGGGAGTAATGAGATCAGTGGGATGGTTTAATAGGGAGCAGTAATGGCTGTTCCCCCAGCCCTGTGGACATCTTTCCAGCCTAAATAAGCCACAACTGTAGCTTGTCCAGCTCCGTAAATGCTCAGTGGCACTATTCCAGGAAGGCCCTGAAAAGCGCAAACAGTAAGCAGGGCACCAGCTGTTTAGTAAGTTATATTTAAGGCTCCCTGTTTTCCATTTTGGCTGATTTTTTCCAAATAAATGCAGATTGCTATCACTTTATTTCCTCTCAGTATTTATTTACAAAAAAAACAGAAACAAGCAGAAATTATGTTCTCTTGCTTAGGTATACAGGTTGTCAATCATGTTTTGCAGGCCAGTGGCTGTGGAAAGTAACACAATTGAGAAGCGTTAAGAATTAATTTATTTCCCTTTCAAGAGGTTAAAATTACTGCAGAGAGAAATGTCAGGAAAAATAGCAAAGTTGAAAATGGATTGTGGCTTGATGTGCAAGATCCCAGCTCTGCAAGTATACCATTACAGGCATCGAAACACTTTAATATTTGTGGAAAAATACTAGTTGTGACTTATTGTGACTTATTTTACAGAGCAAAAAAGAAATGTGGATAAATACAGAAAATATGTCCCAAAAATAATTAGGGATAAACACCTATGGAAATGGTGACAAAATAAATACCATAAAACCCGGGACCCTTCGTTATATTGTGATAATTAGGACAAGATAGGTGTTTATCCCCAAGAATTTAAAGTTGATCGTTGCACACTGAATCTGCGCTTGGAGTCTTGGTAGGGGGCTCCTAATCAAACCAACTGGGAATCTATTTAGCCAGTTGATACGCAATCCCGTCGTGATTCCTAAAAATTCTCCATTTCTTCCTGCATAGGTGTATTACAGTCCCTCGTGTATATTAACAGGTAATTTGCGTTAAGCAATACCACTAGGGAAGTACTGCCAACAAGTGATGCATGCCCATAAACTGTGATCTCAATCTCATGTTTAAGAGCGCCATTGCCATAGCAAACAGGAGAGGCAAGAGGGGACAGCACTGTCACACTCACAACTGCAGCGCCCAAGGATTGTATTCACCATGCGGTATTGGTGCTTAGTATTTGGTGTCTGCATTGCGGAATGATAGTGCTCTATAGGAGGTCAGTATGGATGGATATTTATTCTGTTTTAGCAACACCATCAGAATGTCCAGATTCTTCACATGCGGCAGGTCGACGTTGCTTACCTGCCACATGGAAAACCTCTAATATAAAGGGGGCAGTAGATCAGCATACAGCTTATAGAATTCAGACAGTAGTCTGTCACTGCACAGTTTCTTCCGGATAGTCAGCCATTCAACAGCTAATTGGAGTTTTTGCAGAGTCACAGGTTCTTCCAGTGTCAACCTAGCATAGGCAGCAAGAGGGGCTAATTGTGCTTTGTTGGGCTAACTTCTATTTGCTTGGGGTCCACTGGTGTTTGAGGGTATAATTTAGTGTTGATACTGGACTGCTCATCGAAAACTTGACACTCTTCCCCTTCCCCTCATATGGGCGTAATGAAATCCGTCTGTCTTGAATAACCAAGCCAGTATCTTGCCAGCCTTGTCGCCCTTCCCATGTTTTCACATTAGTTGCCTATCTTAGTCATAATTTACCTGTGCCTCGTTCTCTCTAGCATATGCCTTCTTACCCTCAGACAGGGAGCATCTCTTCCGTCTTATCATATTTCTGATTGAAATCCATCAATTCTCTCTTATATCATCCCACCTGATCCAATAAAGTTTTCCTTACTTCCACCATCATGCTCAAAAGGGCTGGGGTATGAAGAACAATGGGCCCATAGGTACATGACCCATGGCATTACCTGAAGCGGTCATGACCCCCAGTTCAGGGCGTATTGCTTAAATATAAGCCTGAAGTTTGTCTCAGACCAGGACAGGGGATTGGCCCAGCATATGGTAATGGGTCAGGAAATATACCAATGCTTTTCACAGGGTTGCTTCCACTGTCACATCCCCCAATATGCAAGGATTAACCTTCCATTTGGTAATAGTGGGAGGTCTCAGCATCTGAGATGAACTTAAAGAAGGAAGGATCTGGCAGCACCCGGCACTAATACTCAAGTATTCCCCATTCATGGGGTGCTTAAGTATGTGGAGCCCACCCCTCAAAATGACAGGCTGGTTGTTGCGGGTGGGGGGTTTCTATTTCGTTCTGGAGCCATTATAATACCATCCTCACAGATCATGGGGCAACCCACATAACTATATATAAGTTACCCAATTCTATTAGAAAATGCAGTGTTTTGAGTGTTAGGGCCACAGGTGCTCAGCAGGGAGTTTTCCCTACCATTTCGTTTACTGTGGGTACATGCATAGCAGCCAAACCCAGCAGTGTGTGTATTCAAGTTATGCAAGGGAACCACCACCACTCAGATCAGTACACCTCCGAGGATGAAGTGAAAGTCAACTATCCATCCCCTCCGACTCTTCCGGAGAGTCACATAGAGTAACATTATGTTCTGGCTTCAAGTGCATCACTTGCAACATGACAATTTATATGTGCCTATGATGCAAGAAGGAGCGGAGCCTCTGTCGTTTCATCGTACCGCCCGTGCTTCTCACCTTCCATGTTAGGCTTACAATTCCATCCATCCCACTAAGTGCATCCCGACCCGCCATACATTCCTCACCAATATCTCTGCAAATGCCCACGCCACCACAAATCAATCAGTACATTAAGAACCATAAAATTAAACATAACTAAACAATGGGGGTCATTACGAGTCGGGCGGTAAGGGATACTGGGCACCGGTAAGGAGACCGGTGGTGGTAATCCCTTACCGCCCGATTCCGAGGTCCCTTGGAGGGAACCGTAAGGAACGTGTGGTCAGACCACACGTCCCTTACGGGTCCCGCTAAGGGACCAGGACACTAATAACGGGTCTGCTAGTCACGAGCCCATTATTACCGCCCTCCCCATTCCCATTGAGCCCTATGGGGGCTCAAATGGGAATGGGGAATGGTTTGTTCAATGGGGACTTACCGGTCTCACCAGGGTCGGACTGCACCGGTAAGTCCCCATTGAACAAGACCGGTGCCAAACTCGTTATTGGAGGCAGTCATGGCGCAAATAGCGCCATGACTACCTCCAATCTCGGAATGAGGCCCAATGCCCCTAAACTAAGCGACTTTGCTGAGAGGCCTGGCTCAACAGGAACTGACTCACTATCCTATACTAACTGAGAAGCTATTCCTCCATTCTCGCAGTCACGGCAAATTTCACTGTGTGCTTCTGCATAGAAAAAACATCCAACGCATCAGAACAATCTGTAGAAAGATCAGCAGCTACCAGTGCATGAGCACTCTTGGGATCAAACACTTGGCCGGCTTTTGGACTGAGGGCATGTTCTTGTGCCATCCAAGAAATGTAGGAGTCAAACAGACCCTTACTGCCAGATGTCACTCAGATGTACAATAGCAGTTCCAACCAACCAGAGGCAGCAGTTGGAGATTAAAAGAAATAGACAGCTCCCTTATAGATAACCATGAGCTTTGTTGGGTGTAAGAGCATATATCTCACACCCAAGTAAGCTTGACCAATCGGTATGTGTCTCAACCTGCTCAATATGATCTGGAAACACCAAGAGGTGCGATAAACCCCAGGCAATTCTCCCCCTTCTTCCTGGTTTTTCTTAGTATGGCCTCATTATTACGATAGTCAAAGATCTGGGCTAGCAGTGGTGGCAGCCTGACTGATGCCCTCTGCATCCACTGTACCATAACAAATGGGGATAAGCGCAGACCCCAGTGCCTACAGGAGAAGTTTAATCAAAAAGCTGATGGATCACGCCCCTCCTCGCCCTCCGCAATGCCAGAAGATCCAATATTGTTGCTGCAATAGCATCCCTCTCAGTGGTGTAACACAAACTTTGGGGGCCCCCCTGTGAGCCATGCTGAGGGCAACCCCAACGCAGCAACACATCACTGGTCATGTCACAATCTGGGCCGGCCTAGATTACCATGCTTGCGCACACATTGTGAGATAAATTGGCTAAAAGGCCAGAGCGCTTTGCAATTGTTTTGTAGGGTAACACCAACCACAAAATCCAATACATGCAAGCCATCAACAGTGCACAGGGACATTAATGCTTTTATTAATATAATGCTTTGCTATTAAAAATGCCATGCCACAATGAAAACATATCCAACTGGCTGCACAATGTAAACCAGTCTAGACACATGATAACATATTACAGTAAAGCATGCCAGCCCACATTTAAACCTACCTAGACTGGTTGCACCAAAATGCCAGTCGAAGCAATAACACTTATCATGGTTATTTTATCACAGATGCCCAGAAAAATATACAATGCTGCGGTAAGAAATGGCTAGATTGGCAGCACCCAAATGCCAGTCTAGCTAGGTAATTACACTTAGCAGGACTGCTTTATCAGAGATGCCCAGTTTAAAAAAAATGTCAAGCCAAACTAAGAAATTACTAGACTGGCTGCACCAAAATGCCTCTCTAGCCACTAATACCACATATCATGCCTGCTTAGCCTGGACATTGATGACCATTCTGATTTATTGCACAATACCCGTAACACCTCAACCCCCACACATACCCTGTCCCTCCCATCCCCTTCGTCAACCCCCAAAATCAGTTTATCAGCCCAGAATTACCTTCACGTCCCTTTTCCTTGTCCCAGTGCTTACATATGAGGCTCCTTGCCTCATAAGTAAGTACTGGGATAAGGGAGAGTTGGACTAGAAGTAATGAAGATTACAAGGAACTAAGCAAGGCATTACCTCTATGTCCCTCTACCTCATACCAGTACTTGAGTATGAGGCAAAATGACTCATGCACAAGGACTGGGACGAGGAAGCATAGGGCTATGAGTAATGAAGATTACCAATATGTAACCAAGGGATTAAACACAAGTAGTGGTGCAACACCATTGAGCTGACTGTGCTTCAGTCCTCCCGATATACCCTCCCTTAAATTGCGGGCTATGTTGACACGACCAGGCTGACCCACAGTGCTGTTGGCTTCTGGGTTTTGCTGTTAACAAAGGTCCAGCAATTACTAACGTAAAGCATTTCACTGTTAGTACCGGCATTCAAATGGATAATTCTTTAGGCAACTGAAATCTTGATGTGGGTTTAGTACTTGCATGCAAAGGAAGTGATTGGAAGTGTAAAGAGGGGACAGGAGAGACTGCTCATTCTCACAGCAGTTCAAAAGTGGATGCTTTCAGACTTAAAGGAGAGATTTAACTGCTTGTAACATTGAAGCTGCACTAGAATAGTCTCATTAGAATGCATAAAGAAGTTAGAGGCCCCCACACAAATAGGTTTGCCCCTCCCCACCCTGCGTGAAGTTAGTACCCCTCCCAACATTTGAAGGGTTAGCACCCCACACCCTCCCGGAATGTAGGTTTTGTTGTGCCCTTGAACACAAGCACACATACCATTCACCAAACATGCACACCCAGCCACCCATTAATTTAAGTGTGCACCCTTACACCATGCACTCATACAGGCACCACCTATACATTTAAGTGTGCACCTTTTCACCATACACTCACACAGGCAGCCACCTATACATTTAAGTGTGCACCCTTTCATCGTTCAGGCACACCCGGTGCATCCACCCATACATGTAAGTGTGCACCCTTTCATCATACATTCGACACAGCCACCCAGCCACCCATACATTTAATTTTGCACCCTTTCACCATACACTCACACAAACAACCACCTATACATTTAAGTGTGCACCCTTTCACCATACACTCACACAGACAACTGCCTATACATTTAGGTGTGCAATCTTTCACCATGCACTTACACAAGCCTCCACCTACACATTTAGGTGTGCACCCTTTCACCATACAGGTACACCCAGGCAGCCACCCATACATTTAATTGTGCACCTTTTCACTATACCCTCACACGGGCAGCCACCTATATATTTAAGTGTGCACCCTTTCACCATACACTCACACGGGCATCCACCTAAACATTTAAGTGTGTACTCTTTCACCATACAGGCACACCCAGGCAGCCACCCATGCAAGTAAGTGTGCATCCTTTCACAATACACTCGACATGCACACCCATCCACCCATACATTTATTTGTGCACCCTTTTACCATACACTCACACAGGCAGCCACATATACATTTAAGTATGCACCCTTTCACCATACACTCACACACGCACACGCCATGGGGTTAAGGGGAGCCCTATTACTTCAAAAGGAAATTGTTTCTTTTTGAAGTCACTCTGACTTCATAAAGAAATTATTTCCGTTAAAGACCAAACCATAATGGAAATAATGGCCCTCATTCTGATTCCTGCGGTAACCCTGCCGGTGCTACCAGTGGGTTGCCGCTGGACTCGGAATGAATTACCGGTGCCTGACTTCCTGATGCCACCAGACTATTCCAAGTCCAGCGGCCGAGACGTCAGGCACCGGCAATTTCATTAATCCCCATTCCCATCCTATCGGACTCTATGTTATCCTAGGGGCTCAAAGTGGTTTACAATATAGGAAACCTTTAGATACAAGCTTTATTCATGTATAAAAACCAAATAAACATTAGAAGAAAGATCAAAGTTCCCTTCACCAGCCCTATTTATACGTTGCTCAGCTACTTCAGTTCGACGGCTCCACTTTTTCCATCAAGGCACTGTCATTAATTTTCTTAAATGTAGGCAGCAGGAGTTTAATCAGTGCCAGGCTGATGTGGGTTTTCTCTCCGTCCACCAATATGTTCCTCCAGTCGTCTGCCGACCTGGCACCATACATTCTCATTGCCTCTCCAAAAAATACATCTCTTTCCTCTCTCAATGCCAGACACGTAAGTGTCAAATGTTTCAGTGATTCTATTGAATCCTTCTTGTTACATAGTCTGCATAACATGTCGGTGTTCTGATTTTTTCTCTTGAGTAGTACTTCTCTCATGGGTAGGATGTTTAATCGGAAGCGCATATAGTGTGTTCTGAAAAAACAGTTTGGGAAGATTCTCAAATAGCCAGGTAGCACATTCAATTTTCGGGCTCTAAACCAGTAATCTTCATGATGTTTCTACTTTTGTTTCCCCTCCTGGGTCTCTATCTAGTCTCTCATATATAGTTTCTTCTTGATTTTACTGGGATCTGCAACCAATACCTCGTCTGATTCGTTCAACTCCTTGACAATTGCCTGGCAGATGTTTTGCCATTCCATTAATGTTTTTTTCAGCCTGATCTTCTATCACCTTTTTCCGAACTTGGAAGCCTCCATTCCGAGTGTCCTCAATACATTTGCGATAGAATTAAATAGATTTCTACTCTGCTATCACTTTAAGGGATGTAAGCACGAGTACTCTTCTTATGATCTGTATTGGAAGACACCTTGGTAACCAAAGCACTGTTTTCCAGAAAATGCCTTCTAAAACAGACCATATTTCTTCCGGAAGTAACAAAGTTGTCTCAGCCAGGGACGTCATTTCACCAAAATGCCTGGGGTAGCGGAAGTGATATCACACGACCCTGACCTCTGATGACATCACAAGAAGTGATGTCATTTGACAACACCCCAAAGTGACATCACAGGAAGCGATGGAACACAACTTTTCACCCCTCAACAAAACAGGAAGTGGCATCACAAAGTATTGTTTCCAAGTACACTACAAAAATATGGTTACGAAACCACTGTAAAGTGATATACATTTCATACAAGAATGGATCACCATAAGTATCGTTAATATCCGTGCGTTTAGACCTATATCACCAAATCACTGTGAATGCAAGCAGACGTCCATGGACAAACGATAATGATGTGTTATTATATAGCACTTGTGCTTAGGTGCTTCATACAGAACAAATATACATACAACATCACCCAACCTGTGTTGGTACTCATTTATCAACCTCAGCAGGATGAAAGGCTGAGTTGACCTTGCTGGGAGTCAAACCTGCAACCTGCAGATCACACACACATTGCAGCAGCCAGCACTCAACCCACTGAGCTATCTTACCGGCTATAGCTGTCAGAAAACCAGCCACACCAGAAACAAAGAGCCTCATGCCGCTGGCCACAGCCCATGAGCCTCCATTTAAGAAACAAAAAATGTTACAAAAATAATTTAAGGGTAGCAAGGGCGACCACATGGGTAGCAAGGGAGACCTCAGGTATCTCTTTAGCAATATACTTCCTTGAGCACTTTTTTTCTCATAAATTCAACTCTAGGCACCTCACACTTACTGGTGTTTATACAGACCCCTAAATAATTGAATGATTTAACCTCTAAGATGTTTTCCCCGTTCCGTGACCACGTGGGCTGCTTCTTTGTAACCCTATTATTTGGTGCTCCAAATGTCATGATGCGTGATTTTGCTGGATTTATTTTTAAGTTGTTCATTTCTACGTAGGATTGTCTTGCCTCTAGCTAATGCTGTAAGCCTTTGGGCATCTGGTTAATCAGTGCAATATCGTCGGTATATAATAATCTCCCAATCGATATGCCTGTAATCTTTGGTGGAAATGAGCAAATTTGCGAAAAGACATCTTCCACGTCAGACACAAAAAGATAAAAAGGTTTTGGGGCCAATGGGCAGCTTTGCTTCAGGCCTATATTAATTGGTAGGGCATCAGTCAGTAGGCCTGATTTATCTAGCCTTATTCTTATTGCCGTTTCTGAATATAGGTCTTTGATGTTTTCCAGCACCACACTAGGGCATTTACAGTATGCCAGTTTTCCCCATAACTTGTGTCTTCTGACAGTGTTGAAGGCCTTAGACAGATCGATAAAAGCTAGGAATACTTTCCACCCCATCTCTCTCTCTCTCTCTCAGTCTTTGTTTTCAGAAGGTTAATCAGGAATATATTTAGGGGGGGGGGTCCCAATCCCCTTAACGAAACCAGATTGCCACTGATCTCTGTGACCCGTGTTAATGCTCCATTTAGATAGTGTTTTTAACAATATGGCCGCAAACACCTTGCCAGTCCCATCCAGCAGGGCTATCAGGCGGTCGTTGCCCGGATTCATCCTTAACCGTTTTTTAAGGATTCACACAACTACTGTCAATTTCCATGACGTTGGTACTTCTTCTGAGGTCAGAATATATTTAAATAGATGGTTGAAGAAATCTTGCCCATTAGGCTGGGTTGGCTTTCATCATTTCATTTTTCAGCCCGTCTGGGCCTGGGGCTCTCGAGTTATTTGCCTTCGTGATGATGTCTTCGAGTTAGATAATACATCAATATCCAGCTCTTCTTCCTTTGTAATTGTGGTTGTCGTTCTCCGGCTATTCATTTCTTCAGTGTCCTGTGATTTGGCATAGTGGTCACACCAGATGTTAGCAGGTATTGGATTTACAGTCAGTGCCTCTTGTGGGGCTTCCATTTCATTAATGGTGGTCCAAATGGCGGCCATGTTTTTGTTCTAATCTTGTTCAACATCTGCTCTGCATCCTGGTTCAACATTGTTTTTGTTGTGCAAATGTAACCAATTTCGGTATTGTTGTTTGAGCTTGTGAATCGAGGATAATTTTTTGCTTGTTGCCTTGTGCTTTAACAATCCAATACTTTTCTTTAATGATTTTTTCTTTTTCACAATCAGTGTATGATAAGAATGGTGATGTGATGTTGATGGTTTATTGTTTCCACTTTTAATTTTTGTCATATTCTTTAAATAAGGGAACGTAATTTATCATTTGTTTCTCATCTTCATCTTTCATTTTCGTGATCAACCTTATTAATTTCTTGTTAAGGCTAGGGATTTTGTCTGTACGTATTTTCAGCCTATTACGACCTGTGTTCAGAGATATATTGCTCCCATATATCACTCCTTTATTGTTGCTTATGTTGTGGCGGGTACGTTTTTATCAAATTATGGTCGCTTGTTGTTGTTTTCACTTCCATACATTTAACGACTCCTGACATGTTAGTTGAAGGACATATATAATCTAACATTTTCCCACTATTTGTTCCTTTCCATGTTACCATTCCTGGGATGTCACCTTGCGTTATTCCGTTCAAAATAATGCAGTCTCTGAATTGCATGGCTGCTCTCCAGAGTCCACCTCTCTTTTCTTTTTTAGTAGCTACCAATAGGTCGTCTTCAATTTCATAATTATGATGATCCAAGCAGGTACAGTTTAGATCACCTAATATTATTAAGAACATCTATTAAAGCCCAAATGTCTTCAGGTAGGTCATTGTGTTTTTGCTTCATCAGGCTCCAGTATATGTTGATTATTATTAGCACTCGTTGGCTTTCCAAGTTATCCTTTGATAACTTTACTACCACCAGCTGTATATACGGGGTTGGGTTTAGAGTGTATAGCAGTGTCCGGTTTCATTCGTTTTTTAAGGCTACCAAAAGGCCAGACCCTGGTCTTCTTTCGGGCATTTATTTGCTGGGTTTAGGAGGACCCGGTAGCCTTCTAGTAATGGGACTTCTCTTAGCCATGTTTCCTGTAGGCAAATTACTTCAAACCCATCTGATTGTAGTTCACCTTTTTCAAAAAGGTGGGTGAAGCCTCTGGTTTCCAGCTAAGGACCATTCCTGTCCTACATTATCCTTTTGGCATTATTGATTATGAATTTTATCTGCCAATAGCCCTTTCAGCCATTTCCAATTAGCCTCATGGCGGTCTTTGCCTTGCTTTGGGCCTCTTGTGCTTCTTTCTCTGGATGTTCTTTCAGTAGGCATTATTGTGTCTTTATTGGATTTTTTTTTCCTCGTGTGATAGGACAGGGCTCGATGGTCATAGACTCTCTTTGTAAATCACTTTATGTGTCTCATGGTTTTTCTCATGCAAGTCAACTCCCATTGGCCTTAAGTGATGGGCTTCATCCATCAACAGTTGCTTAACTAACGTTGAAACAGTGTGAATAATCACTTTGTCCGTTCGTTTCTCATCCAGGAATTCAATAATTGCAAAATCTTTTGATGTCACCAATCCCAACGTCGGTACATGGTGTAGCAGTCACACTACGTTTGACCTCTGCAAGATCAGACCGTCATTGTAATAAAGTATCCTTTCTAGACTCAGCCCCTGGCTGGAACCAGCCGACGTCATGCTATTGTGTTTAGATGGAAGGGCCTTTCTTTCGTGCCCGTTGGATGCCTTTTCTTTATGCTTATCTGGAAGGTTCAAGGTTGCTTTCATCATCCGTGGTTCTTCCTGGGGTCTGTTGGGATGGTGACCTTTATTCATTTGGATTTTCTGTCCCAACCCTTTTGCTTTCGTTTTACTGATGATCATTGAACTCAGGCTTTCGCATCTCTGCAGCTGGTCGCTAATCTCCAAATTAGCATCTTTGGCTTCATGTATTTTTAGTTCTCTTGGCTTTACTTGTTGATCTAGATCTTCTTTCCATTGTACTCTCCATCGCCTTTTACTGACAGTTCTAGTGGGGTGCTCATTCCTCGATGGTTCGTTCAAACTTTCGTCCTCTGTCTCCAAAGCTGCATCACCTAGCTGTTCGTTGATGGTTGATTCATTTTCGAGTAGGCTGCCGTCGAACATTGTTTTCTCTTATTCCGATACTGTATAAGTGGATACATCTATTAGGTCGATTTCTATCGACTTCTCTTCACTCAATTCACAGACCTCTTGTTCTTTATTTCGTTCTCTTTATCCACTTTTTCAATGTTTAGCTGTAGATTTAGTTTCTTTGCTCTTTCCCTAACAGTCACTCCTGACTGAGGAAGAGTTAAATTTTTGATGAAGGTACGGCTACGATTGGTTTTCTGTTTTGGAAGACTTGCTTGGGTCTTCAGTTTTTCAGCTACAGTGTTTTTAATTGTTGTTTTCTTGGCTTGTTTTGCCTCTGATTTTTCTGAGGTAATTGATACCCCCGCCAAATTCATACTCTCTTCTTTACATTTTTTTGTGAACATTTTACATATTTTCTGATCGGGTTTGTCATTATCCACTTTATTCGATGTTCTTGCTCGATACTGTTGTTCAGATCTGCCCCTTTGTCTGGCTGGACTGTTTCCTTCCTGCCTGTTGGCTCTACGTTAATGTGTTGTGGAACTCCATCTTTTTTTGTGGTGTTTCTTTTGAACATTGTTCAATGTTTATTACTGGTGTATGCAGGGGGCGTTGACCATTTTCCTTTCTAAGGTTCTGTGATTTATGTACTTTATCCATTAGGATTATCTGTGTTTCTTCTTGAATTTGTGAATAACCCGCTTTCATCCTCGCACATGGCTGTTATACTCCCCACTTTTCTATTTCATTTGAAATGTTTGTTTGTGTAGATGTTTCAAACTAGTCTGAGTTCCCACCTATGTCTAAGGGCATGACGCCCATCCCTTTCAACCTTCCCAATGTTCTCCTGTCCCTTTTTTCTTTGATGATGTGCTCCAATATATTATGAAGTAGTTGCGAAACCCTTGCCGAGCTGTTTTTCATGTTATCCTGGATGGCAGAAATAAAGCCTTCTACGAAGACCATTTTTTTGTGAACCATCGCTAACATAGTGGTGTGATCTTTTAATGTCTCTTCCATGGCCTCATGCAATTTTGTGAAGGGTGCTAGAATTGCTGTCATGGTTGTTACCAAAACAACATAATTTCCCCTTGATTGAGGCTGTTCCTGCAGGGCTTCCAAAATAGGATCTAACCAGTTTCGGGTCGCTGTAGTCATTGTTGCACTATCCTTCATTATCTTGGGCCTACAGCTGTTGTCTTTACTTTCGTCTCTTCCTGTCATAGTTTGTGTGAATTGTGTTTTTTTTATTTCATTTGAATTGTTCCTCTTTGCGTGATGATGGTGGTTTAGAACGTTATTCAAGTTGTCTTCGTTGTGTCCCTTGTTTGCTTTTTTCTATACTTATTGAACTTTCCAGTAAAATCTGATCAGGTATTTCTTGACCTGCCCCATTAGCCGTTGTTTTCTGACCTTGAAGTGGAAGCTCATGATTCGTGAGCTCACTATCACTTGGTCAAGTTCCATTGAAGAAGAATCTTCTCCCCTTCATATCTCCCACCGGGGTTAATCTTGGGAGCTTTCAAATGTTTTTTTCTCGTATTGAACAAATGGAAACATTCCTTTTTAGCTTGTTAGCTCCTCCTCCCCCACTCCTCGTGTTGGTCATGCCAACGTTTCTTACTTGGACTGCTGCTTCTGCTTCATTGCTCAGCTTGATTCTTTTTGTTGTTGTGACCTTTCTTTAAATTGGCTGAGTTCTCAGCTGCAGGGTTTATCACCAGTTCATGGGGGGTGGGCGCACCAAACGTGATGCCAACTTCGACGCCGGTGTATTTTTTTCTTTTAATGAATGTTCCTGTCTTCATCTTTTCTGGTTTGTGTTACCTCGTATTCAAACCCAGGGAGTTGGTCTCCCGGGGATTGTTCTTCGGATCACACTCAACCCGGTTTGTCTGGCTACGATCTAATTGTGCTTCGGACTGAAGCGCCGTACCTTCCTCCTTCTCTGTCTCTTTCAGAGTATTGTTTTCAGTACCGTGGGACTCTTCTTCCATAAGGTTTTTTCCTTCATGTTGTTTTGTGCCACACAGTGGTTCATTTCTGCTTAGCCCCAGGTACCCTACCTCGTTCATGGTATGCTCCACAACGATTTGCTCTGAGGTTTTAGGGGCAGACAAACTCAATTTACTGTGCCGAGCTAGCCCCAATTTGTACATCAATATTGAACGGACAGCCAGCATTAATTCGCTCACTGCTCTTCCGTTCGTTAAAATTTTTTTATGTAGTATCCCCGTTGGCCTCAAGCACCGCCCCCCCCTCCTCCCTTAGAAATTGGAATTCAGGTGGCAAATGTTTCTCCGTCTGGGGTATCCTGCGGGTTGGGCTTTTCAAGGGGCTGGACGGACCTACCATCATGTTCCTTTGAGGCGTTGTCTCCCACCTCCCACTTTCCGCTTACCGTCTTATTAGGGGGGGCCAGGATCCTCAGTCTGGCCACTGTTCACCTTCTACGTGACAACAGACACTCTGCTGATATTCTGCACTAGAGGGGCAGATCTTGAATGCGAGCCAGCATAGACAAGGAGGAGCGTTTCCTGATGAAAAGCAAAGAGAGACTAGTTATCTTCGCATTCGCCTGTTTACGAGCGAAATTCGCCAATGTTCTAAGTGTTCCAAAAGTACTCAAGGTAAAGGTTTCCAAGAAATCCAAGAATGGTGGTGGAAACACCTCATGGCATCGAGCCCTTTGACTATTAAGCACTAAAAGGTAGTCGAACCTTGAACATATATCAATTGAATTATTAAATCTACACCATAGCGCAATCATTCACCCTTAAGCTAGGTTAAAAGGAAGCAGATTCTCTGTGGCAATTCCAATTGGAAGAATCTTGATCACATTCATTATAAAATGTGGTGGAACTCCAATATTCACAGAACCATGAGACTTTTAGTCAAAAGTTGTTAAGGCCCTGAAGAAGGAGTTTCACTCCAAAATGCATCGGCAAACACTGTTGACTATGTTCTGTCTCAGAAAGTGCTTCCAAGTATAATAAGACATCTTTCCTGTCGAGAAATGACCATTATACTATAAGCCACTCATTAAAGAAAACTCTTTATCTTTAAAGCAGCGAACAGAACTCAATTCTGATTTTCATTGCAGAGTAAAAAAATCAAGTAGCATTGAATTTCAAAAGAATTTGAGTAAATCTACAGGTCAGTTCGAGCACCTGAGTTAGCTGGGTAGTGTTATCCAGCTTCCATTTCGAGGTTTGCAGTCTGATTTGGGCCCAGGTATCACAAGACCATCACACAGCCTGGTAGCTTCACTGAAGATTTTTTAATCGATATGTATTAATTTTTTGAATTGAAAACTTAGGAAAGTGCCCACCTCTCCTCGCCTCTCCTCGCCAGTTCAGGCGGTGCCCCTGCACCACGGGAGGTGCGGGGCCCCCCATTACGCAAGTGATCCCTCTGCATCCTCCTGCTTTCCTCTCCACTTCATGAGTCCAATTCAGTGCCTTTGATGAGGAGATTGTACCCTCCAATGGAGAGACTCCGTTTTCTGTTCCAGTGATCTTTTCCTTGACGTTCTGCAGGTCTTGCCACCAGAGCAAGCTCTCAATTCAGACCTTGCCAATCTTCTGCTCACTGCCCTACTGGGAGTCCTTGATCACAGGCAGTATCAGCAGAGGTGTAGCCAGGATTGTCTAACAAGCAGGGCCTGAAGGTAATGTACTTGAGCCCACCACTGTACATTAACATCTGTAAATGCCCATATAGTGCTGCTCAGTGGGCATTTACAGATTTTGGGCCGGCCTTGCCCGCTCAGGCCCTTCCCTGCCTATGCCTCGGCCAGTGTGTCAGTGTTTCGTGGGCATTGTTATTCTGCCAACCAAGTTCGACTGGACAATTCCCTGAATACCAAATTAACATTGTCAGTTTTCTTTCCTTTTCACACGAAATGGCTGGCCCCCAAATGCACAACAAATAATCCAGGCCGTTGGGCTCAACCCATGTGCTGCAGGACACAAACTATGCAGCAGATCACAGTGGGCGACAAGGTGATGTGGGCCCACTCAACGGACCCACAGGAATCACTCTCCAAGGATCATCTAAGGGTCATCCAATAGTCCAGCATAATGGCAACTGCCAATACATTCACTCAGCCCGTCTATCCCACATCAGACAGTCAATTTACCATATGTCAATTGGCCCACAGTCAGCACGTTCCTTTTCGCCCTTGGCGGGCAGGAGGGGGCTCCACTTGTACACCAGCTCCAGTATCTCATCTCTCTTCTTTCACACGCCCACCTCATTCACTGCAGCTACTAAGTAGGGCGTCCAGCGACACTAGCCGTCGAGTGCAGTCTTACTCTGGTTACAGGAAAGTTTCCTCAGTGATTAACGGCTAGCTATAATCCGCTGCTTCGCAACTGGGGTGAGTGACACCCACAAGATCAGGGGACACATCTGTGCTACAGAGTTCATCCTCCACCCAGCCAGTCCCCACCAGCACTGGGAGCAACAATGGGGGCAGAGGTGTACACCAAAAATGACTCTGTAGTTCCCAATGTGCCACCCCCGTCAGCATCGCCTTGAAGCTTCAGGCGCCATCTTGGCGGAAGGATTCAGGTGCCATCTTGGTGGACGGATTCAGGCACCATCTGAGCGAAGCCTCTGGGTCACTGTAACCTGCAGGATTCCCAGCAGCTCAGGCAACTTAGCCCTCGAGGGCCACATCATTGAATTCTTGCAGACAGCCTCCGATCCAATGCAACAAAATATTCTTATATCAGCCCAAGGTACATTTTTAAGCAGAATAGGCAGGCAATCCAATGAGGATGAGCGTATTCATATTCCGGTAGATGGCCACCCCCACAACCCCAGGCTTGACCGGGAAGCTTTTCTCTAGCCCAATGCAGTCTTTACCCCTCTATGATGGGACTAATTAGCAGACTTCTTGGTGCCAGAAGGCACTGAGCTTTGGGTTTTCCCCATAGAAGAAGCTATGGACGAATTATTAGATCTCGTTCTGCATGAAAGGGAGAACTGAGCTTTGGTCTTTCCATAGAGCAGGTTATGGGTTGGTGGCCATTTCCCACAATGCTCAGTAAGCATTTCTATATAGGGCGGGACAAAATCTTAACATTTCTGCTAGATATCAAAATGCCCTTTTAAAAATAAAATGCCTTGAGAAAAACGCACTGCAGTCTGTCGCACATCTTTGCCACCGTTGCTACGAATTTACTGCCGCTGGGACTTTCCGTGGCACCCTTTTCTGTAGTTTCCTATTAAAAAGAAATACATGAAAAATCGTCATCGGAACGAATGGAAGCAGGCTTGTCAGAACGCTGTCAACACACAGCACTTAAGTGTCTTAACACATCGATTTTGATCACACACAACAGACAGCAGCAGCTAATTTCCCCTCGAGAATCAGAGCCGTTGGCAGATCTAGGGCAGAGTCACAGGTCTGTGTAAAAATAGAAATGTGGTGTTACAAGCAGGAACACCACATTTCTTAAATGCCCCCTATTCTGAGAAGGGATTCTGTTGGCAGAACCCTGATATTGCATGTCCAAAAAAGGGGTTAAAATACATCTACTGCACACTTTCCCCACGTTTTCTAGGTATTTCTCTAGACTGCAGCACCCCTTTTCTATGTTACTGAAAGCTTAACAGCACTTTTGTAAATTAGAAAAGTGGCAGTCTTTAACGAAATGCATGCATGCACTGCTACTGATGCACACACTGTCCCCACAACGAGGGATTTTCGCAGCTTGTACAGCTCGAAAGGACAACATCCAGTCTTTCCACCCACCTCAGGATGGTGGTGCTGGCAACTGGAGGGGTGAATGTCGGCTTGCTACACTGTTTTTAACCCAGGATCAGATTCGGGCCCTTAGTTTCTGAAGCTGCATTTGGATGAGAATACCATAGATATTTAAGTGCCCATTATGAGCTGGTGCTAAAGGTAGTGTGGAAAACCGACTTTCTCCCCTTCAATTTCCAGCACCACCATTCTGAAGAGGGTGGACGTATTGGAGGGGAGATCCTTTCCTGCTGCAGCAAAAGCTGCAAAAATCTCCTGTTGCTCGAGAAATAAGTGGCAGTACAAGCATTTCTTTAAAGATTACCACTTTTTTCATTTGCGAAAGTGTTCTTAAACTTTCAGCAATTTAGAAAATATATGCTGCAGACTGGGAAATGCTATTTTAGATATGCAAAAAGGTGCATTAGAGGATAACGACACCTCGGAGGTGCTGTAGCATTCCTCTCGGTTCACACCTCGGAGGTACCGTAGCATTGCTCTTGGTTGTTAAGGTTTTATCAAGTAGTAAATCAGGCACCTGCAAAAGGGGTGGCTTTGATGCCAGGCTGCCACATTATCAATTTAGCAGAATATGGTGCTTTTAAGGAAAGTGTTCTTCCTTCATGGAAGAATGCTTTCCTATGTTTGCATGCACCACAGAATCAGGGCCTCAATCTGATCCCATGTACATTCCTCCTGCAATCTGACAATGGCTCCGTGCAAACAGGTATGATAGCATTGTGCAGGCAGCAGGGGCAGTTTGCTTGCATTGTGTCACTGAGGATGCAACAGAATCGGTCGGTACGGCCCACTTATCTAAAGTGGAAAAGGGGCTTACAGAAAAACATGATCAGGGTCACACAGTGATGGAATCGTTACATGTCCACCCCTCCACAAATTATGGTATTTATGTACTTCGTTATTGATGTCACGGAAGAATTTTGCGGGCAACTCATCATAAAACCGAGGCAAAGTCGGATGAAGGGATCAGAGAGTACCCAGTAGTCTGCTCAATGCACGGACAGGGTTTAAACCACTGGGGCACAGACGAAGAGTCCTTTTATTACTCTCACTGAAGGGGCACAGACGTCATCGCGCGACACTGAGCATCTCTTGGATTCATAGTCCAGAGGTTGCATTTTAGCGGAAGTGCAACCCTCTCTTGTAGTAGGGTGCCTTAGGCCGCATTCCAAGGGAGACGGAAGCAGCATTTCAACACGTCGCCAACCTTGTAAGACACAGAGAGCCGCATTCACAAGAGGAGAGACCTAAAGAGCTTAGCAGATACAGCCCACAATTTGACTCATCGTGCCTTGACACACTTGTGTATAGTTGCATTATAAATGCCATATCATATCATCCAGAGTGTTTTTGGTCACCCTTTTTTCTGACACCCCGCCACCCTCTTTCTCTGACCCTACCTTATTTACTTTTAATCTCTTCATGTAGAGCACCAAGAATGATCAACCAGACCTATTTGTTGGGAATGATGCCGAAAAGGACGAAATGTCCGAATAAAAATTACCGACCTCACCAAAAGACCTAAAACAAGGACCACGAAAAGTTCTTACTACCAAAATTTCAAACTTTTCATGGTCTGTGTTTAGGTGTTTTGGTGAGGTCGGCTAAAAAAATGTTTTTTTTTTTTCAAAGGCTGCTGGGGGCTTCGGCCTCTTTTTTTTTGTCTTCTGTCGGGTGTAGTGAGCGGGATGTTGCGGAGGACACCTCCGCAGCTCTCCCGACAGAAGGACAAAAAAAACAAACAGAGGCTGCGGGGGTGTCCCCCGCAACACCCCGCTCACTATAGTAGACAGTATAGTGAGCAGGGATTGCGGGGGAAACCCCTGCAGTAGCTGAAAAAAAGAAAAAGGAGAGGGGCTGTGGGGGTGTCCCCCGCAACACCCCGCTCACTGCACTGTACAGTATAGTGAGTGGGGATTGCGGGGGGAAATCCCTGCAGCTGCCCAACAAACAAAACAAAAAAAAGAAAGAAAAGGAAGTAATCGGGAACCGGCGCCACAGGGACTCAGCGCAAAGGAAGGAAAGATAAGTAGCGTTGTGGGTGTATGTTGGGAGTTTGGGTGTGTTGTGGGTGTGGGTGGGTATGGGGGTGTAAGTATGTATGGTTTTGTATTGGATGTTCGCATGGGAAATGTATGAACATTTGTAGTGCTTACATTTCCCATGCAAATATTTCCGTCGCAGATTTTTCTGGCGTGGAAATATCACGCAGATCCAATGATGCAGTGTGCTTTCTTTATGTTTGCATGGAAGTGACAACGTGACAACGGGGAAAGGCGCCGCCCCTCCTGAGTTGATACTGCATGAAGAGAAAGGGCATCTGCATGACTGCTGGGCACCACTCCATGCTACTGGGTGATTTCAACTTGCTTATGCATCATTGGTGGTATCATTGAAAAGGAGTCCTGCCTTAAGTAGGTTTTCCTTCATGCTTCAAGTATTCAGAGCAACTCACCTGGAGGGATGTTATTTCACCAAAACGCCAGGGGTAGCGGAAGTGACATCACATGACCATTGACCTCTGATGACATCACAGGAAGTGATGTCCTATGACCCAACACCGGAATGACATCATGGGAAGCGAAGGAACACGGCGATAAAACCGGAAGGGGCATCACATAGAATTGTTCCTACATACACAACGAAAAATATGACTACAATATCACTATAATGTGATATACATTTCATACAAGCGTGGATCACCATATGTATCATTAATATCAGTGTGTATATGCCCATATTACCAAAATACTGGGAATTATAAGAAGACATCCAAGGCCAAATGATAATGATGTGTTATTATAAAGCACTTAGGCTTAAGCGCGTTATATAGAACAAAAATGCATACAATATCACCCAACCAGTGTTGGTACTCATTTATCGACCTCAGATGGATGAAAGGCTGAGTTGAGGTGTTTAAGAACAGACTAAATCAGGGACTCACCCCCTGAAGTGTGCCTGAATGAAACATTTAATGAGTCTAGCAATTATTTTATAGAATTCAAGATAATCAATAGGAATACAAAATAATTTGTTTCTTATTTAGAGTCACTATTCAAAGTGTTAAACTAGTGCAAACCCCATGTTTTTTAAGAGGCCTGATCATGAAAGCCAGCCCCACTCCAGAAACAAAGTCACATGGTAGGAGCTTACATTTATAAAAGAATATATATATATATATATATATGTATATATATATATATATACATATTCAGTTAACAAAACTTTGTTAAAAGGGACGTTATGGTTAAGTTGCGCTACTAAAAACCGATAAAATTCAGTGAAAAAACTTTGTTAAAGGGACGTTATGGTTCAAAGTAAAACCGAAAAACCCCTGAAATTCAGCAGTTATGGTAACAGGCCAGCAAACTTACGTCCTTTCATATCTACACAGGAGCAGTGTTCCAATTCATCGCAGCAGCCCACAGCCTATGTGCAGCGGGAAAAAGCAGATCAGGGGGTCCTATATCCTGGGAGGGCTGCAACCGTGCCCCAACGTCCCCACAGAGACCAGGTGAGCGTAACAGAAACACATGGTGGACTAAGTCATCATAGAAGCTGGCTATACGTAGAAAATAGAATGCAGGCAAAGCCGCCATTATAAAGGAGCTGGACAATGGTGTCATTAATTTAGTAAGCCAGAACCCATAAAGAGGAAAGGGAAAATTGTGTTGCAGCAAGAATAAGCTGAATAGTGCAGCTGCATGGCAACGTTGTCTGGCCTGGAGTCAAAACTTAAGCAGACAAGGTCAGCTATCTATTCTGGAAAGGAGTGAACGTGCAAAGGATGAATCATCCCTTGGTAAGGTGCAAAGAAAGAACACCAAGAGTGCCAAGTTAATTCATTTAAAGCACTTAAAACCTGCAAAATGGACCAAATTGTGGTCTCCTGTCATGTGGGCCAAGGATGAAAATAGAGTTCGAGCTTGGAGTCCCAGAACACGATAGTGAGTGCCCGCACTACCATGTATTCTGAAGACAAGGATACTTTTGCAAGGCCAAGTTCAAAGACAATCTTCATGGCAGAAGGCAAGGGTGATGACAGATGCTGGGCTAATTGGGTGGGAGGTAGTGTCAGGCCCCATCTCCTTGCACCTGGGTCTGGGTTTATGTGCTGCTAAGTGAACCGAATGTTCAGGACATGGCACACGTGTGCCCACCAATTGTAGTGGTCTATATAACGAAGGACCTTAGTTTGAAAACCAATGAGAAACCGTGTATCTAATGTTTCTGAAGATGATGTTTTAGGTGGACAGTGTTTACATTGACTCTGATTATATGTTTTTTATGTTTTCTTTTCTTCTTTTTTCTGCTACAACCATCCAGCAACATATATTTATGTGTGTATGCGTGTAATGCAAATGTGGATTATTATACAATGCAATGTGATATCTGTGTTTTCTGAACATTGTCGACTTCCTTGGTTGACATGTTCTTGACCATACATTATGTGTCACTCAATGGTTATTATGGGACGATCAACATTGTGAAATTTTGAATTGCTTGATTAACCATGTGTGCAATACAATTATGAATATTGGGAATTACTGCCAATTGTGGTATTTCTGTTGGCAATCATGCTCTTTTTTCTTTTTGCTCGTTTTTCTTATTGAATCATTGAATACTCTGTGTTGAACGGTATGAACTTGTGGTGATGGAATTTCTAAACACAATGTAATTTCTGGTTATCAGAGACCAAATTAGAGGCACAAGCCTCATTAAGGTGGCCCTGGAGGATTAATGATCCGAAACGCATTGGCCATTACCTGTCGGTCTCTGATGCATCTCCATAACAGTACATTCAAGTGATACTACTTGGAAAGAATAAAGCATCATTTAAAACTCTTATTTGAAACACTTTTTGAGTAATTACTAAGTGAATCAACACCACATTTCAGTGGTATTAGGTAGTGCAGCCCGCACCGCTGGCTTCGCGGCCAAGGTATTTTTTCTTAGGCACCTGTTGTCCACCTGACAGAGGGCAGCCAATTACAATCCTAGTTCCTATAGATAATATCCTTAGATGTTCCCCTTAAGCCTATCCTTAGTAGGTTTATTATTATTTGCAAAATAGTATGACCTCACCTCTGACGTATTTCTGATATATAACCTTTGTTTTGTGAAAAGATCACTGAGAGAAATCGAGCGTACTTCCATTGATGTTTGATGTATCTCCCCATTTTAGATAATTGTTAGTAAAACAGTACTTTGCCATCTTCCTGAGTTGGTTCGGTTATTTGGACTCAGATTTATTCTGTGTGAACCCATCCATTGCATGCACGTTCCTAAGGGGCCCTTAGCTCACTATCAATCCACTTGGTGTCTTCGCTCAGCATCTCAAATGTTATTAAAAATTCTGCACTATCAGAGAGCTTGGATAGGGGGCCGTTCCTTCTCGGTTCTTGCCCCTACCTTGTGGAATGCTTTGCCATCTTCCACACACGAAATTGCAGGTTCTCTTCAGTTTCGGAAAGTGTTGAAAATGCGTCTTTTATAGTGGTCTCCCATGGCTTTGTAGCACACCAGGTTGTTCTTCCTTAGCGCCGAGATGCCCCTGGGACTTAGTTTGCGCTCTATGAATACTGCACATTACATTACATAGATGTCCATGGTGAATGACAAAATCATTTGCAATATATGCAATGTATTATAGAATTAAATGTTCAAACAAAAGAATTTTGTAAATGTTCTCCATACATAGACTATGCACCACTGAAATATTTGCAATGAAAAGATGAGAAATCAAAATAACATTTTTTTGTTTAAAGTGAATAAGACGATGACTAAATATCTTGTGCCATTATTGATTTGTAACTCTGTGGTTGTCGGATGTATGTGATTTCACCGAATCCACTTCACCTAAAGGTGAAATCTTCAAGTTTATTCTCGTCAAATCTTTTTTTATTATGAAGGGTTGACCCTCCGCCCACCCCACGCCTCTTCCCCCTACCTTATCCTAGCCCCTTACCACACCCCATCTATGTTTTAAAATGTACCCACTTACCCAACCAAATATGAAGAATTTTTTGTTGTTGAAGATTTCTCATTAGGTGAAATTGGATTCGGTGAAATGTAGGTATCCTGTGAGTGTCATCCATTTTAGCTAGACCAAAAGACATAGGAGCAATGTAAGTACATATTTCCATTACTAATTTTAATATTACATGCGGCTGACTACTTTCTAATGTGCTGCATCTCTTGACCACCTTTATGTATTTTTAAAAAAAAGAAAGTACAGTTACAACAAGATTTAGCAGTGTGGCTACAACAACAGTGAAGATATGTGCAGAGTTCTCAAGTTTTGCCTGGCCATCCATGAGAAGGCCATCAAGTGCAGTTTATGCATGGAATTCTAGGGCTTGTAGTTTTCTTGAATTTCAAATGGTACAGAAAAACTACAATTACCAGAATCCAAAGAGAAAAAAACAGAACTAGATGGCCTTCTCAGGCATGGCCACGGGAAACATGTTAGCTCTGCGCTTAACCATCAATAAGTTAAGTTATATTAGGGGATTTGTACTGCGCCCAACTCAAATTTACAGGGATTTGAAAATAAGAGAGCGGTTGGTTTGTTAGTGGGAGGAGAGTGAGAGCACACACGTACTTGTGCTATGGTGTCGATAATTTCAGTTTGGAGAAAACGGTCTGTGTGTGTTTGCTTCCAGGGGCCTAGTTTGTGGGCGGGCAAGGCGTTTGCATCCATATGGGGGGGCCTTGTGCGCCCATGGAGTAACTATGCATTAGCACGTGTTGATGTTGTTTGAGGTTTTGGGGGGAGGTGTAGCGTGCTGCAGTTTGGTGTCAGTGTGCAGGGAGTGTTTTAGGCGTTGTGTGTATGGAGGGCTTTAGTATGGATTAGTGGGGGAAAGAGTCCAATCCTCATGGCATTGGGTTAAGTCGCAGTGGCACAGGAAGCTTGTTGGGTAACTGAACCCCAGTGTGCCATGGTCAGCTATGGCTGGTCTCTCTTTGGCAATGGCCGATGGCTTGCGAGTTGGTAATCCATAGAAGCCTCGGTAGCGAGGCATCGAAATTAGGAAAAACTGCAGGGATCCCGCCTTGACCGATTGCCATCATAGCATCATTAATTCACATGCCATGCATGGACTGTTCGAAAATGCAATAGGCCTAATTTACAAAGCGTTTTTCAATGGGATTGCACCATTGAAAGGGGCTTTTGTAAATCAGGACCAATTACTTTTCAAAAACATCTACTTTTTGTATTTTATATATGTATAAATAATACATTATGGTATTAATCGGATGCAATTTAATTGTATCCGCTGACACACTATGACCTTGTTAAGTTGCATTTTACAGAGAGTCAAGCGGTCATGTTTCTTCAGATGTAATTCTTTCACATCAACAAAAAAGATGAGAAAAACAGGCCTTACTTCTCTCCCAGCTCCGAATCGAAACACCAGATGCAAAAAGCAAAGAAAAATAAGCGTTTTGGGATCCGTGCAAAATGCTTAATCAGTCATAATACTAAAGCTGCATTGTAGGAGCAGTAGGAAGGCACAGCACAGGCCACAGGCTGCAGAGCGCATGCGACAGAGGCTATACACACTGCCAGGGCCACATGCAGTGGCGGTGCACGCGATTGCAGTATAGGAGCGACCCAGGTCTTTTTCAGTGTTAAGTCTGTAAACAGTCGCTTTATGTTACCGGGCTAAGCACACGTATCCTCTTTCTTTAATTTATTTCTATTACCGCCTTTGATTTTTTCATTCTATTTTCTGTGCAAAAAGGGCAATTGAAAACCGATAAAAACAAATACTTATGCCTTGGAGTTGGCACCAATATAAAGACATTCCACACAGGAGCAGTAACAAACCACAGCAAATGCCTAGATGGTGAGTTTGTGAACGAGCATTGAGGAAGGTGCCAAGAGAAGGAAGTTATTCTTTTGGCACTGTAAGAGCTTGAGAAGGGCCAGGGGAAGGGAGACATACCCCCTGGTGTTTGTGAACATTGTGACGGGAGCCAAGAGGAGGGAGTCGTTCTCTTGGCATTTCAAGAGCTTGTGAAGGGCCAGGGGAAGGGAGACAAACCCCCTGGTGTTTATGAGCAATGTGAAAGGAGCCAAGAGGAGGGAGTCGTTCGCCCGGCATGGTGAAGAGCCTGATAAAGGCCAGAAGAAGAACGACACTTGTCCTGGCATTGGAATAACTGTTGAGAAACCTGAGAAAAGTAAAAAGGGGGTGTAAGTCATCCCCTAACACTGAGAAGATATGAGACTTTGTATTCTATGTTCCTTGCTGGAACTCTAATCCAAGAAACCTTTTTGAGAGTTTTTGATTTGTATCCATTGAGAAGAACATTTCACTTGCATCACCCAGAAGTGAATTTTCGGCTGCCGACCAGAAGAAGGGAGCCATTCTTCTGGGCCAAGTAGTCCACCCCTTTTGCTTAGTGGAGTTTACAGTGTAAGGGTTGGAAATTGGTTTTTGGACACAGGACGGTGGACTCTTTGCTTCAGACTGACATCCTGACAGATTTCTTAGTATTTAGTTGAGGCAGGGATACCCCTCTTAGAACTAGGGTCAGACACAGTTTTCTCTTATTTTCTCACCAATAAAAGTCTATAACCAAAAGTGTGCCAACTGTGTGTCAGTCTCCTACCTTACTTCTACACCCTTACATGCCCTAGTACTGTCCTTCTCCCTTGTATTTATGCTTTATCTTCCTGCCCTATTTCTTGTCTTACCACTTCCCACATATCATCTTTATGCATCTGCTTTGCCCCTTGATCTGGCCCCACTCCGGACCCCCGACAGTGCTTTATCCTATCTCTGTTCCTGTAGTTTCCATCTCATTACTGTCCTCCTGGATTGTCTTTTGCTTCTCATAATACCCCCTCACTTACGCCTCATTGTCCTTTTTTCTTTTCTGTTCCGTCTCCTTGCACCTGCTTCATTTCCTTTAGTTGTTGTCAGCCCTTTTTCTTGTTCTCCCATCATCTTTTTTTCCAAACCACAATACATTTTCGTGTCATGTTCTTGATGAAATCACCTAGGTTTGCATGCCACGATCAGCCTTTCCACCTGTCTCTCTCTATGTCTGACCTCCCGCCCTTTCTTGTGTACCTACATCACCTGATGTGGATGTGTTTGCAATGCTCTCTGCCTTGTTAGGTCAATTATTTCAGTTGCTACTGCCAATTTATCATCCAATATTATCCTGTTTCCCTCTTGGCTCTCTCTTCACCACTATGCAACTTCTTCTTCCCTGCCTGTGGTCTTGCCATCTTGTCCATTGCATGCTGCCTCCCCTTTTCTTTTGCCATGAACATAAATTGCCTCTAAAAAACGCTGTTTAGACCACTTGGGCATGAGCTCTCACTCGGCCGGTCTTCATTTAGTATCATGTTGTCCATCTGTGTATTTTACACCATCCCTATGCACGGGCTACTATCCTCTAACGTGCTTGCCCGTAGTAGTATCTGTATGTATGATCTATCGCTCCTATGCTCCCTTCCCCTTCGGGGCCCGCTCCTACAATCTTGATTCCCTTTTTTTGAACACTTTGCTTGTTCAATTATTGATCCATTCTTGATCTGTGTAAAAACCTACAGAAACCACCTCAAAATTGCATGATAAAACAAGACTTACTCAAGCACACACTACTTTACATTGCCCCGTCCCTATCTTTCTGTAAACACTCCACATCAGTTTGCTCACACTTCCTTTTTATTTTTATTTCCTCACCCCTCTTGCATGTCCGTATCTGGTATTGGGGGGTCTGTTGGGGCTGTTGGGGCTAGTGGGTGTCCCAATTTAGTGAAGGGGCCATCAAGCCCCTCTGTCAGTCTGCTCCCCCCCTGGCATGCTGTCTCTATTGGAGACTGAACTCCTACCACAGGCCAGAAGAGCATCACTCCACAGTGATACTTAGAGTTCAATGAGCATGGAGAGCAAGCTTCCTCTTATGCGATGATGTTGGGGGTCCCTTATGGGGCTATGAATTAAATAAGCATGGGAACAGACATCCCCTGTCACAGCATGAAGTCAACAATATACTTCACTTAATATTCAAGGAATGAATGAGAACGGAGAATGAGCTTCACTCCCACACCATACTCCATCACTCCATAGTGCACACGGCTGAATAAGCAAGGTGACAAAACCTTTTCGCACACTGCGGGGAGGTCACGCTACAATGAGACCAATGACTGAATGGGCATCGAGAATTAACGTCCATCTAAGGATATGAAGTTATCAGTCAACAATTATGCAAAAGAGTGAATGAGCATGCAGAGGAGTGACCTCCCACGATGCCATGAGGTCTTAACTCAAAAGTGAGGTTAATGACTGAATGATTACAGACAGTAAACTTCATTTTCACACTATGAGCTCCTTCTGGGCAGAGTATAATAAATGAGTAAGCATGCAGACTACTTTCCCTCTTATGGCACGTGGTTATAGTCCTGGGGCAGGAGATGGCACTGTCATCTCTGTCCTTATTTATAGCTCTAATGTGTGTCCAAGGATTTAATAAATATGAACTCTAAGCTGTGCTCCACACTCACGTCAGAGAAGACCCTTCCAGACAGGAACTGGATTTTCTGGAGATTTACCCTGATGCAGTTTGCCATGTGTCTGGCTGCTCTCATACTGAAACCTGAACTCAGATCCGCCCCAACATGCAAATAAATCCTGCATGGGTTCTCAAAGGGTCTGGCATAGGGTTACAAGAGTAACACTGGCAATACATCGGCAAAGCCATCATATGTGTGAATTTACAGGGTCAATTCCTGGCAATATTTGTGAAAAGACATAAACAGTGTCTTCTTACAGGGGCAATACTGGCAATATTTCAACAAAGTCATCATCAGTGTGTTCCTACAGTGGCAATATTAGCATTATGTGGTATGTGTCTACTGTATAGCTACAAAATGTTCCAACTAACAGGCAGGCATCCATTTGTTTTTCTGCATGTGTACTGCATCTTTATTTCTCTGCAGAGTTACCTGCTACAATATACCCTAGTATTCTCACGCTGATATACCCTCCCGTAGAAGACCTTGCACCCTAGCAATGACCAGTAATAATAAATAACTGTCAGTTGAAAAAGAAATTATTAAGTAAAGGGCCCATCATTATGACATTCTAATCTAAGCGGCAATGCCACTAGTAGGCACCAAAAAATATAAGGGCCTGTCACTGTGAAATGCCCATCTGACACCCATGTGGATGCTGGGAGCATGTCATAGATTAGTGTTGGGATGGAAGGGGCTGGCCCTCTTGCATTCCTCAGCTCAGCACCCAGGAAATGCGTCTGCCACCTTTGTGGAAAGGGTGATTTGTGCATTTCTAAAAATGGGGCATCATAAACAAATGTCTCCTGTGTGCTCATTCTGGAAGCCCCTTTACTGAGAAAAGAATACTCTATGGCTGAGTCTCAAAGTCTTTGCCTAGGAGCAAATGAGGAGATGCCTGCGAGCAGCCCAGATTTGTATCTGCTCTCTTATAGCTGATTCATAAAGCCCAAAACTGGAGCAAATCTGGAGACACCTAGAGCACCTTTGAGATGCTTGCGGGTATCTCTGAGATGCTTGAAGCTTCTCCAGACTTGCTCCAGTTTCAGGAGATGTGAATCAGGTATAAGGCAGCAAGTGCAAATCTGAGATCCTCACAGTCGTCCACCCATTTCCTCTCGTGAAAATCTTTGAGAATCAGATGCTAAAGCACAAAAAGAAAACCTCATAGCTTTCTTTTTGGCAAAGAATGTTGGCCTGGTGGGTGGCCAAGGGCAATGCCAGTGGTTATGATGAATTCAAAACCTTCCAGCTATTAACCTTCAGTTTTGCTTCTCTGATTGGGAGGGTATACCTTCCTTCCATTTTGCTTATTTAAATTTATATCACATTTAGGCAATTTCAATCAGTGCGTTCGGCATACAAAAACGGTTGCCTGAATGGCAATGGGTTAATTGCAGACATTCTTCGTCTGTATTCCTAATACATTTAGGTTATCTAAAATAGAAATTTTAGCCTGCAAAAACTTCAGTCTGAAAACGAGTGGATTAATTGCTGCTAGCAAAATGCTTGGGGTGTAACGCAATTTCTTAACCACGTGTGCCTTCAACCACCTTATGTCTCTGCAATATAGCATCCCAACACACAGCCCAGAGACACAGTTCTTAGTTTGTCTACTATTTTGACTTTTATATAGAAAATGTAACGACAAGTAGTAACATGTTATAATATTTTACTTTGTCTAGAAAAGATAAAGACTAATTTTAGTGTTTTCAATTTTTTGGGATGATCTTTAGGATATTGCAATATATAAAAGTTGGAATGTTAAAATTATGTCAATAGTTGGGAAACAGGCCTGCCTTTAGAAATGCCAAATCTGTTGACTTTGCCAATGCTTGTCTTAGATTCCCTCAGTCATGTACTCAGCAGGGATAGTTCTGGCACTGTCTACCAAAATGCTGGTGAACCGCTAGGTCCTTTTCAAATGAGGAAGTGTAACATTACATAGATGGGGGTGCAGAATAGCTCTCACACCAATAACCAGACCGACTCAGGAAGTTGGCAAACAATAACTGTTTTATTTTCAATTGTCTGAAACAGGGAGTACAACAGACATCAACCGACGTCTCACAGCATAACCTTGACGCATCATATGAAAAAACATCTTTCTATAGCAAAAACCTGTCATAAGTGACATCACACTACGTGTCAAACTAAGAAAAGCTACTTGGTATTGTGATAGGTCTACGGGGAACATCTAAGTATACTTTCTATATGGGATGGGATTGTGATTGGGTCTCCATTGTCAGGTGGACAACTTATGCCCATCCCTTGTGCAAGTCATCCTCAATATTAGTTAGATACACGACACATCATTGGCTCTTAAACTGTAGGGCTGTTCAATACATGGCCCTCTATAACTGGTTGGCATGCCTGCACCCTTCTGGAATATTCGACTCGCTAGTGACACGCAAGCTGGTACCCCAGGTGTTTGTGGGTGGACTTGACCATGCCTCCCCACCCAATTAGCCCACCATCCACCATCACTCATGCCGTCTGCCATTCGAATTGTCTTTGAACTTGGCATTGCAGAGTATCACTGCGCGTGAGACTAGAAGGGAGTGTGAGCACGTTGGTATCTTCAGTCTCGATGTAGCTTGCCCATTTTCTATTTCCATCCGTCCCACGTGACAGGAGACTGCATTTGAGCTCCTTTCCTCACATTTAATGATACTAAATGAATAAAACTTGGCATTCATAGTGTTTCCATCACACCTCAACAGGAGCTTGCCTTACTTCTCACGTTCATTGTATTTCCTTGAATAGATAACCAGTTCTTGGCTGCCCCAACACTTGACACTGGGTCAGACAGCCTTCTCGATCCTTCCTTGATTTCCAGCTACTTTTCTGCTGTGCCACAATTTCAACCCTTCTCTTTCACTGGTCCTGGCTTACTAAAGTTGCGACGGTCAACATCCAGACTCTATACATATATATATTGTCGGCACCGCCTACAGTTTATTCACTACGTATAGCCAGCCTTTGTGATTACTTAGTCTGCTTGCATTACAGCATCTGTACAGTTATGAAACGACTTATATTTTCTTCAGTGTTCTTCGCACATGCAATCTTCATTTCGCACATGAAATGTTACTCAATTCTTTATCTTGTCATCAGTTTTCAGAAGGGTTATGCATTCTCTTCCATGATCATCCTTCTTAGTGCATCACTCTCATTTTTTGTGATGTTACCAACCTCTTGTATTCATCGCTTCACACTTTTTCAGGGACTTCCTTAAAGAGACTGGCCCTCATTACGACCCTGGCGGAAATCGAAAAACGATGGCGGAAATGCAATACCGCCATCGAATAGCGCTCGGTGCGACTATGACCCGTCACCGCAAAGTACGAAGCCATTAGCGACACCGTAGTGAACGCCAACGCTAACTGCACCAAGTACGCGCGCGCGCGCCATGCCAAACCGTAAATACCACCATGGCGCAAGGGTACGCGAATTCCGACCCTAGCGGACATGTACCTAACGCCATCAAGCACGGCGGAAAGTACCATACCGCCATGGTGAGAAGTACGGCATCGCGAATCAACCGTAAACGGCCCCACTGAGTGCCTGTACACCGCTCCCTGCCCACAAAGTACAACTCCCCGTAGGTGCAATGAAGTCACAATGCAACCAGTGAAATGTACAAGTCACTCATGCATGCCAACGAACAAAAGATCCACAAGAGGGGCCAATGGGAGCTGCAGGGCACAGATGGCACGAATACAGAAGCCATTCCAATGGACATGACCACAGTCCCCCACCAAGAAACGCACGCAAACACAGGCACCTGTGACCAGCAATATTTCGAAAATCACATCATTCCACCAGTCCACCTGGCTGACCGGCATCTGTTACACAAAACCTAATCCCCCGCCCCTGAGCATGACATCATTCAAACAGTCATATTGGCAGCCCTCATCCCTGACCTCACTGGGCTTCGTAGGCAAACGCGCCCAGCACAGTACCACGCAACTATACTCCGAAGCTGGAACCCAATGCAGATCTCCTCACAATACATCGCCCCCCAAATAGGAATATGCCACATCACTTGCAAAGAAGAACGCTACACGGCCCATATCAGAATAGAAATTTAATGCACAACAAAATCACCAAGGCCATACAGCCATTAGGCCATGAACTCCAAAACACATTTCACCATTGTGGGCTGCATCCGCAAGAAATGACCAGCTACTTCTTGTGTGACGCCCTGTTCCATCATGGTACACAGAGCCACATTCACGTACGAAAAGGCAACATGGAAGCGCACAGAACCGCAGGGCCGTCCCAATGGGGAGGCACTAGTCCAGCTGAAAGGCCGAAATGTTGCTCCGAGCCACTAGTACTGCGTAAGGGCATGTGGCCCATTGGCGATCGTCCCATAAGATCGTAATGCTGCTCCACTGATTAACACGAAGCAGCAGGTGTCGGGAGTAAAAGCCATCTGCAGGAGTGGCATACAGATGGCAGTGGCAAAAGGGGAGGAGATACCTGTCAACCAAAAGAAAAGAAAAAGAACAGAATGGCCATCAGAACTACATTCGAACAACTCACTTCAATGATCACACTAAATCCACAGCCATATGCATGCTAGCCCACTCCAAAGGATCATCACCACCCCAAAACCACTTGCGACTCATAACTATCTATATCGAGGTGTAAACACCATCACACACGAGTGTACATGTGCATGCGTCTGTGAAAACAGAATCCATCATATGGGATTGTTAACGTGCATGGACACAAGTGTCTGAGGGCGCGTCGAGACAGGGAGGGCTCAACAAGGCCAGATAGACGATGGTCCCACTATGGCAGCCCTGCATCACATAGCGCAGGGGAGGCGGACAGATTCCAAGAAACCCTGTACATGGCAAACTCTGTATCAAATCATCTGTCCAAGCATCCATTCATCATTCCCTCATCCCTGGATAAAAACGCCTGAATATTTACTCACATAACATTAGAAATATCCATTGAGTCTGTGCGTTATGCAGCCTGCAAAATCCACAGTGCCCCAGCCCGTAATTCCAGTGTAGTGAAGTAACATGTATTTGGGAACGTCCGGCCTCATCGCCCACGTCGCTATTGCGCATCCCAAACTATTCATATCAATCATTGCATCCTCGCCATGGCCCCTGTCTCAAGGACATTGAATAATAGAACGTTATATTTGCAGTCAGACCTGTGGGCATCTCCTCGCCGCTAGCTGATAACCGAAAGCGCCGCCCTTCGAATTCCTCATTTGCAACATCACGTCGAAAAGGCATCTGTGGCCGTTTGAAATCACAAATTAATCCATCTAGTGCGGCTGTGTGTGAAAATGGCAACTGCCTTCACCCACAAATGGGACGCCCCGCCCGTCGGTGCAACTCGGTACAGTGATGCATGAGGGCCCACCGTTACTCGAGTACTACGTTCCACTGACCCATCACAAGTCTGTTCGCGACTGCAAAGATTGTATGTGAAACAATGGGACCATAGCCGAATGTACATATCAACAAATGTTACACGGCCATCGGGTACAAATACATGATTGCAATAGCAAGATGCCATTCCTCGAATTGCAGCGTTGTGTGCGGGACGTGCTCGGCCAAAGGGGAGAGCAGCTTGCACAGGTGGAATGAATCACCACAGGTGGAGGCCATACAGCCTGAAAACACATAAATTGCACACCCAGTCTCCTCCCACAACCACACCCACTCCGAAATGCTACCGGCAGGACTCGCGATGTTGGCCCTGGGGGACCTGATAGCACTGCAAGTACTCCAACTCCAAGAAGAAGACGAACACCAACTTCAACCGGCCGCACGGAGGAGACGCAGGAGGAGGAGGGCAAGGCAGGGCCAGCAAGGGCCGCCAGCACAGCCACTACCACCACGCAGGCAGCCCGCAATCCCACGCCTCCGAGCACATCCGTTCAACCTCACTGATGAGCAGATCCACACCCTCTACCGTTTGGACCGGGACACCATAGCCGCCATTGTGGACATGACACAGGCTGACCTTGTCAGCATGATAGATAGCCCAACCGCCATCCCACCCCTACTGAAGGTGGTGTCTGTACTCCACTTCCTGGCCACAGGCACCTACCAGCACACAGTCGGACAGTTGCATGGCATTTCTCAGCCACTGTTCTCACGGACACTATTGCAAGTGCTCGATGCCCTCCTGCAGCACGCAGACGACTACATCTCTCTACCACGCTCGGAGCAGGAAATTACCAACACAAAAGTGGGATTCCATGCACTTGCCGGCATACCGGGTTGCATTGGTGCCATCGACTGCACCCATGTGGAATTGGTCGTCCCACATGCCATGGAGGCCCAGTACCGCAACCGAAAACAATTTCATTCCCTCAATGTACAAATGGTGTGTGACTCCAACAGGATCATTACACATTGTTGTGCCCGATTCCCTGGATCAACCCATGATTCTATGGTCTTGAGGAACTCTACAATACCACGCTACATGGAGCGACACGCAGGGAACAGATCCTGGCTACTCGGTGAGTCTCATTACATGCATGATAATGTGGGGTATGTGATTTGGCAATGACCTGGCAGGAAGGGGGGGGGGTGTGCGTACGTAGCAATGGCATTCCACATCATACGTTTCTCGTCCACATACAGGTGATGCTGGGTATCCACTGAAGAGATGGCTCCTCACACCAGTCCGGAACCCACGGGACCAGCATGAGGAGGACTACAACCATGCCCACTCACGTACCCGTGTAGTCATTGAACAGGCATTCGGCCTACTGAAGACTCGTTTCCGCTGCCTCAGCAGGTCTGGCGGGGCACTCCTGTACCGCCATGAGAAGGTTGCAAAGATGGTCATGGCATGTGTCATGCTCCACAACATGTGCGTACGTAGAAATGTGCCCATGCCCCCGACGCAGAACTGCAAGCACCTGAAGATGGTCATGATGAGGGTGGGGATGTGGCAGCACCTCAAGGAGTTCGCGAGGCACCGGAGGGCCGTGACATTCGTCAGCATCTCATTGATGCATGCTTCTAGCACTCACGCCTGGTGGCTGATACATGGACACGGGACTCGTGGCACTGTGTGTGTCTGGTACATGCACAATATGGACTGTACGCCTATGATGGCCTAGTACACAAAGATCATTGTCCACACATCTCATTGGTTGATCGTGCACTGTTTATGGCATATGTGATATCATGTTGAACACCCTATCGACCCGCCACCCAAGTGAGCCCAACACACCCCCTCCACCCTCCTACCTCCCCCCCGAACACCAGTGTCCAAAGATGCTCATTGTCAGTGGGCAGTCGCTATTGCAAGCGCCCTCTGCGGGTATCAGGGGCACCCCTGCCTGTGGAGCGCAGGTTCCTCCCAGATCTACGTTGGGGGCTGCCCTGGACGGAACTTGCAACGGATGATGTCTCTGCCTGCTCACGTCCATGCATGTCCCTAAGGGTTTGTGAGAGCTCAGTGAGCACACGGCGCACTGCGGCAAGTTCGGCACATACGTCTTTGGACGTCGCATGCAGTTCCCCCCTCAGGCTCTCGGTGCTTTTCTCCATTTGGACTCTCAGGCTCTCGGTGCTACTCTCCATTTGGACTCTCAGGCTCTCGGTGCTACTCTCCATTTGGACTCTCAGGCTCTCGGTGCTACTCTCCATTTGTGCCCTTAGTGTCTCTGTACTTCTCTCCATTTCTGCCCTAAGTGTCTCAGTTGATGTTTCTATGTCTGCCTTAGTGCCCCCACATTCATCGGCATGGTCCTTGAGGAGCGTGGCCAGTTGCTGCTGTTGCACGATTAACTGGTCGAGGGACTGTTGCCTCTGCTGGGCCATGGCCATTTGCGGGGGTGTCACAGAGGGGCTCTTGACCTCATGTTGCCTTGCCACAGGGCTTGTGGGGGATGGCCAGTCGTCGTCTTGTGGGTGCCCCTGCGTGGAATCCTCATGTTGTACGGGATGGGACAGACAGGGGGATTGGGACAGGTCATGGATGGATCTGACTTCGACATCCCCGTCTTCTGTGTCGGAGCATGCTGCCATCAATGGGGTGTCACCTATGGTGCTGCTGCCACCAGAGGCAGTGCCTTCTGTGGCATCCGTTGGGGGGACCTGTGGTGGTGGTGTTGTGGGCATGCTGGCTGCTGGGGTGCCTGTTGATGTTCCCTCCTCTGTGCTGCCACCTGATTTGTGCTGCTGCCGTGTCTTGATGCGTGCAGCTGAGGTGGAGGGTCTTTGGCCGTTGGTCTTGGCCCTCTTTGCAGGTGTGCTGGTAGGGGTGTCCTGATGCTCGTCGTTTGGATCGGACCCTGTGGTGGAGTAAAGGAGGGCGAGGGTTATTAATGGGTCTGTGGGTATTGGAATGGCATTGTATCACATGCATTGGGGTGGTACCTGAGGGTGATTTGGGTCGGGGCCCTGGAGGTGGTTTCATTTGTGTGTGGAGTGAGGGTGCAGTTGTTTGGCAGCCTGCAGTTAGGGTGTGCCTGCTGCTCGTGTAGTGGGTGTTTTTGGGGTTTTTAATTATTTATGTATTTATTGTGAGTTTTAAAGTGCGCTATCAGGCCGATGTGTGTGGACGTTCTCCTGGACATGTGTTTCTGTTGCACTATGTGGACACATGGTACTTCACATGATTGGACATTGTGGATTTGGCATTGTTTTATTTGGGCCACCTACCTGATTCTTCGGATGTCTGCACTCCTTTCTCCATCCCTCCGACTCCCTCTATACTCTCCATTCCAATGGTGGAGGCACAGATTTCTTCCCAGGGGGTCAACTTGATGGGTGATTCCGATCCTCCCCCGGTGGCTGTGGCAATGTTGCGGTTGGCAGAAAGTATGCTGCGGACGCGTATCCGCAGGTCGTCCCATTGCTTTCTGCATTGCTGTGGGGTGCGGGGTGCGGTCCCCACCGCACTTACCCGCTGTGCCACCAGAGCCCATATGTCCTTCTTGTTCGCAAGTGCCGTCCTGGTCATTTGCGTGGAGAAGACGACGGCAGCATTCTCCTGGAGGGTCTCTGTTAGCACGGTGAGTTCCTCACGGGAGAAGTGGACCTGCCGCTTGCGGTCGCACGCTTTCTTCGCTACTTTTCCCATTTTTCTTGGTTTCGCTAGGGTGGATGACGGGTTGGGGTGTGTCTCAGGGTAGTGTTTTTAGTGGTTGTGTGGATTTTGTGGTTTTATAGGTGTACGGCGGGATGTTTCCCGTTCCGGGCCCATGTTTTTACTTCCGTTTCCGTATATTTACGGTCACCGTACTTTCCGGTTGGCGCTCACTGCGGTGTCCGCTGTGATGGGTAGCGGTATTGCACCTAGGGCGCCGTACGGCGGCGGTGTGGACCGTTTTGGGGTCATTTCCGCCATCGCGGACTTTGCACTTCCGCCATGCCGTGGTGCTCGTGCCCGATGGGTCGGAATGGGCCGCACTTTGCTCCATCGTGCAATGGCGGAAACGCTATTTACGCTGTGGCGGTCCGGTCAGTCACTTTCCGCCAGGGTCGTAATGAGGGCCACTGTCATATCTCCGCGGGTACATCATATACAGCTTTCTTAAGGAATACCTTGTTTCAAGAATTCTTCGTGGGATAGGTACAATCACTGGCGTTGTGCATGTCGCAATTTCTGGCTTCCAACATATAGACAAAATAAGGGCGGCATTTCCGGTAAAGGCATTTGGCTCCTCCTCTACACTGGAAACACATCTCACTGTGCCCTATGCCAGCTAAACTGCTTGTGTTTGCTGTAACTTTTATGGGACTTCCTGGAAGACACTAATATTCACTAACCTGGTGCAAATCCTTTCCATCAGATGTACTTAATTGGTTGCACTCGGACTGTTTTTTCTCCTCCTTTTCCCATTATGTGTTGGGTTCCCCAGGCCCCTGCCATGTTGGCTCTGGGCTTTTATCAGTTTCTCCGTCTGTTGGCACAGCATACACATGGCCAGGGCCATCGATTGTACTCCAATGCTGATGTCACCAAGATTCTGGTACATTTGGACTAGAGTCCGGGGTCCAGTCCCTGATGATTAAAGGGACGTAGGCAGGCCCTAGACCACTGAATGCATCCCACTGGCTCAAGTCCCATGCAGGCAAGAAAGAGATGGAAATTGTAGAATGATGGCCCAGCCTTCTGGTCCCAATTATATCAGTTCGAAATGTAGACTTTTGCATTGACCGTGATCTGTCTTTGAGATCTAAGGTGTGCTTGGTCACAAGAAGCTGCTTTTAATGCATTCAAAATTCTCTGGAATATTCCTCCCCATCTCAAAACGAATGCAGTTTCGGCCCTTCTTTCCTCACTCCTCGATTATGGCAATGCACTCTAACTTGCTTTCCTGACATTCTGCTACATCAGCTCCAGGTAATTCAGAATGTTGCAGAATGCCCTTGTTTGCCTTGGGAGTTAATCGCTTTGCACAGCTTTCCCCTGTTGGATAAACAACAGTTGCTTCCTGTCCGTCAAAGGATCCTTTTTAAATTCCTCTGTATAGTTGATTTCACTATTCATAATGTGGGCCCTCCTTTTCTGGCTGCCAGTTTCACACCCTGCATCATCACTCGAACTTTCCTCCCTTACAGTCAATATCTGCTGACTATACTACATGGAGACATGGAGTCTCTTCTGTTCTGGCTCCTGTTCTACCAAATACATTTCCCATTGGGATGTGTGCAATGGATAGCCATCTTGCATTCTGAGACTATGTGAAGAACCTTCTCTTTCTGTGAAAGTGAGTCTCCTTTCTATCATCCTTGCTAGTTCTACCGCCACAGTGCCAAAGGTGAATATTCTACATCGCCTTACTGACCAAATCATTCCAGCTCAATATCATCTTCTCTCAAGCAGGTACCTAACATTCTGCTGGATCTACCCAACCACTGCAGGCTTCCCATGCCTTGCAGCCAACTTCCTCGAGCTCTCTGTGCCCAATTTCAGGATTTGAACCTAAGAACTTCCACGTACGTGTGGTCTTGGGATAGATCCAACACAGTCATTGACCCAGACACTGAGCAGAAATTAAGTGTGTCATACACAAGTGTTTACCAGTGTTTGGCGTTCCCTAGGTTAGAGTAATTTGCTGATGGCAACTCATTTTGCATACAGTGCATCCAGGAGGGTGTGTGAGTTCGTTTGTGCTAGCTCATGCCCTTCTAATAAAAGAGCAAGTGAGATTGACGTATCTGGCAATGGCCTCGCAGCTGGAGGATTTATTTTACCCCGTCTATAATGACACATCAATCCCAGAAACCAACAGATTCCAGGTTCAGTAAACGAAGTCTAGAAGTCACAAACTGTATTGGTTTAACACTCCGTTTAACACTCCCTTGAACACTTCCTCCAATACAATGTAACAGTGTAATGTTGTATATTCGTACAGTATTCCCCTTTAGTTTGAAGCACTTACCACCATTGAGTCAGAGAGGTGGCTTTTTTTGTATTAATTTTGGCTTGGAGCATGGCAATTTTGTCAAGCAGTGCCTTTTGAATATTGGAGCACCAATCTGTGACTGGGGTGCACGTAACAAGCGGGGCAACAGACGACTCCAGTTTCTTGAGGATCTTAAAGAGTTCCTTGGTATTAGATTGGGCTTGAATTATCCTTTTGTTATAAACTTCCTTTTTGGCAGCTAGGATGGCTTCCTTGTAGCTGAGGGAGGCTGTGGTGAGGTTGTTTTTGTTGACTAGAGAAGGTGAGCTTTTCCAATGAGCCTCAGCTTTTTTTTTTTCTTTATGCAGATTGTGTAGGTGCGGGGTAAACCAGGAATTAAGGTGGAGCCGCGGTTTTTGTTTGCGCAGTTTGAGGGGGGGCAATGGTGTTGAGGGCTTTTAGCATGGCACGGTTGTAGATGTCTACTAGCACTGTGGGGTCCGAGCACGTGGTGGACGCCAAGTTCAAAAGAGGAAGGATGAGTGGGAGTAATTTCTCAACCGTAATATCCTTTTTGTTGCGTGTGGAGGTGGGAGGGGCAAGGTTGGGTTTATCTGTAGGTGGACTAGAATTAATGAAGAATGATATTTTATGGTGATCAGACCAGGCGCATGGCGACACAGAGGTGACGTTAAGCGCACAGTTCATGTCCGAAACCCAGTCAAGAGTGCGACCCTTGATGTGGGTGGGCTCATTGACGAGTTGGGTGAGACCGAAGTCGGCCAGGACTCTTTCTAGGTCAGTGGCTTTAGCGTCATTCGTATCTTGGTAGCCTAGATTGAAGTCTCCCAGTATAATGATTTGCGAGTTAGGCTTAGTGCTGGTAGCTAAAATAGATGACAAGTCCTCTGCGAATGATAAGGTAGGGCCAGGGGGCCTATAGATGAGATGAACAGTGGCCGTGTGATTAGGTGAGATTGGCAGTTTAATAGACAGTAATTCCGCTGATGGCAGCCGCAGGCTGTTGGCAGCTCTGAGGTTAAGCGAGCTCTTAAATATGAAGGCTAGTCCACCCCCCTTAGTTTGGTTGGTGTCCCTGTAACACCTGATAATGTAATAGTTGTCAGGGATGGCCAGGGTCAGAGAAGGGCAGGATGCTGCATGCAGCCAAGTTTCCGTGATTGAGAGAAAGTCTAGATTTTCAGTGACAATGAGATCTGCAACATCTAAGACATGCGCGGGGACGGAGCGTGCGTTGATGAGCATGCCTTTGAGTTTGGGGGCCGTGGTTGCATTGTGAACAAGAGGAGAGTCGATTTTAGGAGCCGAGTGGGCCGTGGTTTTGTTATCGCTGGAGTTTGAGATTATGTCGCGTGTGGGATTGATCGAGTGGTAGAACCAGTGGCAACACCTAGAGGCTAGTCTTAGGTTTCTGACTGATGAGGCGCAAGGTTGACTGGAATGTTTAGGTGAGGTTGATATTACGTGATGAGGCAGTAGTGGACAGTTGGCAGTGGTGTGTGCCTAAGATATAGAGGAGCCCGAAGCCGGATTCAAAGTGCCTCTGTCAGGCATAGTGTGGTGTTTAACGGGTGTAACTGTGATGTTGATTGTTGTAGGTTGGTGTAGAGGTAGGTGGTGCAGGTGCGAGCCAAGCCTGGAATTTCTAATGCTAGTAGGGCTTTAAGTAGTAGTGCTTTAACTGAGCTCCCACAATCCCATAATTCAGTGGTTTTCAACAAGAGGTAAGTCAAAAAGTCTTCTTGAAATATCTTTGGCTCACTAACAGTGGCGCAGGTCGATCTCACGGCTAACTGCACTAGATGTCCATGGTGAATGGCAAGCTCATTTGCAGTATATGCAAGGGATTATAGAATTAAGTGTTCAAACAGAAGTATTTTTAAAATGTTCTCCAAACACAGACTATGCACCACTGAAACGCTTGCAATGAAAAGATGAGAAATCAAAATAAAAGTAAACATTAAAGGCATGGTCTAGTAAAAAATGTTATTTAAAAAATAGATAGGCAACATAAAAAAAAAAAATACTAGCATTCTCTTTTTTAAAACTTCCTATGTAAAGTTTTGAGCTATTCAAGCTCAAAATTCGCAAAAGCAAGCACATGGGCGCATCCATTTTGCGAGATGGATGCCCGCCTGTGCTGGCTTTTGCTTTTGCGGCACTAATGAAGGAAAAGCCAGCCAGCTGTAGTAAACAAAAGCTACCGCTGGGTGGCTTTCCCTTCATTGGTGCTGTACGCGGAGGACGGGGACCGGAGACCAGAGCAGGAAAGCTGCAGCTGAATCTCGGTAAGTGCTATTTATTTTTAAAAAAAATAAGCACTAGCTGGGGTTTTTTTTCTAAGTTTTCCGGAGAGCGCCCATGTGCTTGCTTTTGCGAATTTTGGGCTTGAATAGCTCAAAATTTTACATAGGAAGTTTTAAAAAGAGAATGCTAGTATTTTATTTTATGTTGCCTATCTATTTTTTAAATAAAGTGTTTTACTAGACCATGCCTTTAAACAATTATTTTTTTTACAAAGTGAATAAGAGGATGAGTGCATATCTTGTGCCATTATTGATTTGTCACTTTGTGGGTGTCATCCATTTTAAGAGGCAGGGTGCATCATTTAGCTAGAGGGCTAAATGTGGGCATGTACATGGGACTGCAGTACATATAGACCAAAAGACATAGAAACAATGTAAGTACATATCTCCAAGGCTAATTGTAATATTACATGCAGGTGAAAACTTTGTGATGTTCTGCATTGTGCATCTCATGATCACCTTTATGTATTTTTAAAAAGAAAGTAAAGTTACAACACGAGTTACCAGTCTGGCTACAACCACAGTAAAGTTGTGTGCAAAGTTCTCAAGTTTCCCCAGGCCATCCATGAGAAGGCCATCCAGTGCTGTTCTTGCTTGGAATTCTAGGGCTTGCAGTTTCCCTGAATTTCAAACGGTAAAGAAAAACTACAAGTACCAGAATCGACAGAGAAAAAAACAGAACTAGATGGCCTTCTCGGGCATGGCCACGGGAAACGGGTTAGCTCTGCGCTTAATCTTAAATATGTTATGTTATGTTATGTTAGGGGGTTTAACACACACAGCTGTCATTTGTAAATAGGTGAGCAGTTGGTTTGTTAGTGGGAGAAGAATGAGAGCGCACAAGTGCTTTTGCTATGGTGTCGATAATTTCAGTTTGGAGAAAACGGTCTGTGTGTGTTTGCTTCTAGGGGTCTGGTTTGTGGGCGGGCAAGGCGTTTGCATCCATATGGGGGGGCCTTGTGCGCCCATGGAGTAACTATACATTAGAACGTGTTGATGTTGTTTGAGGTTTTGGGGGGAGGTGTAGCGTGCTGCAGTTTGGTGTCAGTGTGCAGGGAGTGTTTTAGGCGTTGTGTGTATGGAGGGCTTTAGTATGGATTAGTGGGGGAAAGAGTCCAATCCTCATGGCATCGGGTTAAGTCGCAGTGGCACAGGTAGCTTGTTGGGTAACTGAAACCCAGTGTGCCATGGTCAGCTATGGCTGGTCTCTCTTTGGCAATGGCCTATGGCTTGCTAGTTGGTAATCCATACAAGCCTCGGTAGCGAGGCATCGAAATTAGGAAAAACTGCAGGGATCCCGCCTTGACCGATTGCCATCATAGCATCATTAATTCATATGCCATGCATGGACTGTTCGAAAATGCAATAGGCCTAATTTACAAAGAGTTTTTCAATGGGACTGCACCATTGAAATGGGCTATTGTAAATCAGGACAAATTACTTTTCAAAAACATCATCTTTTTGTATTTTACATTTGTATAAATAATACATTATGGTATTAATCGGATGCAATTTAATTGTATCCGCTGACACACTATGACTTGTTTAGTTGCATTTTAGAGAGAGCCGCGCGACAGTTGTTTCTTCAGATGTAATTCTTGCACATCAACAAAAAAGATGAGAAAAACAGGTCTTACTTCTCTCCCAGCTCAGAATTGTAACACCAGTTGCAACAAGCAAATACAAATAAGCGTTTTGGGATCTGTGTAAAATGCTTAATCAGTCATAATACTAAAGCTTCATTATAGGAGCAGTAGGAAGGAGCAGTAGGAAGGCACAGCACGGGCCACAGGGTGCAGAGCGCATGTGACAGAGGCTATACACACTGCCAGGGCCACATGCAGTGGCGGTGCACGCGATTGCAATATAGGAGCGACCCAGGTCTTTTTCAGTCTGCAAACAGAGGCTTTGTGTGTCCAGGGCCAAGCACACTAGGTTCTGTTTCTTTAATTTCCTCCTATCACCTAGTTTTTTCATTCCAGATTTTGTGCAAAAAGGGCAATTTAAAACCGATAAAAACAAATACTTATGTTCTGGCACCAATATAAAGACATTCCACACAGGAGCAGATGTCGAGTTGCATATCACAGCAGTATGGGGGACAGAAAGAACCGCAGATGCTAAATGTTAAAGGTATGTGTACCGCGCACCGTCACCGTCGCTCAGATGTGGGAAATATATGCTACAGCGGTACAGAATTTGCCACACAGCATACCAAGAGCCCCCAGGATGTTGCTACGCATACTAGCAGCACTTCCAGATGCAGCACCAGCAAAAGCCATGAGTACCACCCGTATGGATCTGTGGGGTCCATGCCTCGACTAGTATTCATTTACAGGCTTCTGCAGACAGACGATGTGAGGGTGGGCTGTGGGCAGGATTGGAGGGGCATAGGCTGTGGAGCTCTGCCGATTCCGGTCAGTGGGATGGAAAGCAGAGACTGCTACTGAATAATGCAATAGTCTTCACTACAACATTACATTCTTAAACCTTTGTTACCTATGTCTTCTGAGCAGGAGCAACAGCGGGCTAATTGGACTAACCGCTGTTCTCGTTCTCTTTATTGATGTCATGTATAAGGGGGACATGGATGGCTTTCAGGTGGTATTGATGGGTATAATTATGGCACAGGGAGGGGCACTATTCTGCATTTTTAATGAACAACAATTGAGGTACTCATGAAACATTAAAGCCATTACCAGAGGGCTTTATTGTGTGGTAGGTGACCACCTCCCAAGTTAGTGGTCCTGAGCCAAAGGCAAGGGCCTCTAACGAGGATGAAGGTCCCCTACAACACAATAGGGCCTGATGGTAATGGCTATAATGCTCTTACATCTTATGCACAGAGGAAAATGAAGTCTCACCTGGGGCTTCCTTCAACAGATCCTGTCCCCTTGCCAGTGCCCATGTGTGCACATGTTACAAGTGGAATTTTGGAATGCAGCCTTTAGGTCCAGGGTCTCCAACCAGTAGATCGCAAGCCACTAGTAGCTCACCTGATGCTTCTCAGTAGCTCCTCACATCAGACACCAAGATGTGCAGTCTTTGTTTATTTGGATGTCTGAAGTCCAACAGTCAAAGGCTGTGTGCACTGTGAGCGGAGGGGCTAGACCTGGGCTTGAAGGGCTTTGGGCAGGGTCCCAACAATGGGTTAAATATCAATAGCAAATGCAAATGGGAATTGTGTGCTGTGGCAATTGTCAACAAGCATTTCAAATGATGGCTGATTAGAAAGGGAGGTGATGCATATGTCTTCATGCCATGTGAATAAAAGCAGGGACTGTGATTGGTTCAGTCTCACTGTGTTTCTTTAGCTTTATTTCAGTTAGCATACTTTGCATGCTGGTAATTGTAGGCTTTCAAACAGAATGGAGAAAATAAAGTTACAGCTGTGTGTGTGTGTGTGCGTGCGTGCGTGCGTGCGTGCATATATATATATATATATATATACAAAAAAAGACAATTAGTGTGAGTACCAGTTGCCAAAAAATGGTCCATTTAGCAGTACACGTTTGTGTTTAGGAACAAATGTGAATTCATTGTTTTTATTTGAAGATAATGAGTTCTCAGTTTTAAGGCAGTAGCACCCCGATTGTATTACATTTTGCCAAGGAATTTGCAAAGATATGGAGGGGACTACCTCTTTGCATGTCATAATACAGTATTTCAAGCTCGAAAGGAAATTTTACATTTAAGTAAATGTGGAAAATTACTAGCTGCTCTGTGTTCTGGTGCTTGTCCACTTACATTTATAAATAACACTAAACAGGAATGTGAAATGACATGTGCTATTAATGCCAGGACCTAAAAAAACATGATTTGAGAGTTCTGTTTCAGCCAAGGTTTTACAAATCAAGTGTATGAATGTATATATTTTGATATGTATAGGATTATTATAGCTTAAACCTAGTTACAAAGTAACAGAGTACTGTGGAAAACAGGGTGGTCAAAACAGGGAGGGAACATGAAGGAGAGCCATGATCCCCTTTTCCTATGTACAGAAACCAGGAGATTTACAGAGATCTGCAGAGAACCTGTGTGCATGTGTTATGTTATTTCATTTGATAATTGTATAGCGCCTACTGCCATTGGTATGGCCTTGAAGCGCTGTGGTTCATGAACGCCCTTAGAAAGACAGCGGTCTGATTAAATATGTAAATGACAATTGCTGTACAATGCGTGAAAACCTTTATTGCCAAGTCGGTTATAAGCAGAGATGACTATGTTGAAGTAATTTTTCATGCAGCGCAAAGTGCAAAGGCAAAGGGATGAGTGTTGTATCAGTAGCTATGTGGCAGCTGGATATCATTTTTAATGGGACCCATTAAATGTATTCTATGGATTGCAGCACAAGAGAGGGCGAGGGTGAACTCAGAACCCTGTCAGACCCCTAGGGCAACTGTCTGCAGTTGAGGGCTCTGCTGTTAATTATGGGTAGGATATATGCCTCGATTGCTAACATGCAGTTGACGTGTAGTTTACATACAGAAAGGTGAGATAGGACACATATACCACCCTTTTTAAGCCCTCTTGACTGTACCATGTTTGTAGAGTAGAGATATTGGGTTGGTTCTGGGCATGGTGGACAGTCATCTATGGAAATCAAGCTCATCGTCCGTGTCATTGCCATTCTCCTGCAGTGCACCGTCCTCTAGGTAGACAGTGCCTGCTAATTCCCTTGATCAATGGCCCATCTGAATCCTCTGGAAGTTCGATTCCCTACATGGCGGAATTCTAACTGCCTAGCCCATATTGCTAGGTGCGGTGGGAAAGCTGAAGGAGAAGTTGTGTACAGGAGGTAGGGATGCTCAGGGATAGTACAGTGGGAGGCACTGACAGGGTTTGTCATGTTAGTCATGTGGCTTTGATTATGTATGCCCGGGTGCAGGGAACAGCCAGGTTTTGAGTGCTTTCCTGAAGGCAAATTGATCCACTATGATGTGGATGAATACAGAAAGAGAGTTCCAAATTGTGGGTTCTTGTACTGAGAAGGAGGAGCCCCCCATATTAGTTGATTTGGTTACTGAAATTACAAGTAGAAGAGCTGCACCCGATCAGTTTTCTGTTCGATATGTAATGAGTGCATGCCGGTATTCAGGTCCTCATTTCTAGAAGGCTCGATGAGTGAAACACATCGCCTTGATGAAGGTTGCCAATCAACCGGCAGCCAGTGGAGGACTCAGAGGTCTTGGGAGATGTATTCTCTAAAGCTAGGAGGAGTGTTGCAGCAGTATTTTGCACTCATTGGATTTTTCTTAGCTCCAGATGGGGAGCTCCTCAGAATAGAGCATTGGCATAGTCAAGGAGTGAAAAGATGATGGCAGAAATGGCAGTGACTCTGTGTGGTAAAATCAGGAAAGAAACGATCCGGCGAAGGATCCATATGTGGAGGAAACTTTTTTTTGTTACCGAGTTTGTGTGATGAGACAGATGGCCTCAATATGGGCTCGGTTGTGTGGTGAAAAAGGGTGGTAATGCAGTGATAACAGAGTTACCACTGCATTACCACTGCATTACTGCACCACCGAACTATGGGTTTGGAGATAAGGTGGAGGGAAAAACCTCCAGCAAAATGCTGAAGGAAATTCTGCCACCTTACTGCACAATAATGGCAATTTCTGCAAATTACTGCTGGTGTTAATTCTGTCAAAATCCCCATGGAGTCCAATGGACAATGGGGACTAACACAGACATATTGCCACTTGTAATCTCGCTGTAATTCTGCCGATCAAGCAGCAGTAATGTACATCAGTTTGGTGGTATTTATTGCAGAGATATTACCAAACTCATCATGAGGCCCAGAGAAAGGTCTGAATCCATAATGCAACCAAGAGTTGTTACTGTGTTGCCAGCGTGGAGGTTCTGAGGGAGCATAGAGAAGGGGGCTATGGGTGGGGGAAGAGAGTGGTTTTGCAACATAGCATGTTCTCTGTTTAGCCTGAGTCCAGTTGGTGATTGGTCATCATCCAGCCTTCGATTTCTGAGAGGCAGGATGCGCTATTGGGAGTGATAGTGGGAGGCCTATTTGAGATTTCGAAGGCAAGTGTAATGCCGTTGGCTCAGTTGTAACAAGGTAAACAATGAGCGCAAATGAGGGCACACAGTGGGCCCAGGTAGAGGTTTAAGAGGAGAGGGGACAGGGAGGCCCCTTAATGTACCCCAAGGAAAACTGGCCAGGGAACTGAGGAGAATGGAGGAATATTTACAATTTGTGATCTTTTGGACAGGAAGGAGGATATCCATTTCAGAGCTAGGTCCCGGATTCCTAGAGTTTGTAGCTTCTCGGTCAGGATAGAGTGGTCTTTGATACAGAATGTTGCTGAGAGGTCGAGCAGGATTAGCACAGTACATCAATGTGTCTTTCTAGATCATCCCAGATGGAAACTAAGCAGGATTCTGTTCCTCTTAATGGTTGGAAGCCGGATTGATCAGCGTCTAGGATCTCGTTGGATTCTGAGAAAAGGCATTGCTGTGAGTAAGCCACTCTGTCCACTAATTTGGCTAAAAGTGGTTATTTAACATGAGTCTGTGGTTAGACGGGTCAAGAGTTTACATGGAGGCCTTTTTAAGGAGGGGCTTGATGAAGGAGGTCTTCAATTCATGCCATAAATCAGTCAAGAGTTGATGATGCACCATGTGAGATTGAATGCACAGGTTGATGTCAAGATTTCTTTTAGCAGGAAGTGGAGTAAGGGGTCTCCTGGGAAGCCTGATGGATGGCTGAGTGATAGTTTGAGGAAATATGGGTGGGTGAGTGGCGAGAAGGAGGAGAACAGTGGAAGGGCAGGTTGAGGTTCTGTTACCAGGTTAAGATTTTACATAGGATAGAGGTGTGCCTCTCTAGGGCTTTGTTGTGGAAGTTGTCTGAGAGTCACAGAGGGATTGTGTGTGGTGGGGTGGGTTTGAGGAGCATACAGGAGCATTAAATTCAGTAATGAGCTTAAAGAGTTGCCTGGTTAGGTTTGTGGCTTTGGAGATTCTGTTGCTGTAGTAGGATCTTTTGGCTTTGCAGACTTCTGCATGATCGAGCTTGAGCTGGGATGCATACGCTAGTCTGTTTGGTGAGGATAGGTCTGAACACTGCAGGCGTAAGGGTATGGTTCAGGGTTTTAAATGTTTTGAGGGCTGGATTGAACCATCTGGGCAAGTGGAATTTTCTGTTTGCGAAGGATCTAATGGGTGAGATGGACTTGAGTACTTTGGAGAGCCAGGAATTGAAGTTAGAGATGGTTACCTCAATCTGGGAAATTGAATGGGTTGTCTGTGAGGTAAGCAGTACCTCTGCCGGGTCTGGTGTCACTTTGATTTCTTTGCAGAGATGGGATTGGGTTGGTGGTCCAGGGGCTTTCACGGGGGTTGGGAGGAGAGAGTCCCCTAAGGATAGGACGAAGAAGATGGTGGTGTGGTCTGACTATATGAGCAGGCAAGGTGGTAATGCAGTCAGGTGTTCAGGGGATCCTCCAAAGATTGCATCTAGCACGTGACTAGGAGAGTGGGTTGGAGCGGAGATTAGCTGTGATAGTTGCAATGTGTTCATGTTTTCCATTGGCGATCGGGTTTTTGGGTTAAGGTACATGTCCAACCAAATGTTATAGTCCTCTAATACGGTTAGGTGGGGATGGGAGATCATGATGGCTGTAATGGAGTCACTTAGGGATTCCGCAAAGCTTCTATTGTATCTCGGGTGCTCGTATAGACGCACAAAGCTGTGTGTAGATGAGGGGGAGAGCAGGAATTTGACCAAGAGGGATTTGCTGTCTGGGTTAGGGGGTGGCTTGTCAATGTGTGAGGCAGGGAGAGAGGCTTTGTGGAGGATGGCAATGCCACCTGCTCTGCTGTCCTGATTCTGAACAATTAGCTTGTAGCCCAGTGGGCAGGTTGCATGTGCAATCGGGAGGAAAACTTGGGAGAACCATGTTTCAGTGATGAAGAGGATGTCAGGGAATTCTGTTACCATCAGGTCATGTATATTGTGATGATTTATTTAGACGGATCTGGCTTTGATGAGAATGCATCTGAGGCAGCTTATTAATTGTCATTGTGGCTTGCGGGTTTAGGGGCTGGGTGGGAGCTTGGTTTGGACGGGGTGGTCTGTGGAGGGAATGGTTGGTTCTGGCTTGAGACGGAGGAGGTATAGGGATGTGGCAGGTGCGGTGATGGAGGGTGTAAAGGGAAGGCTAAGAAGGGTGGAGCGGTCTGGGTTTGACTGGAGGTATGGATTGGGGATTTGGTGGAGTATGGTGTTAGGTGGGAGATTGGTGTGGAGGAGGGTTGTCTGCAGGGGGGAGGGGTTGGCTCGGGGTGGAGGGGGGAAGACGCAGAGCGCGCGAGTTGGAGGTTGTTTTGGGGCTTCGGTGGGTGGGGTTGTCAGGGGGGCTATAGGCAATGTGGCTGAGAGAATTGAAGGTGTATGTGCGGAAAGGGGTGAGTTAGTGTGCAGGTTGACAGGACAGCGTAGGTCTGGAGAGGTAGCATCTGTGGTGAAGGTGGGAGGGTTGGAGGTGGAACTCCCGTTTGGTGTGGCAAGTCAGGGGACAATTTCCTCTTGGAGTGAGATGAGACATGCTTAGCTTGCAAGCTGCGTGGGCCTCCTAGTAGGTTGAGGAGGGATTTCACTTGGTTTGGAGGTGACTGGGTTTGAGCTTTTGGTGAGGGGGAGAGGGTGTAGATGCTTGGGTCATTATTGTGTCTTGTAGGGAGGTAGGGGGCGTTTGGCTCAAGAGGGATTTTAAGGCAAGCAACGCATTTATTCCTTCTGTTTATTTAGGGTTCTGGGAGTGTGTGACTAAGAGTGGGTGGGTCGGCCGAGGGGAGGCTGGAGGCAAGAATTGCTCACAGGGTACTTAGTGATGCCTGACGGGCATCTGATTGGGGTGGCCGTGGGGCAGATGGTTGTGTAATGCTTGTTGGAGTGAGGGGGAGTGAGGCGGATGCGGTTTATGATAGGGAGAACCCATAGGGTGGGATGGGATGAGTGGGGAGCCTGTGGTGGTGTGGGGTGTGATCTATGTGGTGCTGGGGTCAGTTCGGGGAGTATCGAGTGAGAGCAGAAGGAATCCTGTGTTAAATGGGAGAAATTGGTCCAAGGGGCTTGAGAGGATTCTGGAGAGGCGGTATTAGTTGTATAGAAGGGATTCCCCATGGATGGGAAGCGAGGTGTGCTGTAGGAAGAGGTGGCGTGTTCAGGGTAGAAGTTGGAAATGGTGTTATGTGGAGTGAAATATGGACAGGTGGGAGTGAGTGGACAAGCGGGTGGTGATGTAGAGGTAGCGGGTGGTGATGGTGAGGTAGATCAAAGATGGATGGCCAGCTGGCGTAAGTAGTGGGAAAGTCTGTTAGGGCTGGAGGTGTAGAGGATTAAAGTTAAGGGGGAGGGAGGGGATTGGGTAGGAAGAGGGTAAGTTCTGGGAAGACAATGAGTGCCCGGGGGAAGGGTGGAATTGTAAGGTGTTAGCAGGTTAACAGGGGATTATAGTTTTAGTCGAGGCATTTTCAGGCATTTTCAGGGGGACACAAGGTTGTTGCTCCAGTAGCGTGAGTGTGAATGGTGGGTAAGTGGTGGAGTGTTTTGGAGGTGTTTGAATGCTGAGGGGGCTTTTATTCTGGAGGTGGGCGAGAGTAGGATTGTTGAAGCATGGTTGGGTGTAGGGTGCCCATTGAGGAGTGAGGATGTACGAGTAGAAGGAGGATGAAATTTTGTCAGGGAATAGGTCAGAGCAGCTGTAAGGGGGTAGGGTATGTATTGCCGGGTGTCAGGAGGGAGAGGGTGTATGTCTGTGGATGAAGGCAGGGATCATAGTTAAGGGTTAGGTGGGGGGCTACTTGATTGGTCCCTTGAATGCTAGGGATGGTGATGTGGAATGGGTAGTGTAAGGACCATTAAATAATAATAAGGCAGTCCTAGTGGCGTCTTGTCAAATAAAAGGGGCCTATACTAAGGAAAACATATTGACAATCCGTATGCTAAATACAAACAATGAGTGTGGGATAAGGTTCACAGGAAAGAAAGAAATGTTCACAAATAATAGATCAGGGTACGGTAGTCGTGGTCTCCCTTCCCCACATTTTGAGCACGGGACAAGGTAGGACTACGGAGCACAGCACGCGCTCTGGCTTTCCCAGCCCAGGCTAACAGTTCTGCTTTCAACTATCAGGGCCTTCGGTGGTTAAGTCTCTTTTCTACAAAAAGTCTCTTGTCTTCGAGGATCTGATGTGTTCCAAAAAAATAAACATAAGTCCTTTTCTACTTCCTGCACATAGGGTGATTCCTTTTGCCCCCTCTTCCAGGCTCAGACCCCTCTCGAATGTTAGTCTCCCTCCATCGGGTTCACTGTGACTATCAACACAATCTCTTCTGTGCCATTCACAAATCTTAATGTCTTTTTAAACAGTTCACTGTGGCCTTCCCTCTGCCAGGTTCACTCTTGTCAAAACACTGTATATTGGAACTTCTTTCAGACTTTGCCCCCTGTTCATCGGCATCCCTCCGTCGGGGTCACTCTTGTCAACTTTTGCAATTCACAAAATGAGGGATTCACTGACCCTAGCTTCACCTCCACTTGTCGGTCAAAGACTTTCAACTGTACGGAGGTTTTTGCTAGACCCCTGTATGACCACTTTGACACAAGTCTTTTGCGGCGCCGTTCCCAAGACCTTCTGGTAATGGTAGTTTCAACCATTGGGCATTCGCTCAGGGTTTCTCAAGCAAGCACATGCTTGGTGCCTGACTCACCTGTAGCTGGCTTTCTCCTCTCAAATCAAAATAACAGTTCTTTGTACTTTCTTCAATTAGCCATATTGCTACTTTGGTTCAAACACAGTTCAGTTTCTTATCGGTTCTCCCTTTGACTCACTGGCTGCAATGAACTGCTCAGTTTTTCTTTTCTCTGGAGTCAAGGCCGGTACCACGATGGCAAGCGTCTCCCCTTGGCTTGGTTATCAGCAGAGGAGGGCCTTGAGTACTGTTGACATCTGCTGCAACACACGCTGGCTATTGTTTGCGGTCTTACCTTTTCTTCTGTGGAGGTTTCACGAGCCTGGTTTGGAAAGGGCAAGGTTGCTTCTCCCCTTGCCACCCTCTCTGTTCACACCATCTTTCTCCTCCTCTTGAACTGCAGTACTGAGTTGGCTCTCTCGTTGTGAAGCCTGCCTTGCTCGTATTGTGCTCTCATGCTCCACCTTTTATCTATGAGGGGAAGGGAAAGGGCCATCAGGTGAGCAGGTGAGTGTGATTCTGGTCAATTGTCTGACTTTGCCTGACTCTGGCATTGGGACATGTCAGGTAAATGGCTTTGGTGTTTGTCCATTGTCTTTCACGTTAGGTGAAAGTGCTTGTGTCAGAAAAGGGGTGGGGGCGGAGTGTTTGAGTATCCTACAGGGTAGGATGGGGCAAAGGTATTAGAAGGGGTATACCGTGTCTTACCTGTCGGTGTCACACTTCCACTCCCTGAGGGCTCACCATGAAGGTGATCCTCCCTTACTGGTTCACCCCCAGAACTGGATCCAATAGCGATGGCCGTGTCCTTGCCACCTGGATAACATATCCCTGGGGACTAGTCAGGGAGGCACCTTCAGGTTTCTCACAATAGTAAAGATGTTGATTGCTTTGCTTCAGTGATCAGTGAACTCTCTGGTGCGCCATATGTAGCCTCTAATTTTTGAAATATTGGCCCTGGTTGGGGGCTGTATGAATGTAAGAAATGAGCCTTGTGGAAAGGATGTTGGACACTATTTGGAGTTACAAGAGGTAGTGGTTGAGATCAAGTCTGCCCTAGTGAGATCAAGTCAGGGCAGTTTAGATTGACTCTAACCGTGGCAAGATTCAAAATGTTATGGGACCAGCCTTGAAATGAAGTGAAGCTCTCAGCAGCGAAATGCAAATGTGCTGAAACCTTACAGCAGCATACTTCACACAATCAAATGTGGTGAAGCTGGATTAAAATGTGGGGAGACCTAGCAGCATCAGTGAACAAATGGGGTGACACCCTATAGTAGCACAGCTCAAATGTGATGCATCCCTACAGCAGCGATTCCCGAATGTGGCAAAACCCAACAGCAGCAGGATTCCAATGTGGTGAAATATCACTGCAGCACGACTCAAATGTGGTGAAACCTAACAGCAGCATGGTTCAGATGTGGCAAAACCCTATGACATCATGACTCAAATGTGATGATACCCAGCGACAGCAGGACTCAAATGTGGCGAGACCTAATGACAGCGCACGGAATGTGGTGAAACCTTAAAGCAGCACAGTCAACTGTGGTGAAACCTTACAGTAGCAGGTTAGCAAATGTATCACATTTAGATGAAATGTGGAGGTTATCCTATGTATTGCATTTTGATGAAATGTTAAGGTTACCCTATGTACTGCACTTAGAAGAAATATGCAGGTTAGCCAATGTGTTATATCTGCAAGAACTGTGAGGGTCGGCCTGTGTGTTGCACTTGGATGAATTGTGCAGGTTGGCCTATGTATTGCATCTAGAAGAAATGTGAAACTCAGCCTGTTATGTTATGTTAGTGATTCTTATAAAGCACACGGTCGCCCGAAGGCATCATGGCGCTAGGAGAGATGGAGACAGCCCAATGACAATCAAAATAGGTAAGCTTTATCCCGCCTTCTAAACTAGCCGGTGCATCATGCTTAGATAAACTGTGAAGGATAGTCCTCTACTGCTCCTGCTGAGGCTTGTTGGTTAGCCATTGCTTTAAACTCAGAAAATATAGAGGGCAGCCATGTAATGCACTTAAAAGATAGTGCAGCTGGCCTAGGTGTAGCACACCATAAATCTTCAATGATAGCATACACACCACACTTAGATGAAACAGAAAGATAGCCAATCTGTTGCACTTGGGGGATTTTGAGGGGAGCCAATGTGTTGCATTGTTTACTGATAACTCTCTAACTTCCTAACACTCAGCATATCCACCCCCCATTACATAACTAACTTGAAACAAGACACCGAAACTACAGTCTCCTATCTCTCCATAACACCCAACACACACCTGCATCCAACATACAAATGCCGATCCACAAAAATAATACTAGCACACAGTGACCGCTCTTTCCGGACTGAAGCAATCAACAGCACAGCAAAGCTTGCTTGCTTGTGCTTGTCCCTCTCATCCCCACTAATCTTCCCAACCCTCTTCCTTTTCAGATCCGCCAGAGCACCTGGAGACCAGGAAAAACGCCATATTAGCAGCACAACTCAAACATTGTGAAACCTAATAGCAGCACAACCCAAATTTGGTGAAACCCAGGAGCAGTACAACTCAAATGTTGTGAAACTCAAGAGCAGCATGACTCCAATGTGGTAAAACCCCACTGCAGCACAATTCATGTGTGGTGAAACCCCATTGACGCACAATCCAAATGTGGTGAAGCCCCACACAGACCAACTGAAATGGGGCAAAACTCAAATAAGCTGACACCTTACTGCAGCACAGCTCACATTTGGTGTAACCTAACAGTAGGATTCAAATGTGGTGAAGCCTTACAGCAGCACAAGTTACATGTGGTGAAACCTCACAGCAGCTTTATTCTGATGTGGAGAAACCTTACAGCAGCACTACCTAAAAGTGGTGAGAACTCACTGCAGCATAACGCAAATGAGCAGATACCATACAGCAGCACAGCTAACATTTGGTGGAACCTAGCAGTAGGATTCAAATGTGGTGAAACCTCGCAGCAGCATGATTCAAATGTGGTGAAACCTTCCAGCAGCACAATTCACAACCCAAGTGTGGAGAAACCTCACAGTAGCACAATTCGAATGTGGTAAAAGCTCACAGCAGTGGGATTCAAATGGGATGAAGCCACGCAGAAGCACAAACCAAAGGTGGAGAAACCTTACAGCAGTACAATTCAAGTGTCGTGAAACCTCACAGCAGCATGAGTCAAAATGTGGTGAAACCTCACAGCAGCCTGATTCAACTGTGGTGAAACCTTAAAGTAGCACACCCCAAATGTGGTGAAACCTCACAACAGCATGGTTCAGCTGTGGTGAATCTCCACAACAGCACAACCCAAATGTGGAGAAATCTCACAGCAGACCATCTGAAATGTGAACCCTCAGAGCAGCACAAATTAAATGTGGTGAAACCTTACAGCAGTACAACCTAAATGTCTAGAAACCTCACAGCGTCACAATTCGAATGTGGTGAAACCTCACAAAAGCATGGTTCAGATGTGGTGAGGCTCCCCAACAGCACAAACCAAATGTGGAGAAAACATACAACAGTCCAATTCAAATGTGGTGAAACCTCACTGCAGCATGATTCAAATGTGGTAAAACCTCACAGCAGCAGGATTCAAAATGTGGTGAAACCTCACAGCAGCATCATTCAATTGTGGTCAGGCTTTACAGCAGCACAGCTTAAATGTGGTGAAACCTTCCAGCAGCACAATTCACAACCCAAGTGTGGAGAAACCTCACAGTAGCACAATTCAAATGTGGTAATGGCTCACAGGAGTGGGATTCAAATGGGGTGAAGCCACGCAGAAGCACAAACCAAATGTGGAGAAACCTTACAGCAGTACAATTCAAGTGTCGTGAAACGTCACAGCAGCATAAGTCAAAATGTGGTGAAACCTCACAGCAGCACAATTCAAATGTGATAAAGCTTTACAGCAGCATGATTTATATGTGGTGAAACCTTACAGTAGCACAAACCAAATGTGGAGACACCTCACAGCAGCACAATTCAAATGTACTGAAACCTCACAGTACCACAACTTACTTGTGGTGAGACCCAGCGGCAGTAGAGCTAAAGTGGTGTGAGATGTCACAACAGCAGAATTTCTTGAAGAGACTAATGAGGAAGAAGTGGAAAGATTCAGACAGCAGATGTCAGGGTGGTGTAAATCTCCGCATTTAGAATATTTGATTTAGCAGTCGAGACGAGTGATAGGTGTAGACCTTTGAAGGACCGTTACATCGTCTCTTACCTTATATGTACTGGCCTTCTGGGACCACAGCACAGAATGCCTGGTGAACAGGCAAACAGGGAGGTACCTGTAGCTTATGCCCTTTGCCGGCTGCCCGGGCATGGCTGACCTGCGAATATCTGTCTTAAGTGAGTCCTGCGTCACGTGTTGTGCTCCTCAGCGAATCAGGAATGGTGGTGGGTGGACAGGCTTGCTGAAAATTAAATCAAAGCCCTGTTTCCTGGGCTGGGGGCCGGTATGCCTGGGGCGGAGACTAAGGTGAGCTGGGTGCGCTGGGCACAGCACTTGCCACATCAGCGGTCTGAATCGAAAAATCAAGATCTGCTCTGTCCATATGTTAAAATTCTGGTGAGAAATATTCAGCCTTTCAGTACTGGGTTGAAATGGTGCAACTTATGAGCACTGTTTTTGCTCAAAATTGGGAAAAACACCATAAACGTTACAAGTAATTCTCTAACACATTGAAATTTCCAGTAGATACCTGGTCACCAACAGTATGCAGGACATGCCGGCACTGGCACTTTAAACCACATGTTGATGTCATTACAAACAATATGTCATAATTGTCATTTTAAACAATTTTTTTGAGGCTGGAGCCCTCACTATGTCTGAGAGAGCTATGTGTAAGCCATCCAATAGCCCATTGTTCATGCACCAGAAGGAGCTGCAGGATTCATGCAGGGAGAGGCAGCGTTCCTGTGAGCTGGTCTCTGTGATACTGCCACCTTCATAAAGGGCAGATGGGTGGCCGGTTGTCTTCCATTATAAATAATGTGCCCCTTGCTACAATCATACTCTCTTTGCTAAAAATGTTAATATAACAATTCATATATTGTCTGGTTTGATTGTTATATGATTTGTTCATGTTCCAAGTCATTGCTATAAAACTGAATGTTATTTTAGCCCGGTGATTTACACTTTCTTTGCATAACTTGATCACATGGTTTATACATGTTCATTTATTTCATTCTTTCCAATTATTTAGACATTAAAACTTTTAAGAGTAGTCAACAAAGTAGCATTTGGCTTACTTTTCTGTGACTTGGCATGTGAGCCATTTGCATGATTTGGGGATATGCTAAACTGGCAGTGGATTTTATTTGTTGGCAAAGCAGAACATGGTATATGCTCAATTTGTTTTAAACCAAATAACACTCCGATTGAAATACTCCGGGGATTGTTTTTGCATATGCAGTCACAAAAGAAACATAAAGAAGCCTTGTTGAAATCCTGGATCGAAATGCAGATGCGCCATCCAACAAAAGGCAAAGGTTTTATAATTTCCATCCAGAGCAGGAAACAGATTTTTTTTTTATTCCAACGTAAAAAAGAAAATGTGCACCTTGAATCTACTGTGCCCAATTACAGCTTGGGAAAAAATTGAGTAAGATTAAGACACATTTTACAGTAATACACACACATTATGAGAATATAATTCCCAAAGGAAGCTGTGTGTGATCCTAAAAAGTAGGTAAACTAAATGCTGCTATGCAAATGCTGTTACAGAGGGATCCTTCAAAGATTGATGAAAAACTATGTGCTTTTTGCAGATGGTGCAAGGGTGCAGTGACTCCTTTGACTGAGTCTTTTGTAAGAGATTTAAAAACAGCCCTGCATTTGTCTGCCATGTCAAGTGTGCAGTTAGGTCCAAACACTATTGCAAAGAAGGTATATGCACTAGCAGCCAATGTGATTGCCTATCTCTGTGAATCAGCCTTTTTCAGACGAACTTCCTGAAGTGAAAAGGTTGATCTCGTCTGACAGCATCTGAGTGCTGCTCCTGTTTCACACTACACACCAGATTACTGAGCATTGGTGGATAGCATGGAGTGACAGCCTTCACATTGAATGTTTCAACTGGTTTCCTATATTTTGATATCCATGATGATTTTACGGAGACATCTACTAATAAAAAATGAAATAAAGATCATGATGAATGCATATGTTATTCTTTTTTGTATAAAGAGCAAATAAAGTACCCAAATAAATCCTGGTACAAATTCTCATACTCATAGACATGACCACCCTAGTAGCTCTCGCCAGAAGCTCCCTCCTATTGGCCATTAAGTACAAGTAGCTCTTGATAACGTAAAGGTTGGAGAGCCCTCTTTGGAGCCTCCATTCCAAGCTTGCTGATTGGCTAAAGAGCCGGAAACAGTGAGAAGAGCAAAGTAGAAGCATGTGATGCGGCCTTCTACTGTGGTTTGAGCCTGGGCCACAAACATTCTGATGATCAAAAGAGAAGAAAACATTCCCAAATAAAGGTTAATGGAATAACATGTTTCAATGGCCAGGGTTTTGTGGTCCTTATTCACTTGAATATTTAGAATGAGGCAAGCCTGTCAATACTGACCTGGACGTTGGGGCTCTTTATTCTAGTCTACCTTTAATAATCTAGTCTACAGAGAGTGGAAACACTATACATCTTGTTTCCTTTAATAACAAGGACTGGACATTCCAGTCCATAGTGACCTAGAATGTTGTCCCCTACCTTCTATTACCAGAACTAGACCAGACTCTAACAGGGACCTTGAGTACTTTTAATAGCCAGGACTGGAATGGTCTACCTACAGTGACCAGAGGTTCTGTGTTCTATAGGACATTTAATAAGTAATACTGGAGTAGCCTATATGAAGAAGACCAGATGTGAGATCTACGCCTCCTTTAATAACCAGGACGGGAATTGATTGATCCTTGTAACTTGAAGTTTTCTACTCCTCCCCACTAACATACTACTGATATGAGGGCAAATGATCAGCACTACCCTGGCCCTGAGGCGGCAGCTGGAGCAGCACACACAGATTGCCCCAGCACTTTAAGTGGGATGTGCAATCGACCGGGGGAGTGGGGTGAGGGTTCTGCCAGGGGGCAAGGCCTAACAGGTGGCAAGCGTCCTTGGCAAGGGCTGCCTCTCGTTTTGCTCCTTAATTGGGCCACCAAACCCTGCCAGGCATCCCTTTGCAGCAATCATCACCCTCTCAACCGGGGTATGAGGGTATGAGGCCTGCATCTTTAGGGTTGCCAGGTGTGGGCCACCACCGAGATTATGGAAGAAAAGGACAGATAGCTAGAAGTCAAGGCATTTTTTCTAAAGCCTGAAAGCACTTGCGCACAGGGCATGAGAGGCTTCATGCAGTAGTAAAACATAACTTGGGCTCTAGTGTCCTTATCGGCAGGAGCTATTATGGGACTGTAGGGAGCCCTGACAGGGTTGAAACACCGAAACAATTTTCAGAGACTGCCAGGACTCTGCCCCAGCTAGCCCTGGGCCCCTTAAAGCCCTGGTTTGCCCCCATTAGAAAGGGAAATACTATTTCAACACTTGGTAGAGGTGTAGCATGCTTTCACGAATGGGTCTTACAGAGTTAAGCCTGGAAGTGATGCTCCTGCTTCACTGACTTCATATGGTTATGCAGTGATAAAATTGCGGCAAAAATGTCGCCTGTACAATAAATTGCGGCAAAAATGCTGTGGTTTGACCCGGTAAAGGTGTACCCCATTATACCATTTAAGGGGAGCAGGGGCTGCAGGGGTGTCCCCTGCTCCCCTTCAATGGTATCATGGGTCTGGGGCTTGTGGGGGTGTCCCCCGCATCCTTTACATGGGTTGCGGGGGCAAAACCACTGCCTTTTTGCCGCGATATGTTGTGTCCACGGCCATTTTTGCTGCGATTTTAACACATGGAACCTTCATATGCTGGCGTGAACCTGAATGCACCAAGTATGGGGACAATTCTCTGTAACAATGTCCAACTTTTCCCCCCATTGACAAGTGCATTCCCAGGGTGGTGTGGGGCATGCGCACCACCTCCTCCAGAAACATACAGGTTCTACCTGCCCATCCGCAAGTTTGGTCAATACAGAGAATATGCACGGCAGTAGCGAGTCACCAGCCATGTCCCCGGGGTAGTGCTTCCTCTGTTACGAGAGCCTGACCTTTCTGTGGATGCACATTCGGTATTAAAGTCCATATGGTCCCTTCATTAACATCAATATGCTCCCGCTGCAGGGCAAACAGCACAATGTGCCACCGTGCTTCAATTCACCCTTGTGCCCGGGTCTTACGACATGAAGCAGAATATTTCTGGAGTCCCATGGGATCCAGGCGCTAGGTGCGAGCGAGGGCATGCGCTAGTGGAAAAACAGTGAACATGCATGCAAGCTATTGAGCGGTAGCTCATGCAAGCGGTTCCTGCATGCAATGTGAAAACCGAATGCGCAATACTAAGAAAATTGCACATGAATATGGAAGCTATGGTTCTATGAGGCCATCTTGACGCCCCTCGTGCCACCTGGCTCACGAGACGCAGCCCACCCCTCTGCCCGCCTTTCCCCTGGTACAGCTGTACACCTCCTTTGTGTCCCTCTGTATCCTACCCCGCTGTACTTTTTGGACTCTCTCTACTCTCTCTACTGACCCGAACTTCGGTTCCCAAGGGCGTTCAATCTACCAGCGCCTTCAGACCATACCAATGGTATATAAGGCGCTATATAAATGCAAAATAACATAACATATATCTGCTCTTTTGTTACCTCTGTAAAGCGCTCTGTTGCTTCTCGATGCAAGGCACACGCTCAATAAAATACCATAATTAAAAAATAAAAATAAAAACTGCGCAATCAATTATGAGAAGCATTGTGTGTGTTGCAATACCACTACATAACTGGCGAATAGGATGAGACCAACACTCGACAAGAAACAGCAATCCCATGATGAAATGCAAAGTACAACACAACCTCTGCCCTCTCTGCCAATGCCAGGTAGGCAAATATAATGGGCACAATGGCTACCCCTGGTCACCACGTATGTGCAGCAGGGGTCAAGTCCTAAAAATAAAAGTGGGGGGGACTCATCAACAAACGCAATGGGATGTGACGTCGCCAGAAATTAGCATATCAAGGTGAAATATGCATATTTCATTAAATCGGCTTTGTGTAACCATCCAAATTGCACAGGAGAAATAGAATTTGTGTTTAATAAAATGAACACACACACACAAAATCAAGAGGACATTTTCTTCTAATAGTGTTTTTGAAAACTTTAAAAGGTGTGCATGCTTTAAACTCCAAGAACCAATGCAAATGTTTTCCCTGGAACAGGCAGTACCGAAATTAGACATTTCATCTTTAGTTGTTAGTTTTCATCAGGTTATATAGTGCAGTGGTGAAGTGTCTAGCTTTCAAATCTGACGACTGCAGTTAGATCCATGAGGTGGCTTAAATTCATAAATTCAAGGAAGACTTGCAATGTTTCACGTTTTAGCTGGGGGGACCGAGTTCACCCTCTGAAAAAAGTGGGTGGTCTCCGTCCCCCCACGTGTACCCTCGACTTTAGCCCTGATGTGCTGGCTTTGGAAGGGGCAAATTACACTGCATCAAGACAAAGATCAATGCTTATGAAAGCCACTGGAGTAGAAGGGCAGAGCATGTTCACAAGAATGAACCCTGTGATGGCTTTGGCGCAAATGGCAATGATGAGGTTTATAAAGCAGCCATAAGAATAGCCAAGAGATTCACCATCACAGAGAATATTATCCTACATAGGTTACAGCTGTACACCAGGAAACAAGAGGGTTCAGAACCAGTAGAGGACTGTGATCAGAATACTAGAACTGGAGGCACTATGAGAATTTGGCAATAGCACAGAGGACATGCATGCAATTCACACAAACAAACAAAAACAGTACGAGAAAAATGCATCCAAGAAAAATATTATGCAAGAGGATAAGACTCTCCAGATTACAAGCGCGTTGCAAGTGATGCAAGTTACACGTAAAGCAATGGTGGGAACATGGCCGGTTATGGAAGTACATGCACTGTTGATACCAAAAAGACTTGATTGTAAAAGAACATCTGTGGACAATAAAGGATATTAGGGCTGGAGAAATTAACCATGGTGATTCCATTGGCGTGGAAGTGCCAGAAACTTGGTTAACAACAGACAGTGTCCTGCGAGGGAAACAGAACGGAACAACTGAGGCAAGGTTGGCCATTTTTGGAAGCTGTTTCGCAGGAAAATCGGCAAAGTAGCCTCTGCTGATACCATGGGGGACAGATTAAACTAGACATCTTCAGAAGATGACTTGACGGTGCTGACGGTGCATGCATGATAGTGGAGAAAGGAGAACCCTGACTGCAGTATCATGACAGATGGCAGGCAAATTCGGGTCATGCTGGATTCGGGCTGAGATTTAACACCCAGTAATACATAGAAAGAAATGTTAGGAAGGACAATTCCACACTGCAAAGGACCAAAAAAAAACACAAAGTGTTTGGAGGGTACTTCACACACCCATCAGGCTACCTCAAATGCTGCATTGAACTAAGGGTAGACAGCCCAGAACTAAGATTAATTTGGGAGAGAAGGTTCCAGCAGTCCTGGCGGGGAAGACCGGGCAAGACTGGGCATTAAGTTAGATCCCAGGTGATGGCACTAGATTGTTCAGATGAAGAACGCATGAGGAAGCGCTATCTCAAGTTGATCTCTGACTCGTGAGGGTATGTCAAAAACCATGTACCTCATATCCAATTACAATCGGTGGCATCACGTGGTTTGTCTAGTTCCTGCTGTGGCCAGAGCGTCACTGCTGGCACAGCTGGAATAAATGATGCTACAGGAACACATAATCGAGCTGGTTGAGCTATCATAAAAGAATGGCTCAGCCTGGTGGCATTCATACAAAATAAATCCAATGATTTGAGGATCTGCATTGACCTACGCAGACCCAACCAGGAAATTGTCACGAACAGTTACGCATTGCCAAGCATAAATGAACTCATTCTGATGTTAAAAGAAGCTACTGTTTTCTCCAGGCTCGATATGAGGCATTCATTTCATCAGATACATTTACACAAACATTCCAGATAATTACTCCATTTGGGGTGCTCCAGAATATGCATACCACTTGGCCTCGCTGGAGCTTCTGTGTTGCAGAGGATGATGGACTCCCTGCTACACACGGTAGATCGGGTTTCATTTTTTAAGTTTGATATCCTGATATATGCTGCAGCTGCTGATACCCATGTCAAGATTCTACAGGAAGTGCTGAACAAGTTAGAAGAAGAGGAATGCATCAATTGTGCGTTTAGGTCAAACTAAGTGGAGGAGACCACGTCTCAAGGAATAAAACCAAACTGAATCGGCGGAAAGCAATTGTGGATGCACCAGCAGAGATAATTAAGTGGAAATCAGGTCGTTTCTCAAAGTAGCCGAATGCTTTCTATATTTTTTCTTCCACAGTTCTCTGAAAAGACGGCCAATATGAGGGTCTTGCTGAGGAAAGGTGCTGCGTTTGAATGGGCATACGTGCAGCAGCAGAGTTTGACCTGGTAAAGAAAATGACACCAAAACTACCATGCTTTAGACCCTTCAACCCAAAGTAGCGCATGCATATCGCTACAGATGACCGTGCATATTATTTGGGGACCACCATGATGCATAATCAAGGGGTCGATGAGCGGCTTTTGCATCCAAGGCATTGTCCACACCTGACAAATAAATATTCCAAAATTGAAAAGGAAATGCTGGCGTGTGCCTGGGCTGTTGATTTCTTTGCGACATATTTATGGGGGACCAAATTCTGGTTTCTAAGCCCAGGTGTAACCAAAACATCCACTCCTAGACGGGCCAGAGTTGCAGCAAAGCTGAAAGAGTATGCGTTTACCATCATGCACAACCCAGGCTGGAAGAATTAACAAAATTGTTCACCCACAAAGAATAACAAAAGTTATTGTTGAAAGGGCACATGGTGGTTGTGTGACTGGATTTCTACACTCTGGCCTGGTGGACAGATGTGTAGGAGGCCAGCCTAGTTAGTGAACAGGGACTTCTCTGGGAGCTGTAGCCAAACCAATCAAGGTAGCATGGAGAGTGGTCAAGGCTAAGTGTCAGGAGGGGTGAGCCTGGTAAAGGGTCCACAATGAGTCCACAAAGCAAGTAATCAAGGATTACACTTAGACTAATAGTTATAAAAAGTACTATATGTATTTATTTCCAAAGGACACACTATGCAAATGACTACGGACAGGTAATGCTATCACACAACACTAATAATACAATAAATATATACAGATCCTGTAGCCAGTGCAATAAAATCACAATCCCCCCCAGCAACCACAATACTGAAAGGGAAGGTAAAGGATAGTTTTTCTAATGGCAGTCCTCAAGAATACAATCCTAACTTGGAAAGTCCAACCCCAGGTTGACTGGGACATTGGGCCTCATTCCGAGTACGGCGCTAACCAATGGCGCTATTAACGCCTTGGTTGACGCCGTACCCGGACCGGCAGCGCCTTGGTGGTTGGCGGAATTACCGCCCCATTCCAAGGTTGGCGGGGCGGTAATTCCCCAATCCCCATTTACCCTTCCCCATTCCCATTCTTGCCCCATAGGGCATAATGGGAGTGGGGAAGGCGTCAATTACGCCACCGTAAATTACGGTGGCGTAATTAACATCAAGGTCCCTTAGCGCCATGGTATTTAACGCCTGCTAAAAGCAGGTGTTAAAAGCACCATGGCGCTAAGGGAACTCGGAGTATGGCGGTAAGGGATTACCGCCACCGCTCTCGTTAGCGGTGGCCGCTATCCCTTACCGCCATACTCGGAATGAGGCCCATTGGGCCCAAAAAGTTAACAAAGTTTCCAGAGGTTTTGGAGTTGGGAGAAGGGTCTTGTGTGTAGGATGGACCTTTAATCACCTTAACCCAAATCATGCCCACCACCTAAGAAGCGAGTCCACGGTTGTACATAAAGCAAGTTTATTGTACAAAAGCTCTGGGGAGCGGTTAGGACCAAACTAACCCAAGTCTCAACAAAAAACCATCAGTTGGCAATTTAAATACTTTTTGCAATAGTTTAAAGCACTCACAGATACATTTATTACTTTCCATACCCCAAATAAGATTGGACAAAACTTCTTCATAGGAATCCCATCTTTCCCCAATTCTTCCAATTTCATTGGTCAGGCTTATCTTCATTATTATCTTCAGATCATATTCAAAACACACCTCTTCTTGGGATTCGTTGTAGTGCGTCCTGATGTCTCAGTACATGGTTAAATGTTGGTATTGAAAACATAATTCATTGCTAGCAATAACTGGCCTAAGATCTTTAACTTTAAGTATGATTTCACATGGTTCTGCTGATGTATTTTTGGCAAATAGAGAGAGGTCTACTTGAACAGGATTTTGCTTAAACTATAGATGGCCATCTCTATTCCACAGACTCCTGGCGCCTTAATCTAATTTATGTGGTCACATACAACCTCCGATGACCTGCAAAAATACTTAACTGTCGGACTCTGGCCTCGGGCCCTATGTTTACTACCACCAAACAAATGACTAATCCCCTCTAAAGATCTTAATACAAAAGCCTAGATAACATCTTTTCTCTTGCAAGGACTGTGAACCTTGCCCTGTTTGTACGACTTTGTTACTAGGTAACTAATAATCTTTCCTGTCAGGAATGTCCCTGCTACTTTAGAATGCCTGTGCACAGTGGAAAAAAGCACCCCATTGTATTGATTTATGTTTGCGCTGCATTCACAGTTTTAATATTGTATCTTTCTATGTGATTCATATAGATTTATGACATTATCCCAGTTTTGCAGTCATCCCTCCGTCATCATGCTGGTGTGCACAACATAAATCCTTTGTGATAAAGGGGACTCTCCTTGACCACCCCGGCATTCCCCCCTTTAGTTCATACTTTAACAAATCTTAATCATTCTCTTGGGCAACATCTCTACAACCATCTCTCACCCGGGCTCAATATGAGCATACTACTCTGCTGAATCAACCCAACTTGTACCCCCACCATTTCCATAATCTACCCGCTGCTCCATACAAGCATACCGATTTGGTGGAGGAAACAAAACAGCTTCAGTTTGAGTACTCAAATGGGATGAAATAGTGGTGGTCCTAGTCTTGGACAGGATTACGATCATCATGGCCGCACCTGTTGGTACCTGGACAGAGCAACAGTGGAGAATGATTTGGCAGGAACAAAAAGGAATACATAAAAAGTCAAAAATAGGCATCAGAATCTTCACACCGAGGATCAGTCAGGGAGGTATCTATGAAAACAGGGAGTCTATCCATGAGTTGTTGGTGAACCCAACCTCGGTTTCCATGATCACTTTCAGTTTATGCAGAGTAGTGATAGTTCTGGTGAGTGGGCCATTCTCGTTGTCATTGGAAGGCACAAATGTACAGCAGGCACTCCCTATTTTCTAGCATAATCCGCCCTCCACTGCTGTCAAAAGGTTGAGTATGCACCCGTTTTGGAACGCTATGAGCCTCAGTGCCCGGAATTCTTCCCTCATGGCACTAAACACTGATTCAGAAACGTTCACAAAGAGGAAGAGTTCATACCTGGTCACCTGGAGCCATTTTGTATTTGCCACGGTTTGGATGCCATATGCCAGATAAAAAAGATTTCTGTGTGACTAATCATCCAATATCGATCAGGAATGTCTGCTAAGTCCTGTGATTTATTTATTGATTCTATTTATTTATTGTTCACCTGTTAGGTGCTTATACCGGAAGCAAATATTGTTTCAAAGTGCCCATAGGGCTACAGGGAGGGGACAGAGGATGATAGACAATGAAATTACAACAATGCTAAATAGTAAAATACAACAATATAAGAAGAGACAGTGGGAAGGGGAAGACAAACCTACTATGCCTTGTGAGCGTTCCGAACATGCAAGTACAGAGGGGAGAGGGCTATGAGATAGGTGCTGTGGTGATCATGGAGAGCAGCAGGTGAAGTGCTATGAAGAAAGGTAAGTGCAACCTTCAGTGGTGGAGGGTGAGCCGAGGCAAGTACAGAGGATAGACAGCAACAGGGATGATAAAATGTGGGAGGTCAGGACCCCAAAGATGAATAAGGGCCCTGCATACCAATGAAGCTACTGTGTGATTAACAGGGGAGAGAGGGAGGCAAGGAAGAGGTAAAGAAGAATGTCATGAGGCTTTTCCGGAACTTAAGGAGATCCTGCTCAAGACAAAGAGGGAGGGGGAGGCTGTTCCAAAGAAGGGAGCCTGCTGAGGAAAGCCATCGACCACCTGCTCTCTGTTTAGCAAACCCATTTACATGCAAGGAGTTGGTGCCAGAGGAACGTTGGTGTCTAGAGGGGGAAACTTTAGTCAGAAAGAGTTGCAGATAGAGTTGTCCGCAGCCCCAGAAAGCCTTGTGGATGGTTCAGAGGGATTTGAATTAAATCCATGCAGCAATCTAGAGCCACTGAAGACTTTGTAGGGCAGGAGAGATGCAGTCCCTGGGTTTGAGACCAAGGATAAGTCTCACTGCCCTATTGTGGATTAGCTGGAGGGTTTGCAGAGTGGACAAAGGTAGATTAAGGAGGAGGCTATTAAAATAGTCAAGACTAGAGAGAACCAGCACCCGGGTAACATTGAGTCTCTGGGGGAAGATGAGGAAAGGTATAATTCCTTTGAGAAGGAAAAGCTAAAAGTAGGACTTCTTGGCAATGTCCTGAGTATGAGGGAGGAAGGAGAGAGAGGAGTCGAAGATGACTCCAAGATTTCTGGCTTCCGAGGAGAGTGCAGGGGTAGAGCCCATGGAAGAAGGCCAGAGTGAAGGGAAGACATTGGGTGCCAGGGTCCCAATAAGGAGGATCTCTTTTGCTGTCATTGAGGCATAGATCATTAGAAGTACACCAGGCCTGAATGGCTGAGAAGCAGTCGGGGATGATGGAGGGTGCAAGGGCATCTGTAGGAAGTTTGAAGATGAGTTGTGTGTTGTAGAGAGTTTCAATCACCAGCTCCCACTCTGCCCTCCACCACCAAAAGTGCTGACTGGTGTAATAGTATCCAGTCTGCCATGCTTGACAAGCTCAACTTACTACAAATTAAAATCACCCATCAACAGGCTTTAAGCCAACAAATTGCTGACCTCCAATGTAAGACCACCCATGACTCCCCTCCATTTTCCTTCAAAGAAATGAATGAACAGGAAGTCATTGCCCTCCTCAAATCTATCAAGCTGTCCAACTGTAAAGGGGATGCCTGTCCTGCACAGCTTATTAAAGAATGCACCTACCCCTTAGTCCCTTTCCTGACAGCTTTTATCAACACCTCATTCACTTTGGGGCTTGTCCCTGCATGTCTTAAGGAAGCCTGGGTACGCCCGCTCTCGAAGAAACCTTCACTTGACCCAACTGTACCAGGGAACTATAGGCCCATTACTACAGTTCCTTTCCTTCTAAAACTCCTGTACAAGGCAGCATATCTGCAGGCCCAGAATTCCCTGGAGGCAATAGGCTCCTTGGTCTATGCCAGTCAGGCTTCTGTCTAGGCCATGGTACGGAAACAGCACTTCTAGACCTTAAAAATCAAATTGATGATCTCAGAGATGCTGGCAGACCGCCTCTCCTCCTACTACTCGACCTATTAGCAGCTTTTGATCTTGTGGATCATAGCACCCTCTGCCACCTCCCATCGTCCACTGCCACCTTCCCCTCCCAGGCCACAGCTAGGATCGCTTCATGTCTCCAGGGCAGAGTTATGAACGTTTTTTCAGACCAAGCCTGCGCCAACCCAGATATTATCAAATGCAGCGTCCCGCAGGGATCCTGCATTTCTTCCACCCTCTACAACCTGTTCAAGAAGCCCTTATTCAATTTCCTGGATGAGCTAGGTATATCATATACCAACTATGCGGATGACACTCAGGTGCTCATCCCCCTCACCAGCCACTATGACTTGGAAAGGGAACAGCTAAACTCCATTTACTCCAAAATTCAAACCTGGATGGCAGAAAACTGGCTCTGCCTCAACAGAGAAAAAACTGAACTGCTACTTATTGGGGCCCCGGCAACCCTAAAGAAACTGGACGAAAAGTACAACTCATTCACCATTGATAATACAACTATCCCTGTGTCACAGGTGGACAAAATATTTAGGTCTTCTTAAACTCTAATCTCACCATGAGCAGACAAGTCAATGCGATTGCATCTGCTTCGTCATACCATTAAAAATTGATCAATACAGCCAGACCCTTCTTGCCCAGAGAGAACTGCCTCACCATAGTAAGTCTATAATTGGATCAAGTTTAGACTACTTTAATGCTCTCCAAGCAGGCACCTCTGTAAAAAACATCAGAAAACTTCAGACCATACAGAACAATGCCCTCCGGGCTGCCACTGGCATTTCGAAAAGGGAACATATCTCTGCCACTAGAAGACAAGTCCACTGGCTCCCCATCAAGGAACGCATCACCATCAAAATCCTCGCCATCACACACAAATGTCTCAACAACACTGCACCCATGTGTCTTTCCCAGATATTTGCTAAAACAATCTAGGACAGACCTACAACAATGGCCTACACCAACATGGTCACTGTTCCCAAAATCTCCAGGTCTCCCGCTAGAGGCTTTAGCTTCCCCTTCATCGCCGCCTCCCAATGGAACTCCCTACCAACACACATAAGGAGCACTGAATCACACACAGCCTTCAGGAAAGCCGTCAAAACGTGGCGGTTTGTATAAAGGGCCTCCTGGTTGTTGTGGCTGCCCTTCTGCTTTAACCCTGCACACATGCACTGTAACCTTGTTGGTATACCATGAGTTATGATTGTCACTGTCTTTCCATTACCTATGTACCTGTCTCCTGTTCATTATGCCCAGGTTATGCTCTCTGTAAACCATGAGCTATCCTCCATAATGCTGTAACTAAGACATTTGCTTGCAACAGCGCCTCGATGCCCGCGGGCTGTAGTGCGCTTTACAAATATAGAAAAATAAAAAAATAAATAAAACATAGTACTAGAAGTTGCAGGAGAAGGATGAAATGAGGCATGCCAGCAGAGTAAGGTAGATATTAAAGCCGGTCAAGTGGCACAGCGAGTAGAGCGCTCGCTTTGACGTCCGTGCAGAGCCTGCTAACGCAGGTTCGAATCCCAGCAGGGCCAATCTCAGCCTTTCATCCTTCCGAGGTCGATAAATGAGCACCACACACCGTGGGTAATAAAAAGCAGCACTCAGATACCTGAGGGTTCATAGCGCTATATAAATGCCAAACTATTATTATTAATAATATAATAGAATGGAGCCCTGAGGGATGCCACAGGTGGAGAAGGAAGTAAGGGAGGAGAAGGTGTCAAGTATGGCTTTGGAAGAGTAGTCAGTTAAGAAGGAAGTAAGCAAATCCAGTGCCATCCAGTGCCCGCTCCGAGATATCAAGGGTGCCATGGAGCCATTTTATGAGGATGAAGTGGTTCACTGTGTCAAATGCAGAAGAGAGATGAGAACAGCAGGGCAGTTGGAATCAAGGGATGCGAGCGGTTCTTCATGGGTGTTCAGAAGAGCAGTTTCCGTGCCTCTGGATGCTCTCAATCCAGATTGATCGTCATGGAGACTGCCAATAAATTCAGTGTCAAAGTTTAGTTGGGGCGGGTCCAGCTTCTCAGGCAGATTCCCCAGGAAAAGGGTGATGGAGATGGGGCAATAGTTGGCTGGACAGGAAGGGTCTGCTGATGTTTCTTTGAAGGAGAGGCGCACAAGGGAGTGCTTGAGGGAGGATGGAAAAGAACGAGTAGCAAAGGAGTGGTTACATAGATCAGCGAGAGCAGGGGCGAGAGAGGACATCGTGTCCTTGATGGTTCTGGATGTGGAAGGGGCAACCTGTTTGGAAGAGACCTTCATGGAGTTGACAACTCTGGTGACTTCTTCTGTAGAAATAGAAGTGAAGGAGGAAAAGGAGGAGGGTGAGAGGTTAGGGGAGGGGAGGGAAGGCGGGAGGGATGGGTTGGAAGAGTGTGTGACAAGGCTGTTCAGTAAGTCTTGGGTTTTGGTGGTGAAGTCAGGGGCAAGTGCATTGCAAAGGACTTGGGAAGGAATAGGGGCAGAGGATACTGCGATGGGTTGGCAAGTCCCTGCAGATTTTGAAGAGTTCAGCCGTGTTGTTGGATGCGCCAGATACTCGTGCCTGAATGAGGGCCCTTTTTTTGGCACAGATAGAGGGTCTGTAATGCCTTTGGAGCAGGTGGAAGGCCAGTTTGTCAAATTGTGAACCTGAGGTTTGCCACTTCCGTGCTGCATCCCTGCACTTACATTTCAGGTCTGCAAGTTTGGAGTCATACCCGGTGGTACGCTTGGAGGCAGGTTTCCGGCAGATCCTCATGACTGGGGCAATGATGTCAAGGATGTTGGTAATGGAGAGACAAAGGTTGTTGAGAGCAGAGTCAGGGGGAGAGTCTGAGTTGGGTGGGCAAGGGGAATGAAGGTGGAAGCAGCAGCTAACACTCGTTTCATCAGACGGATGTTCGTGAACAAGGTTGGCAGGGCTTTTGGAGGAGTTGTCACAAGGCCATAGGGACCCAGGTGGGAGGAGAGAAGAGAGTGGTCAGACAAAGAGACAGGGGTGGCCAGAGGAGATGAGAGAGGGAGGTCGGAATGGATGATAGCATCCAGTGTGTGTCCGGCAGAGTGGGTTGGACCAGAAGGAATAATGGAGAGGGATAGGGAATTGCAGAGGCCAATGAAGAGCATGGATGCTGTGCACGGGTTGTCTAATTGAATGTTACAGTCAGTAGCATGTTGGAGGTGGTTGAGAGTAAGGAGGTTTAACAAGGGGGGTCCTGGGAGTCTCTCTGCCAGACATTAGTCCTGGTTACGAGAGACTTACCCAGAGTCTTTAGCTCACTATCTTTTCGCAGAGAAGAAATATCCCAAACATATCAGTCTTTGTCCTGCCCTGGGGCAGTCCAGCACCGAAATGCGAGGCAATTCTCCTCTGAACAAGAGTACCAACAGAAACCCCAGACACGTGTTTCGGTCTGGTTGGACCTCATCAGTAGGGTGGATCTGTGCCTCTCTAAGAATAGTGAGCAAGGGGTCCACGTCTGGATTCCCCTAGTAACTTAGGGTGAGACCCAAAGTTACTTAAATATGCAGATTTAACAAGGGGGGTCCTGGGAGTCTCTCTGCCAGACATTAGTCCTGGTTACGAGAGACTTACCCAGAGTCTTTAGCTCACTATCTTTTCGCAGAGAAGAAATATCCCAAACATATCAGTCTTTGTCCTGCCCTGGGGCAGTCCAGCACCGAAATGCGAGGCAATTCTCCTCTGAACAAGAGTACCAACAGAAACCCCAGACACGTGTTTCGGTCTGGTTGGACCTCATCAGTAGGGTGGATCTGTGCCTCTCTAAGAATAGTGAGCAAGGGGTCCACGTCTGGATTCCCCTAGTAACTTAGGGTGAGACCCAAAGTTACTTAAATATGCAGATTTAACAAGGGGGGTCCTGGGAGTCTCTCTGCCAGACATTAGTCCTGGTTACGAGAGACTTACCCAGAGTCTTTAGCTCACTATCTTTTCGCAGAGAAGAAATATCCCAAACATATCAGTCTTTGTCCTGCCCTGGGGCAGTCCAGCACCGAAATGCGAGGCAATTCTCCTCTGAACAAGAGTACCAACAGAAACCCCAGACACGTGTTTCGGTCTGGTTGGACCTCATCAGTAGGGTGGATCTGTGCCTCTCTAAGAATAGTGAGCAAGGGGTCCACGTCTGGATTCCCCTAGTAACTTAGGGTGAGACCCAAAGTTACTTAAATATGCAGATTTAACAAGGGGGGTCCTGGGAGTCTCTCTGCCAGACATTAGTCCTGGTTACGAGAGACTTACCCAGAGTCTTTAGCTCACTATCTTTTCGCAGAGAAGAAATATCCCAAACATATCAGTCTTTGTCCTGCCCTGGGGCAGTCCAGCACCGAAATGCGAGGCAATTCTCCTCTGAACAAGAGTACCAACAGAAACCCCAGACACGTGTTTCGGTCTGGTTGGACCTCATCAGTAGGGTGGATCTGTGCCTCTCTAAGAATAGTGAGCAAGGGGTCCACGTCTGGATTCCCCTAGTAACTTAGGGTGAGACCCAAAGTTACTTAAATATGCAGATTTAACAAGGGGGGTCCTGGGAGTCTCTCTGCCAGACATTAGTCCTGGTTACGAGAGACTTACCCAGAGTCTTTAGCTCACTATCTTTTCGCAGAGAAGAAATATCCCAAACATATCAGTCTTTGTCCTGCCCTGGGGCAGTCCAGCACCGAAATGCGAGGCAATTCTCCTCTGAACAAGAGTACCAACAGAAACCCCAGACACGTGTTTCGGTCTGGTTGGACCTCATCAGTAGGGTGGATCTGTGCCTCTCTAAGAATAGTGAGCAAGGGGTCCACGTCTGGATTCCCCTAGTAACTTAGGGTGAGACCCAAAGTTACTTAAATATGCAGATTTAACAAGGGGGGTCCTGGGAGTCTCTCTGCCAGACATTAGTCCTGGTTACGAGAGACTTACCCAGAGTCTTTAGCTCACTATCTTTTCGCAGAGAAGAAATATCCCAAACATATCAGTCTTTGTCCTGCCCTGGGGCAGTCCAGCACCGAAATGCGAGGCAATTCTCCTCTGAACAAGAGTACCAACAGAAACCCCAGACACGTGTTTCGATCTGGTTGGACCTCATCAGTAGGGTGGATCTGTGCCTCTCTAAGAATAGTGAGCAAGGGGTCCACGTCTGGATTCCCCTAGTAACTTAGGGTGAGACCCAAAGTTACTTAAATATGCAGATTTAACAAGGGGGGTCCTGGGAGTCTCTCTGCCAGACATTAGTCCTGGTTACGAGAGACTTACCCAGAGTCTTTAGCTCACTATCTTTTCGCAGAGAAGAAATATCCCAAACATATCAGTCTTTGTCCTGCCCTGGGGCAGTCCAGCACCGAAATGCGAGGCAATTCTCCTCTGAACAAGAGTACCAACAGAAACCCCAGACACGTGTTTCGGTCTGGTTGGACCTCATCAGTAGGGTGGATCTGTGCCTCTCTAAGAATAGTGAGCAAGGGGTCCACGTCTGGATTCCCCTAGTAACTTAGGGTGAGACCCAAAGTTACTTAAATATGCAGATTTAACAAGGGGGGTCCTGGGAGTCTCTCTGCCAGACATTAGTCCTGGTTACGAGAGACTTACCCAGAGTCTTTAGCTCACTATCTTTTCGCAGAGAAGAGGAACAGAAATCAGCACACACAGAGAGAAACAGAGAGAGAGCACATGGAGGCCGGTAAACGGTAGCAATGGTCAGGGTGGAGGAGCCAGAGATGACCAATTTGCATACTAGGCTCTCAAAGGACGAATAGAGCTGAGTGGGTAGGATGGAAGGAGGAATCCACTCAGGGAAGATTAAGGCAACCCCACTGCCAGCCCTGTGAGGACGCGGCTTGGAGGTAGTCTTAAAGTCGTCGGTTAAGAGAGATTCAAAGGAAGTGACTGAGCTGGCATTGAACCAAGTCTCACTGAGAGTGAGTATGTTAAGGTCAGTGGGCCTCATTATAAGCTTGCCAGCCTGGAAACAACGGTACCGGTAAGCTTGCCGGTACCGTTGTTTCAAGCCCGGCAAACTAAGAGTTCTGCACGCAAGTGCCCTTCAGACCGCCAGGTCTAACTTGGCGGAAGGAACGGCACCCGTGCACAGAACTCGACGAATGCACTGGCACCATTCATGAATGGTGCCGGTGCATCTGGCCTCCCCATTCCCATTGAGCCCTTTTGGGACTCAATGGGAATGGAGACTGATATTTACCGGCACCTGGAAATGGGTAATTCCCCATTCCCGGGTGCTGGAAAATTCATGACTCCGGCGGCAGCTGTGCCAGTAATTATCAGCACGGCCAGGGTCATGATGAGGCCCAGTTTCTTCAAGGAGAAGGCAGATGTCAGTAGAGTGTTTGTTGGCTGAGCATGCGATGAGGGTCGCTAGGTGGAGACAATCATTTCCTTTGAAAGTATTTTGAGGTGGAGTACAGGGGTGTGGTACTTTAGTCAGAGGTGGCGGAGCAGAGGGGACTAGGGGGAGAAGGAAGCAAGTTGATGTGAGATGACCGGATCCGGTCGAAAAGAAGGAGGTTGGCCTGAGGGACTTGAACAAGAATGGTGCCCGTGAAGTAAGACATTAATGCAGCAGTGAGATGAGAAGAAGCCTGCCAAGAGGACTCCACACTTGGTGCTGCCATTAATGGGAGAGGAAGAGTAAGGGGAGAGAGTAGAGATGAGAAGTCCACGGGTCTTGAGATGGGACAGAGAAAAGGATGTCAGTGAAGATTTCTCTGGAGGATGCACTGACATAGGTGTCTGAAATTGGCAGGCCAAGGTTTGCAGCAAGGATGTCTTGTTTATGCTTTTTCCAACCAGGTTTTGTGAGTGAGAATGAATAGGTGTTAGTGTAGCAGTTGGCGTCGATTAGAGATATGGAGAATGCCTTCTCAGAGCAAGAGGAAAGAAGTGAGAGGCAGAGAGATAAAGAGGGAGTGCTGCAATTCACAGTTCTGACCTTGACTCAAAGGTGGCCAGGTGGATGTTAAGAATAACAGTCACAAAGCAATGCAGGATGTGAACACACCTAAATACGATTTTAAAACTAACAGCCACAAAGCAATGCAGGATGTGAGCACACCTAAATGTGATTTTTAAAAGCAATGTAGGATGTGAGCACACCTAAATGCGAGTTTTAAAAGCAATGCAGGATGTGAGCACACCGAAATGTGATTTTAAAAAGCAATGTAGGATGTGAGCACACCTAAATGTGATTTTTAAAAGCAAAGTAGGATGTGAGCACACCTAAGTGTGATTTTTAAAAGCAATGCAGGATGTGAGCACACCTAAATGTGATTTTAAAACTAACAGCCACAAAGCAATGCATGTGAGCACACCTAAATGCAAATTTTCTTTTCCTTTTTTTTAAGACACAAGTATTGTAGCACTGCAGTACAGAAGTGGAAGCAGAACAACTGAAGGAAATGCAAGCAATATGACCATGAAGTACAGGGGGAAGAGGTGCCAGCTGAGATAGAACAGTGAGAATGTCAGGAGTGGCACAGAGTCAAGGATAGCTGAGGCACGCAAACGGAGCACACAGTCAGTACTCATGTTATAGCTGAATGTAGGAGGCCATAGTCTAAAGGCGAGTGGTGGAACAGCCCAGCATCATGGTGCATTCTTTGCCTGCGGAAGAGTAGGGGGCAGCCAGCCGAGCCCAGTCAGGCCCGGACAGGCTCAGACACAGGGCCTAGTGTGGGGCGAGACGGGGGGCCGGCGTTCGCCTGCTGGCTGTTGTTTACTGGTGGAGAAGTAGGGAAGCAAGGCCAATCACAGGGGGGAGCTAGTCAGGCAGGACAGGCACTCCGGTGCAAGCGATTAGACAGAGGCCATGATGTAAGTTTGTAGAAAGACACACAATGAGTGGCCCAGCTGGCCTTTGCCTGTGCAACATGGGAAATCTCCTAAAATAAGCCTTTGAGGTGCTGCCACAAGCAAATATGGCAGAGGAGGATTGATTTTTTAAAGGTTAATGACATTTTTAAAATGTTTGTTTTTTCATCTTATTCTGGGGTGAGAAGCAACCACTTGCCGTGTAGTGTGTAAAGTAGAGATTCCAAGCACTCACAGTGCCCTGGCAGGATCACCTGGAAAGGAGATAGAGGCGCTGCTCCTGGGACCTCATGGTAGAGTGGATGGCTGCTGCTCTTTCCTCAAGTTGGAGGCAGGATGAATGGCGAAGGATAAGTGGTCTCAGGGCCTAGTGTGGGCCTTGTGAGGGGGCCGGCATTCACCTGCCCGCTGCCGTTTACAGATGGAGAAGTAGGGAAACGAGGCCAATCAGAGGGGGGAGCCAGTCATGCAGGGCAAGCACTCTGGTGCAAGCGAATAGACGGCAGCCATGATGTACGTTTGTAAAAAGGCCCGCAATGAGTGGCCCAGCGGCCTTTGCCTGTGCAACACGGGCTGCTGATAGGTAGTAGCACCTTTTACTATGTAATAATTGTCTGGGATTTTCGCCATCAAACAGTCTCTGATTTGTCTTTATACAGTGATGAAGGGGACGTAAGGGGCACAGGGGATGAAGGGGGCACAGATGTTATTTCAGGCATTGTATGGGCCAAAATCAAGTGCTCTTCAGGGATTACAAGGACGAGCACATGAAGGGTAGAGAGACTGCACACACCTCGCCAGCCTGGAGGCAAATGCCTGTATGCAAGCTGTCCACATATCCAAAAGTTGTCGAGAAGGGCAGCCGTACCTCCAGCCAAATCCAAAATGCATAGAGTGTTACTGCAGCTCCCATTTGTTCAAACGGGCACCAGGCCATCACCCTTAAAACAGAGAAAAATGGTTAAGTGTCTGTATCTTAACAGGTTTTTCTGGATCTTTGAGCCATGTTAGATACTGCAAATGAGTTCTCCATACTGTCCCACACTTTGTTTATTTGTGCCAACCTTTCTTCAGAGAATGCCCTCATAACTCCAGCTCAGCAACTCTTCACTCCTGGCTCCCAACGGTTTTTAGAAAAAAGCGGTCCTTCCAAGATCAATTCAACTCTTTGAGTACCCCTAACATTTGTGTGCTCTTCTCGCTCGGCCATTGAACGGCCCTCATCACTTGGTATCATTGATGCTGCTATTGACTGCCCTTTAAACTGCCCTCAGACCCTGCACAGGGCTACATGCACTAGACATAGCACATCTGCTACCTCTATCTCATTTGGGATAAATACCGTAGGGACGTCAGAAGTATGGGGGATGAGAGAGCCGATGTAGCAATATCCTATGGATCTCTCTCTCTCCACATTCCCCATATGGCCGTACCATACGTTGTCAGCTGTGAAACCATGTGCATTCACTATGGGATTTAACTTATCATTATAAAAAAATCATTATCAACATTTCTCTTTCCTCTTTACATTTTCTCCTCATACTTCATAAGATTAAGCTGTTTTAATTGCTCTCCGTTTAGCTGTTTGTCATCTTCATACCTGAGGACTCGAGGACCAAAAAACCCTCAAAAACATTAATTGTTACACAATTTACAATCTTAACCATTTTGACTTATACAACAATTATTTAAACTCTAGATCTCCATCCGCACCCTCCTTTGCACTGAAATGAACTGTGAATCTCTAGGGCATACTTAACTTTTAGGCCTGCTCATGTGCAGGTGGAGGGCTGGCGGTATCCCTTTGGGTGTCTTTTAGGTGGATCTAACTCTTATTGCCCTCTACCTTCATGGCAGTCAGAGTCGCATAGACTACTGTTTAGTTTAGTTTAGTTTAGTTTATTATTTGTAGGGCGCGCCAAGCCCTGGAGCATCAGGGCGCACAAGACAAGAATATGCTCAACTTTGTTACAGGTACAACTGTATGTGGCCCATGTAAATGCCACTCATTCCAGCGATGCACAAAGGTTATAATGTAGACTGTGTCCCTGGGGAGAAGCTGTATTTTGTGCTGATCATCGCCGCTTTCTCCTTTTTTCTGTTGGTGAGAAGATAACTTGTGATACAATCTTAACACTTTGTTAATGCTGTAAAATACTCTTTAAACTCCTTCCCTAAAACCACTGCGGTCTTGTGTGCATCTGATGTCATACGTGTAGGTGAGAGAGGTATATGTAGCCTACGACCAGTCACAATTTCGTGAGGGCTTAAATGATGGTCCTTCCCCGGCTAATTTTGTATGTAAAGTAATGCTACTGGGAGGCAAATGAACCATGATTTATTTAACCCTGCACACAATTTGGCTAACCAGGCCTTAAAGCCCCCATTGAACCTCTCCATGAATCTGTTAGCCTGTGGGTGGTACACTGAACATAGCCAATGCTTTATCCCTAGCAGCAAAGTGATTTATGTGAACAAGGCATTAAAGAAGTGGGCTCCGTTGTCAGATTTTAGAACTTCGCAAATTCCTCACCTCGGAAATATCTCTCTCACCAGAAATCCTGCCATTGATTTACCATCAGGGTGTACGCTGGGACCAACCTCAACCCACTGGGAAAATGGACAAGCCACAACAATAAGATATCTGTAATTACTGCACCTCTTTATCATTTCCTCAAAATCGACATGGCGCTCCTTGAATTGACCTGAAGGCGTGGGCAAGAACCCCCTCACAGACCTCATGGTATTGCCGGGATTGAATTCCTTGCCCACTACATAATTCCCTATGAATCTACTTACCTGTTCCTTTAAGTTAGGGATAAACCAATCCTCCTGGGGATCTGCTGTGATTTGTCATTGAGACGTATGTGATGGGTAATGTAGTTGCTCTAGGGCCAAAAGAAGCAGCTTTACAGGCATTACTACCTTCCCTGTTACGTCCTATCTCCAAAGCAAATATGTGGGTGAGAGAACACATCCTCCCTTTTTCCAGAGCTCCTGTTCTTCTCTAGGTGTTTTCCCTTGTATTTCTACTATTTGGAGCACCGGAACTGCAGTTTACAGGGCTGGTAACTGTACTTGTTGGGACACGCTATCCTTTTTCTGGAAATCTGTGAAAGGAAAATCCACTGTTTCCTTTGCTGCTTTGTATGCGGCATCATTTCCGAGAGCTTTTGATTTCATGTGGTTAATATCGGCAAAGCATTTCACCTGGTCTCTCTGCTGGCAAGGTTAACGCTTCAATCAGCTGGGATAGCAGCACAGAATGCTGGACAGGGGACCCGTCAGACCTCCTAAGTCTTCTTGTCTGCCATCTTGATAACCCAGAATGGATGTTGGAGGTGAGATATGCGGAATCAGGACAAACAGTGACTGCCTGCCCCTTACAAATTTCCAGCCCCTCTATAAGTGCCACCAGTTCTGCTGCTTATGCAAAGTAATGAGAAGGCAACCATTTCTTCAGTCTGACCTGGTACTCCCCATCCACAAGACCTAGCACAACTGCGCCCGTATGCCACTCTCCTGTCTCTTGGTTGATGGTCAAAGACCCATCAACAAAAATCACCTCACCCACCTCACCCACCTCAAGGGTATCCTCTTTCACTGTTACCCTCTCTTCCTCTTTCCCTCATATGTGGTGCAATTGTGAACGATATCCTTAGGCTGCACCGACTCTGCTACAAATGTCGCAGGATGCACTAGGTGACATTGCACGGGATAAATTGATGAATTTGATAAGATGACCTCATACCCTGACACTCTCTGAGTCGTCAATATGACTCTATATTTTTCCTCTATGTAGAATGTCACTGGGCAACCCATCGTAATGGTTGAAGTCTTTTGAATTGCCAAAGCTGCTGCCTCGAGAGCTTGTTTGCAAGGGAACTGTCCCTGGAACACTGGGTCTAGGAGTTAGCTGTAATACAGTAAAGGTTTGAGGCCTATCAATGTTTGCTGGGTCAGGACCACTGTCATCACCTGCCCATTTGAAGGGGAAAAAGAAATAATGGCTTCTTGTAATTTGGGTTCGCCAGAACCGGAGCATTGCTGATCACAGTCTTGAGTTCCCGAAAGCAAGTCCCCATTCTCTAAGACTATTTTATCTGACTTTTCGCCTTCTGTGCTTCCTGTAGACCATGCAATAAGGTACTCACATAACTAGAGTAATCAAACATTCATGATCTACAACAGTTACAGAGCCCCAAAAGCTGCTTCATTTGTTTCACTGTGACTGGTTGAGGCGTATTTTGAACTGCAGTGGCTTTCGCTGTCATTACCTTCCTTCCAGCGGGTGATATTTCTTGGCCTAAATAAATTACCTCAGTCTGACAGTATTTCAATTTCTCTTTGTCAGCTGTATATCCCGTCTCAGTGAGCAGGGTGAGGAGCATTATTGAGTCTCCTTGACACTGCTCCTCTGAAGTGCTGCAGACTAATAAATCATCCAAATACTGAATTATGGTACTGGACACATGTAAATTCCACCAAATCCATCTGAACCACTGTGTTAAAAATACTCAGAGATTCACAGTACCCCTGGGGCAACCGCGTGTGTTTGAATCTCTGAATAGGATACGTAAATGCTGTGAGGTAATGAGAATAGGAGTGTAAGGGAAAATGCATTTTTTTAAATAAATTACAGTGAAGTGGGTCGACCCAGTAGGGTTGTTACAGAGAATGCTTGCAGAATTCCAACTGTGATCCTCCAACTGGACCCCTTCGCCTTCTTCACAGAATATATAGCTGTATTGCATGCGCACACAGAGGTTTGTATTGGTCTCCTAAATCCCTTTGTCTGCCTCCTTGGACTTGGGGTACTGCTTAACCTGTGGTAATATTGCACTGGGTTTCAATTGTATCCTCACTGCTCCAACACGTTTTAGCAGCCCCACATCATAAGGATTGCTGGTCCATAAATGGTCTGGAACTTTTTACCATATCCTCCTTCCAAAATGACCATGTATCCTTAACGATGAGCATGGTCTTTGATACTTCCCTTGGCTCTGTTGCTATCTGGCAAGGCATCCCAATTTCAAAAACCATCTCTCCTGTGTCTTCGAACAATTGCTTGTCAGACACGTCCCTTAGTGATAAGGTTGGATCGATGCACAGAACTGTGCGCCACTTTCCGCCTTCCTCATCTGTGCCTTGGAGAGCCACCCTGTTCTTCCTAATCACTACAGCCTTCAATAGAATTGTAACAATGGTGCCTGACAATACTTTCTGTGGTACATCAGGCCAAAATAAAAACTCAAATGGTACTCGCCAGGCCTGATTTGTGATCCCAGGGACCCAACTCCAAAAAACCATCACCCCTAGAGAAACAATGCTGTATGAATGGGTACCACCCTAATCACACTGTCGCTACAATAGGCCTGAAAACACAGGGCTTCCCTTACCGGATACAACCCTACGGTTGAGCATACAATACCTTACTTCGTGAAGGCAATCGACATCCACAACTTGCTCAGGATGTACCTTCCCTAAAGATTTGCTGGGGTATCCATACAATAGAGCAAAGGGGCTGATACATTTTGATTACCCACCTTGATACAAAAATCTTCAGTAAAAGAAACCAACAGGACAGCCCCAGAGAGTCCTTGTGTGTCCATCGTTCTGCTGACAAGGGGAACCCACTTTCCTTAATACAAGGCTTGGTAGCTCCTGTGTCAACCATGAAAAAAAACATTTGGTGACCTACCTGCACACCCATTAGGGGGTTCCTCTTCCGGATCGGTGGTAATGGACAGGAATGGACACATCAGAGATCCCTGTGGGCGGTCCTACTCCTTGTACATATTAGAACCTGGGAGAGAAACAGGATTTCCCCCCAAAAACACTTTCTCTAGTGTAGTGCCCAGCTGTTCCTTGGGGTAAAGTATGCTTGCCCCACGTCTGTACAGATGCTTATGTTGGCATGGTCAATGGGATCCCAAAGGCCTATGCAGCCCCAGTTTCTGGGTTCTGTTCAGCTCATGCCGGCTGCAATTGCACAGAGGCTGAGACCTATGACAGGGTCGGGCCTGCATTTGTTGAGCTCCCATGTTAAAGTACTGCAGCCGTTCATGAGCATCCCATAACACGTACCCCAACTTTCCACATGACCAACACTGAATCCCATAAAATCCTCTATAATTATTTCCTGTTGACCCATTGAACAGGGAAACCATTCCTCCGAACCCACCAAATGACCCACTTACTCATGGAAATCCTCCTCTGCCCCTCAGAAACTCTCTCATTGACTGGAAACATACCCGTCCACCCAACCGTGCATCATATTCGGTTCTCTATGTTCCTGCTGTCCCGGTTGCCCTTTCTGTCCCTCCATAGAATTTGTAATTACTGCCTTTCTAAACAAATTGTTGCCAATATCTTTTGAACAAGCTTAGCCTCTGCTTTTAGTGCCTCCTCTACATTCTCTCCCTTTTTTCAAGTCTTCTTTTGCAAAAATGCACAACGTGTGCCTGAATTTCTGGCCAACTCTTGACCTCCCTCCATACTGCTTAATCTCAATTGTGCTGGATTTCTTTGGGAAGTCCCTTCTTCAGAATGTGGTAAAGAAATCACCACATTCTTGTCCCATGCTTCTGCGGTTTCTGCCCTCCGCATCTCCTGAATTAACTGGATGTGTGTGGAAAGATCATCACTAAATTTCATTGTTTTACCTAAAATCAAATTTATATCAGGCATATCGGGATACATAATCTGCAATACCTGTGCCCTAACATTATTAAAAGCTGCTCCATCATGGGTGTTTGTATCCAACTGAACTCCTGGATACCCCAATTTTGTCCTTAGTGTGTCTGACTGCTCATGCATTAGGTCTATGAATAAGCTCTTCATGTCCCCTATGGCAAACCTGACACCGCCTGTATGCTTATCCAATGCATTAATCCACTTCACTGCCCCTGCAGTGAGTGAAGGGAGTGTCTTCATCAAGTTATTCTAGTTCATGTGTGACAATGGGACATAATACGCCCTCCCTAGACCCTTCTGGAGTAACAGAAACTGAGTTTTACTGAGGCTTCCCCAACTCTGCCCTACCACTTACTACAGCCATGCGAATACCCTGACGTGTCCTATGGTTCCATGGTGTGCTTTCTATTGCTACTACTGGAGCAGGAGCTAGGGTGCCTACACCCTGCTCTCCTGGCTCGACATCCCATTCCTCTCCTTCATCGTTTACTCTGGCTGCTACATCTCCTACCCCTTCTGCAGACACAGACGCATAATCAGCACTATCATAAGGTACCATTTAATGTCCTCCCTGCTCAGCCTCTGTACCCATGGCAGCAACCCCGTTCTCCATGTCCACCTCAACCGTTCTGATAACCGAGCTGTCCAATGTAACAAGAACCTGCCATTGTCTCCACCTTCTTACTTCTACATCCCTTACCAGTCTTCTCACTTCTTCCCGCTCTTCATCTCTCTGCTGCCGTAACAGCATTACCTCTTCCTCCACTAGATGAAGTGCTTCCTTTATCTTTTCCCATCCATGCACATCTACCACTCTTTGCCATCTATCCTCTATCCTCACAGGAAGAGGCCTAACCGATTCTCTCCCTCATTTCCAACCCTTCTTCTGCTCTCCTATCAGTCTTCCTCTTTCTTGCTCCTCCACCCTTAATCTATCTGCTAACTTAGCATTTGGGGGGGAGTTATTCCCGTCCCCCTCTCTGTTTTCAACCTCTCTGCAGCCCTAACCATTGAGGCAGTTACCCTTCCACTTTCCTCAAAATCCCAGTTCTTAGAAATCAAAACAGATGAAGGCGTTACCTGTGTCCGTCTTGCAACCATTGGAGTAGCTGCTGGGGAAAATGGTGGTACAAACTCAGGGTCTGTGTACCCCTCTGCAGGTGTTTAAGGATAGCACCCATGTGGGGGTCAGAGGGTGTGGCCGAAATTTCTGCACAGTCCTTTTTCGACCCTTCACCCCAATTTCCCCATCCTACTTTTTTCATACATCCTCCATAATTCCAAGATGTTTAACCGCTTTTCTAAGTTCGAGCCCTTGTGCTTTGTAGTTACAAAGGTAGGCAGGTTATCCAATATCTCTGTATCATAGGATTCCTCAGTAGGCCAAGAATGTATAATTTACCCTTAATCTCCCACAACCATTCATTATCATATTTTAAAATGTTCGCCGGATAGCCGGACAACACATTGCGCAAATTATTCAATGGAGCCTCCATACTACAATCCAAGTTATCATAAAATAGCTTCATAAGAAATCTGATACTAAGCCGAACCTGCGGTTCGAAAAGGTTTTCACCCAAAAGCTCCCCTTTTACCCTTACCCAATTCCATAGTCGCACTTCACACTCATTCACTGTACTTGCCTATCCCACAATTACTTCACTTCACTATTTACTCCAATTGTACTTCTCACTCATACACAGTAGACAGCATGCTATCAAAAACACTTGCAGGCCAATATTTCAGAGATACCCCCACCACTCGAGCATAGGAGGTGCGCAATGCTTTCCACTACTGCACCGCTGCTCCTGCTCTCTTTACCACTATTAAGGCCTTCTCTACTACAAAACTGTCTTATCCTGACTACAGGAAGTTTCCCTTCACTACTTAGACTAACCAAGAAAATCGAGGTGAGGGGCTCCGCCCACACGGCAAGTACAGGAGAACGTCAAGGCCTACTTCAGAAAGGTATCTACGGTTGGATTTACCCTAAAATACCACCCCACCTTCAGGTGAGGCCTCCAGCTAACCAGACAAGCAAACTAAAGGGTATCAGGACAAGCTTCACACTGGGTGTGCGGGGTAAGACACACCCTCACACCTCTAAAATAACAAACTAGGTAATACATATATACAAAGGACTTACAACACAGAACAGTTCAACCACTCTATCAAAAAACATCCACTTTTCCAAACCCGGCAACCTCAACTAATTTCACACCCACACTCCAAGTCTACGCTTACCCCCAAAAAATAAAAAAACAAAAACAAAGCCCTTTAAATTAACGAAACAATCCCCTTTCCTACCCCCATTTCCCCTCTTTCTTTACACCCCCAACTGTGTACTCATGTGAACCTGAGGTGCTCCGATGTGGTGCTTCGTCGGATCGTTCCACACTGCTCGGCCATGGCGCCATGTCTCTGGGGAGCAGATGGACCTTTAGCCAATATGGCGTTGGCAGACCTCTTTTTCACCGTTCACAGAAGACTGGTCCCCGTCGTGAGGTGCCACAGCTGAGAGGTGTGGACAGAAGACCCCCAACATCTCAGAATGCCTGGGCTCCTATATGGCTCACCAAATTGTATAGGTGGACCTTTAATCACCTTAACCCAAAACAGGCACACCAGAGAAGAGAGTACATGGTTGTACATAAAGAATGTTTACTGCACAAAGCTCTGGGGAGCGGTTAGAGGTGTTGCAGGACCAAACTAACCCAAGTCTCAACAATACAACATCAGTTGGCAGTTTATATACTTTTTGCAACAATTTAAAACACTCCCAGATACCGTATTGCCCTCCAGCCCCCAAATATGATTGGACAAAACCACGTCAAAGAAATCTCATCTTTGCTCAATTCTTCCATTGTCATTGGTCAGGCTTATCTTCATTATTATCTTCAGATTATATTCAAAACAGACCTCTTCTTGGGATTTGTTGTAGTATGTCTTGATGTCAGTATATGATTAAACATTGGTATTGAAAACATAATTTATTGCTAGCAATAATTGGCCTATGACCTTAAACTTTTAGTCTCATTGCACATGGTTCTGCAGACATACTTTGGCAAATAGAGAGAGGTTGGCTTAAACAGGATTTTGTTTAAACTATAGATAGCCATCTCCATTTCACAGACTCTGCGTGCCTTAATCTAATTTATGCGGCTACATACACCCTCTGATGACCTGGAAAAATACTTAACTGTCGCACTCTTACCTCGGGCCTTATGGTTACTACCACCAAACAAATGACTTATCCCCTCTGAAGCTTTTAATACAAAGGGCTAGATAAACATCTGTTCCCTTGCAAGGACTGTGAAACATGCCCTGTTCATACAGCCTTATTACTAGGTAACTAATTCTCTTTCCCATCAAGAATGTTCCTACTACTTTAGAATGCCTGTGTACTGTGGAAAAAAGCACCACATTGTATGGATTTATGTTTGTGTTGCATTCGCAGTTTTAATATTGTATATTTATATGTGATTCATATAGGTTTGCGACACTATCTCAGTTTTGCTGTCACCCCCCCCCCATCATCAACATGGTGTGCACAACATGATTCCCTCGTAATAAATGGGACCCTCCTTGACCACCCTGAAATGAGGATAGGCGAATGGTTCCAAAAGTCATAATAGGATGTATTCTAGCGAATAAGACTGTTCCTGGCCTTCTGAGGGCTTTCGGCAACAGGTTTTGCCGAAGCCAAACAAATGTCAAACTTTTCAAAAGTATTAAAATCTTTTACAGGTGCAGATAGGGGTGCAGGTAAGTATTGCTGTAACTCACCCCACATACTCTGGTTTCTTCTTCCATTTGGCAGATCATTGCATGGTCGTCAGAGGCCGGTTCTCCCACCATTGAATCTTCTCCAAGAGGCCCAGGAACTTCAGGTACAAGACGTAAATCTGGTCAGGTCCAGGATCTGGTGCAGCCTGTTCCACTGGAAGACCACACCAATGCGCACTCGTTTAGGCACTTTACCAGATGCAGGAAAGTCAATTTTGATGAAAGTCGCCAATGTACAGCAACAGAAGGGGACACAGATGTTGCTGTTAGAGTTGGCCTCCCATCTCGGGTCACGTTGATGCTGGAATGCTAAATGTTCGCAGGAGGGACTCTTGTAGCCCAAGCTGAGGATACCCAAAGTTCTGAGTCGAAACACAGACAAACAATGCCTCTACCGTAGCAACCCAAACTAGACTGACCAAACTGGAGTTGGTCAGTCCATACGGTAGTTCCATGAATGGTTCCGAAGACTGCAGTCGGGAATGATTGTTCGCACCAATCCTATGGTCAAAGCTCCACCAAAGGACTACTAAAGATCACCAGCCAGACAGGGCTCCACTGGGACTGCAGGAAACGTTGGTCATCAGGCCTTCTTAGGAAGGGTCCACAGATCTTCTGATGTCTTCATAGCTGGGCAGGATACTTGTCTCCTTGCAGGATCTCTGGTGAATGGCTGCAGGACCACTCTTCTTATCCAAAAACTTAGGTGAGACAGAAACTCAGCCCACCCAATGCAAGATCTGCCCCCCACACAAAACGGCAGAGGTGGTCCATTCAGGACCATTGATGGTGAATCTCATGCATACTGTCTAGGCATACAAATATCAGTTTGTGGATTGGGACCAGGCAGTCCCAATCCACTTCCTTGGAACGTGCCTTCCTCTTTGAGGAAGGATAACTCAGGGGCAACGCGTTTGTCTTGGAAGCAAGACAACGCAGCGCAAACCAGGCTCTAATCCTGATCCCACGCTTAGAAACCATTGGTTTAAAACATGTGATATTAAAACAATTATAATTATGCACATATGGCCCTGCAGTAGCTTCAGAAAAACCTCAGCTTTCCCTGGCAGTGCATGACCATGAAAGGAAGTTCCTGACCTGGCAAGGCAGGAAGAAGGTAACAGAACAATATGGCCAAAAGAACAAGCAAATACCTTGTGGCACGCCAGGTTGAGACACTAGCCAGTGTTAGTAGCCAAATGTGTAAATGCGATAATGCACAGTAGAAATCATCAACTAGTAACTGCTGCCACCAGTTTGTCCTTAGGCACCTCTACAGTAACCATAAAATTCCTTTGAGTGTAGTTTAGGGTCATATAAATGAAACCCCTTTGCACTTCATTGCAAGATGCATTGTGCAATGATAAACAGTTACTCAAAAAATAGATAACATGTCAAAAGAAAAGGGAAATGTAGTTTCCCAGTACTTTCCCATAACAATGAGCAAAACTGCAATGGAGAGAAGCTGAAGACTTCACTTCACTGGAAAAAGTCAGGACAGAGTACAAAAAGAAAAGCAAAATGATTGGGGGTCCATAGAAATGGAGGGAAAGTGGCTAAAGAGAGAACACGTTCCTAACAGTGGCTGCTTGGGTCTACAATGACAAATAGAAGAGTGTTCGGAGTATATTGGTGGCCCAGAATAGATACGGATGTTAACACAGCCTTAACGAATGGCCATGAATGTGCCAACAACTATAAAAGATGACAAATAAGACAAGTCCCCCTCGTGGGTACGGAAATACCGTCTGCAGCACAAGACTTGGGCTAGACCTTATGGGCCCTTTTGAAGCCTTGTAAACCAAACATACATATGGCATGGTTTGTTTGTTTGTTTATTTGATATATCGCAACCAAACCCTTGGGTAGCTGGGCGCGAATATTACAAGTATACTTATACAGAGATAAATGACATTAGGTAAGGCGATTTGCCATCACCTTAACTTACAGCGAGATTGGTAGTCACATACATGTATAATAACATTAGTTCGAGAGAAAGGTGGCAGGTACAGTACAAGCGAAGGGCATAGTATTCATAAAGTGGCAAGAGGTAGAGGTGGTAGTCGACTATCTGTCCATATGGAGTGACGTACTTTTCATGCCAGACATCACTACCAGAACTGTGATCACAGAACTCAAAGCACTTTTGTTGAGAGAGGGACCGCCGAAAGAGATAGTCAGACACAATTCAGTACAACTCGCCTCTGGAGATGGAGAAATGTCTGAAATACCACAATATTAAGCAAGTTAAGGTGGCCCTATAACACCCCCAGGCAAATAGGTTGGTTGAGATAGCCATAACTTTCATAAAGGGTTACATGCAGCTATCCAGGGCATCAAGCATGGATCTGTATTATACGAGCATGGAGGTCATCGCAGCACACAGGCTAACTCCCAATGCCTTCTCAGGCCTCTCCCCATTCCACAGGATGCGGGGTAGAAAGGCTGCCTCTGCGCTAGTAACTTCAAAAACGTACCCACAATCAAAAATGTTAATGCTACAGACATGGAAGATGTAATGTGACATCTCAAGGAGTCCAAGGACAGGCAAAAGACCTGGCGTGATCCAAAAAGAATTATATGGAGAGTAGACATTGGAGAAGGAGACACAATGAAGATAAGAATTCCTTCAAGATCAGAATACCAGATCTCGGTTCAACACGCCCTTTAGAGTAGAAGCCAAGGGAAGAACTCATGTATGTACATATAATATATATACACAAGATGGCCAAGAATGGAACCTGCAGAGAGTAGCATTATTGGCCACTTACCTTTGACAGAGATACACGAGAATGCACATCACGAGAGCATTAGAGGACAGCCCGGGGAGATGGGCCGCGGTGATGTACTCATGCCAGATGTGGAAGAAGCGTGCTGGTCTATGGAAGTACGCACTTCCACTCACCAGAGTGCTGATGCAGGCCACGTGCAAGAGAGCAAAAGCCTGAGCACGACAAGTGAAACTCCCATGAGCAATGGAATCCTCACACCAGCGAGCGCCAAGGGTCTCGTGCAATGAAGGGGGGTCTTTGCAGGAGTCTCATGGGATCCGGGCGTGAAGTGAAAGAGTGCCTGCACTAGGAATAGGACACCAATAACGCAAGTGCCTCCCGCATGTAGAATAGAAACTAAATGCACAATACTAATGAAATTGACATGAAGGTGGAACTTAGGTTTATTGTTTAATCAACTATCAAAAGGATTGTGTGTGTTTGTTGCAATACTGCTACTCCATACTCTTTACCTTTAATAGGAGCAGTTCAGACGTCTCTAGTGAAATTTGCTCAGCGCTCACTCATTTTCCATAACCAGGACTAGGAATGCCATTCCTTTATGACTTGCATCTGCGCCTTTGCCGGGCCACTGGCTCAAAGTGCATAGGACTCTAGTAGTATTATAACGGATAGAGGGGATCTCAGTAGAGAGAAGCCACCCGCCAAAGCCGTGAAACGTCCATTCACCCAGAAAGATTAGACAATAGCAAACGGCCTGCAGGTGCAGGGGCGGGTCCCCCCACCCGGGCTTCCTTTTGAGCAAAAGATTGTTCAGTGCTGCCATTTCCCAGACACTTTAGCTTTAGGTGGAGAATCTGTCATCATTGGATGGCATTCTATTGTAACCTTAGCTTCCATTGGCGGCAAAGCTGCCATTAGGTACCAGGTGTTTTATTGATGTATATTTTGGCTTGGAGGTAGAGTCTGGGATCAGCACTTGCTTAGGCAATTCTTTGATTTTATTAGATTACTTTTCCCCCCTCTGCAGTTGGGCAAATGGTTTGTTTGCTATGTTTATCCTCTTCCATCTAGGATAGGGGGAACATGTGCAGAAGCCACCACAACCGAACACCTCCTCTGGAGAAAGCAAATGTTCCCTGACCCACTCCCAGCAGGCACTCCATGGATGACCACCGTGTGGTGCTATTGGTCACTCAAACGATCATGTGACTCGACCAATGGGCAAGACCAACAAAAGGGCCTGCCAGTCATTTTCTATAGAGGTCAGGGATGTGTGTGCAAAGCTCCCCTCCAGTCATCCACCCACCCAACTCCTCCAGAGAAAGCAAAGGCTGCCGTTACCTGCAGGCTCCACATGGATGAGGACGTAGCAGAGTGCTTGGCTGGAGAAGTGATCACATGACTAGCACGTGGGCCTTACATCACACTCGGAGCCTAGGGTGACCAGTGCTAGCAACCCGTGAAAGGCGGCCGGGAAAGGAAAGGTTTTTTTCTCTCTCTCTCTCTCTCTCTCTCTCTCTCTCTCTCTCTCTCTCTCTCTCTCTCTTACTCTCTTACTCTCTCTCCTCCCACCACCCACACCCCCACCCCCCCCCAACCTGACCCGAGCCCCTGTGCAGGTTACTTAAAATGGCGGCCACAGGCAACAGGACTGAAACAGCAGCAACTCAAGTGAGCTATAAAATGACAACTATCACGTGGGCGTACATCAGTATGACAGAGAAAATCAATGGTCAATTGATATTGAGGCACCATCTCCACTGTGCCATCCTTCCTGGGGCCACCAGGATTATGTGCGTACCTGCTGGTTCCATAACTACTCATCTTTCACCGACCTACTCATGATATTTTGTTATATGTGCACACTGCTACTGGTGTGAGTCTGTTTTGCACCAAGCCCACCTAACCTCTTGATCTTGTCTCCGCTTCCACTGGTGCACGCTTGGTTACTAAGTCAACCGTTGGGCAAATTCGTCTTTCTGTGGCTCTCGTCCTTCTGTGGTCCGGCTCGCTACACTGGGTCACTGTTGAGCCTCCTAGGAGGCCATGTTTCCTTTCACTCGCTCCCTTTTTGGGCGCTGCTGTGAATGTAGCTGATCCCGTCCAATCATCTACCCCTACTCCCGGCTTTCCTCCACCTCCCTTCGCCGACTCGTGACAGAGGTATGAATTGCCCTGAGCTTCTCACCAATTTAGGCCCTGACTCTCGTCTTTCCACCGCCTCTCCTTTACAAGACCAGCACTCCTGGCTAACGGTCAACGTCACCCGACCGCTTTCCCTCTCCCTTATTAAGCATATATTATTTTGCAATGTAGCACGTGCAAGAATCTAGCCATAAATAAAAAGTGCAATTAATTGCCGAAGGGCAGAGCTCATTTAATCTCACTTTCATGCTCAACTTTTAATTAGTTAAGTGTTCCTAATCAAACACTATTAAAATATTAAATCAATAAAGACGCAAGTCACAGAGTGGAGATAAAGCAAAAGCCTCTTCAATGTTGCAGGCGGTAAAACCAAAAATATTGATCGTTTCGTTTCTCAAGCAAAACAACCCATGGCCTTCAAGGAATCTGACAGGAGTGCATGCATCTGTGACTGTTTCAAAAGAAAGCGCGCCACACAGCAAATTCCAACCTGAAAAAAATAGTGTGAAACCACCAGGACATAATCTTGCTAATACTCCATGCCATTTTAAAAAACAACTGTGAATAACATCCCACTTTTATTACTGTAAATCAATGCTAACAATAAAATACTGTTTGTGCCTACATCTGCAACCTTCAGTAAGGAAGAATCAGGGGCAAGCCATGGAAATGTCTCACCCGTACACTAACATGCAGGAAATGATCAAAGACAGCATGCACACACCACAGAATGATTGACAGGTGCTGGGGCAGTGGAGCTACCTATCTAGTGTAAATATGCATTGTTTGACATAGAGCTCAGTATCTGTGGCTGGCCAGGTAGTTGGGCTCCTCATTTCAACAAAGAAATGAGCTGAAGTACCGGGGGATGATCAGATGTGCCCCGGCTCATATGCCGCACTAAAGGTGGCAAACCGGGGCTAGAACCCAGGTATTCTGGATCCAGGGTCTGAAGGGTAGCTGCTGGGCAGCAAGTAAGTGAAACAGGCTCTATAGGCAAGTCTTTGCTCTACACACATACTGGTGCACAGCATGCCACCCGTGGGCCATTATTTATGGCCCTCCAAGTCACATGCGTTTCATTATGAAGTGTTGTCTAGCCTAAAGTCAGTCACTAAGTCTGTCATGTCAGATGTGTGAAGCCTCTGTTGTCCAGTTTTTGTCTTTGCATCATGATACATGAAATTTTAAGTCTACATAAAAACATGATTTCAGTCTGATAGTGCACAGAAATCAAAGTGGAAATGAAATTGAAAGGCTATATGTATCATCTGTTACAGTAGAAAAGTAATACATAAAAAGTAGACCATACAACCCTTTTTTAAACTCCAATTCGTACACCGATGACCCTACCACCCGCTCATTCCCATGGAGAGTTCGTCCCACTGTATAGGATTGTGTGAGCGCGCTCTGAAACACTTGTGTATGAGCGCGATACAAATAAAATATCACATCATATCATGATATACTCGACGCTCCAGCGAAACAAGTTGTGAGCCTCTGCGCTACACTGAGAGCTTCTCTGTCAGGGCAATTCACGGGCCTCAACCCAGAAAGCCTTTGGAAAATACTTTTGTTATAGTGTTTTGTAGTAACAATTGGAAGTACTGTCTTGCACGTAGTTTTAGCAATGGTGGAGTTATTAGTGGCAGGATTCCCTTTCTCATGCGCACCTCCTCTTTTCTTGTTTCTGAATCAGACCAGCAGCCTGGATCCTGGTTTGTCGGGGAACCAACTCCGGGGTTCCCATTTATTTAGAAGATTTATGGGGATGACAAACTATGGATCAGTTGGGCGCTGGTAGGGTATGATGGTCCAGTGGTCGCTGTTGAGCGAATTAATCAGATATACGGTTCAGTCAAGTCTTAGTCATTAATTTGGTTGTTTATTTTTGGTTAGTTAGCACCAAAGAAAACATCATTGTAGAAATGAATGACAATTTTTGACATGGTAAATTACTAGGCTGTGTAGCAATTTACCATGTCAAAAATTGTCATTCATTTCTACAATGATGTTTTCTTTGGTGCTAACTAACCAAAAATAAACAACCAAATTAATGACTAAGACTTGACTGAACCATATATTTGATTAATTCGCTCAACAGCGACCACTGGACCATCATACCCTACCAGCACCCAAATGATCCATAGTTTGTCATCCCCATAAAACTGTCTTGCACGTAGCCTAAACTATGCGTAGGTCGTAGTGAGGCGCACATACCTGACAATTGCCTCTCTTGTAATAGAAAGCCCCAACCACGCTCACTTGGACGAACCAATGAACACCCTCCTCTCCCACAGTGGCCACGCCTTCCTGGGTCATCAAACACATCCAGGGAGGCCTGCTATAAAGTGTTCGACATAGGATTCAAACAAGTAGAAACAAAACATATGGCGGCATGGTTGCCTGTCTGTTGTAAACCTGAACAGAGCAGGTGTGGGCTGTTCTGTTTGAGCCACGGGGAACACACGACCTAAAGTGACCTGGCTGTGTAGTGTTCTGGTCAGTGTTCAGGGGTGCAACGAAACCTACATTTTGGGGAGCGGCGAGGGGCAAGGAGGGGGATAACCCTTTTAATGTCGGGAGGGGTGTTAACTTCAGAGATGGTGGGGGAGAGGTTACTTATTTGTGTGGGGGGCATCTAACTTATTTAACATTCTAATGAGACTATTCTGTTGCAGCTTAAATGTTACAAGCAGTTAACTCTCTCCTTTAAGTCTGAAAGCACCCACTTAAGGGCTGCCCCCCACTCCTACCCTTCCAATCAGGGGAGTCTTTCAGGGGCTCCCTTGAGCTGGTGTGGTGGGGGCGAAGTCATCGGTGTTGGTAGGTTTGTAAAAGAACTAATGCCAGGACTGTCGGGACTCGGGGCTAGCAAGCCTTTTGGTTTTAGCCCCTGAGCTCCTATACAGGGCTACAACAAAAAGACCTTGGGCAATAGCCCCCAACTTGCAATGCCTATGGCTAAAGGTGCAGCAGGCGCCCTTTTGTAATGAAATGCGCCCCGCTCTCCTGCTGGCGCGCCCGCAGCGGGGCGCTTTTTATTGCAATAGTGCGCTAATGCTAAACCAGCATCCAGAAGTCTTTGAAAGACTTGTTTTGTTGAAGCTAAGGCCGGCCCTGCAAGTACTAACGCCACTACACGATTTCAATGACCTAAAATTGTATGCATATGAATTCAGGAGCTCACAGTGAAATGCTGGGTTTGTGCCACAGAACGCATGCATCATCACTTAGCCGGCCCGTGTCCCTGTCCGATTTGAACAATAGTAGGTATAGGATATGCACAAGTTTAAGTAAAACCGACATCCTTTTTACGGTGGCAGCAGAATAAAATAGCATAGCACTCAGCATAAGCGAGGCAGATTGGTAGACAACCTGTCTAGGAAACGGTGTCCTCGTGCACCCCTCTACCTTCATCACCGCCGCAGCAGCGTGACAGGATAGCCTGCTGACGTTAGCAGTCCCCCGTGTCACGAGATGGGGAAAAATAGGAGCCTACAGGTACATCGGGGGACAGAGAAAGTGCTGACACTTCCGAAGGACCCCGCCCGGCCTCCGGAAGCTGTGCAGTCCTCTGACCCCCGGTTCCGCCGATAGACTTCGCAGGGAAGCTTGCAGGGGTGGCTGCTGGGCAGGACAGGGCGAGCTTCCCGTTTCCATTCAGTGGCAGGAAATTAGCTCTGCCGCTGGAATCTGGAGGGAAGGAAAAGGGCGGGAACTGTGACGCCGAGGCAGGTTAAGAGTCAAGACCAGTCGCGATAAGAGGCGGCCCAGTGAGCTAGTGCAGTCACAAGGGTCCCTGGCCCAGAGACCTGCAACCAGCCGATCAGCGAGAGGCTTCTCTGCCAAGTCATAGGGGGACTGCGAAAAAGCCAGGTGACCTACAGCCACACCATTCCTCGACAACTGGAGGCTGAACTGGAGGGTGCTCAGTGGCCTTCAGCCAGCCACTGGACAACACAGCCTGCCCATCAACGGTGACTGGAGGCTGAACTGGAGGGTGCACAGTGGCCCACAGCCAGCCACTGGACAACACAGCCTGCCCATCAACGGTGACTGGAGGCTGAACTGGAGGGTGCACAGTGGCCCACAGCCAGCCACTGGACAACACAGCCTGCCCATCAACGGTGACTGGAGGCTGAACTGGAGGGTGCACAGTGGCCCACAGCCAGTCACTGGATCACAGCCTGCCCAGCAACGGTGACGGGAGACTGAACTAGAGGGTGTCCAGTGGCCCACTGGCACTGCCAGCCACTGGATCACAGCCTGCCCAGCAACGGTGACTGGAGACTGAACTAGAGGGCACACAGCGGCCCACTGGCACTGCCAGCCACTGGATCACAGCCTGCCCAGCACCAACAACTGGAGATGCACGTGAGGTAGGCAAGTGTGCATGGAATTCTGGGAAACTGGGAGGATGTTTCTGTGAATATTTGGCACAATCTGGAAAGCCTTGCAGTTTTGGCAGTACTGCTGAATCTAGAAGCAAAGTCATAAGGGCTATCCTTGTAGAACTGAACTACCAGCCAAGGCGCGAGGAACAGTGACCAGGAGGCAAGGCCGCCCGAGGACATTGTGTCAGCGATACTTTCCAGTCCGGGGCATTCCATTACTCAACTGATGCCTTCAGGGAATGTTCATCAACGCGCCCCTTTGATCAAAAATGTGTAAAAGAAAAGCCCCTGACTGGAAATGTGCTGGGAGCACGGAGTCACATGTCTGGACTGCCATAGGATTAGGCGAATGAGAGGGAGCCAATGGGAGATAAGCAGAGAGGGAGAGGTAGAAATTGCGACACATTTGGACTCATTACAAGTTTTGCGGTGCGGGAAAAGTGGCGGTAACTGAATTTTCCTCCTCACACCGCCAAACTTGTAATGACGCCAAACTGACCTCCTCACAAGTTTGGCGTGCGGGAGGAAAGTGGTGGTAATTCCGTTACCACCATTTGGTGGTGGAGTGGCCAGATTTACCAGCAGCACCTCGCCACGCAAAAAATGCTGGGATTACTGGTACCGGTAATACTGGCTATTCCCCCCATGGAATGGGAAATTGCATACACTTACTGGCACCTGTAATCAGCAGGTTATTCCAGCAGACTAGGTGCCGGTATCAGTATTACCGTTTGGTGGTATCCGGTGGGGGACAGAAAGGATATACAGAGGGAGGAAAATGTGTGTTCAAGAAATGCCTTGTGAAAGCACGAGAGCATTCCAGAGGGAGAGACGGTAGTGAAGATAGCTCGGGGGCAACGTGCTATCTCGGGAGCCAAGCTCAGGTGCAACTGCTCGTCTTGGAAGCAAGACGACGTGGAGCAACACAGGTTCGATTCCCCGGGTCCGCGCTTAGAAACTTCTGGGTTTTAAGCACGTTATAAATAACCAATTTCAATTTTTTTAAAACATAGGGAGAGCAGAAGCAGGGTCTGGGGCCAGAATGTGGGGGCTACAGAATCAAACGACAGCGGGTGAGAAGGGCACACGAGAGGGACTAAAAGACCAGGGAATGCGGGAGAAGGGGACCTGACAGATTGGCACGCGTACCAGTCGGGGTGTGCTGGTGGAATGGGAGAGTGGGCCTTTAACGATGGATGAAGTGCACCGAGAAACCGAGGGGCCTCTGGCAGAATGATGGGGTAACGCAGGAAGTCCTTACCATTAGCAGCTCCAATCACGAAGAGTGATCTACCAGGTGGGCGGGGTACATTAAACTACCAGGGGCGACAACAATGCTTTATTTCACTAGCCCTTTCAGGGATATTGGTGGGATAAACGGGACATTTTGTGGGACAACCCCAACATGCCATGCATTTATATGGGATGGGATTAAACAATAGGGAAATGGGAATGACAGGGCGTAAGAAAAGAGCGTCCAAAAAGAAATTAAGAAAACGCTGGGCAGTGACAGATGGAGGCAGGGGTGGACTGGCCTACGGGGAACTCTGGGGGTTTCCTGCTGGGCCTCTGCACCACAGGCCTCTTGTGTGGGTACCCCGGTTTTCTGCTGCTTTTATCCTGTCGCCCATGCACCGGCCCCCTTCCTTCCATCTCTCCTCCTCCCCCACAATACATTGAAGTGAAACAAAATATTTTAAAGCCTCATTCTTAACACCTGGTTTATGTCTGATTTTGTGTGATGCTTAACTCGTTTTTGATCCATGTACAGGGCCAACTGTGCTTTTAAATGCACTATTTGGACCAATGTGTTCAACGTTTTTGTGGAAGAAAGCCCCTTGAACCAATGGGGTTCAGCCCGCTCGCACGGTGTAACATGGGGCCACTTTGGAAAACATTTCCTCGGCCACCTGTGGTTCCCAGTCAACCCCTGGAGGAGGGAAGAGAGAGGCAGTGCTGAGGGGGGGCATGAGGGTGTGGGGGAGGCTGGAAAAGGAGGCGGGGGCGGGGTGGGAGAAGGCAGAGAATGGATGAACACTGCAAGGAAAGGGCAGGGAGGAATGCAAGAGAAAGGCACTGCGATAGCAGCAAAACAGGGGGAAATGGCAAAGGTGTTTGGGGGCAAAGAAACTGAGAGACGGAAGAAAGAAGGAAAGGGATAAGGGGAGGTGGAACAACACGGGAGAATGGTAGCTGAAAATGGGGAGCAACGCAGGCAGAGGCAGGAGGAAGAAAGGGAAGAGGGCAGGTGACAGCGTGAGAAAGGGACGGCTACAGGAAGAGATAAGGGAAGAGCGTCTGAAGGAAGAGCGGAGGATGAACAGGGGGCAGTGGGCGCTACAGCCCCCTGTAGCCAATCCTCGCCATGTCTCCGGGGGCGCCACCATCTCTCTCACCGTCCACCGGGTCTTCCATGATTGCCTCTAGCCTTTGCAGAAGCCCGGCCGATGCAGAGGTATATGCACAGGGGAATACATCGCAACCCCTCTCTGAAACTAGCGTGTGGTGGGGTGCTGGTGTGTGGGGGGGCTTAATGAAACCAGAAAGGGATAGTGGAACAAGAAGAGGGCCTAGGAATCTGCACACACCGGTAGACCTGGGCCGCTATGTGTCAATGGTGTGATCTACACAATTGCGTTACAGCGTTACAGACAGTGAACAATCCGATTTATTACAATCATGCACACATGTCAAAATGGTGTCCATATATGTACCTGTGTTGCAGCAGATTGATCACGCGGGGGCATACATGCTTAGTGTCCCTCTCGCTCCACGTGCCTAACATGCTAGATCCTTTCCTCTTTCCCAACACGCGCACTGCATGGGGTGGGTGCCCTCCAGCGTCATCAGTATGAAAGTATGAACACCCCTGAGCGATATTGCTGCCAGTGGATTGAGGGGGTGGGGGAGGGGGGTGTGCACCCAAGTACAGAGTCGGAGATTAACTTGTGGAAAGAGATAAAGTACAGGACTGGCTGGCTGGGGTAACCTGCTCAGGGATACATGGCTCGAAGGCCGGCCCAGGAGTCAAATGCAGCCCTGGGGTAGGAGCGGGACATATAGCAGCTGCTCCGGTTCACTGGGCAGCCCCCATACTCAGGCCCCTCATTACGCTTCCTCTCCCTCATGGGGGCGGGTGGTAGGAAAACACTGGTGGTAGGGTTCCCGAGCTGCAGGCCCATGAGGACGCACACATCACCAAAACTTGCTGCACCCCAGCCCTTTCCTTCCTGCTTGCTGTGTGGGCTGCTGGCAAGACGGCACTAGTGCAATGCTGTGAGTCAGGACTTCTTCCTTATTGCTGCCAGACCACAGGGCATTCTGCCCTCTTTCCTCGGGTTACCCCCTGGTTGCCTGCCCACCCGTTCAACTGGATCGATTCCCTACCTCGCTTAATGTCATCCTCACTCTCACACGATGGGAGGTGAAAAAGCGGCGTGCCCGTCTACTGAGCTCACGAAAATGCGGGCAACACGCCAACACCTCCAGCAGGGATATACATAGAGTAACGGGTGGGCTTTAATGCCGCTGGGGTGAGGAGGTCAGAAGAGTTGCACGAGCAGCAGCGCCTCTTATACAAAGGGCTTCTGCTATAGTGCTGCCAGATGGAGGGCACACTTAAATGTCTCTTCTCATCATGCCATGTGCGATAATTGCCATATTTAGACGTCCACGTTCTGACTCCACCCGCAGCCGGAGACAGGCAGGAACAGGAAGTCGTGAAGAGACCTGCCTGCCTTGTGTCCAATGAGGTTTTAGAATCCATTCGACGCAAGGAAGCGGGTTAAGTCGCGTCACTGGCACGTAGGCCTCCCACATGCCCCCCTCGAGGTCGGAGCTGTTTCACGATGTCCCCCAGACCTGGCCCACATTGTGCTGGTGGGCGAAGGGCAGCAGATACTCAAACAATCGAAGTATCGTTAGCTGTTTCGCAAATTCAAAGTCATTGCACTGCAACCCCCCAGTCCCTTTCCGTTATGGAGCGAATGACAGAGTCGCTTTATAAAGCAATGCATCGTTTACTTGTTATTTTGCTAGTTACTGTTTTGGTTTTTAGTATGGGGGCCATGAAGAGGTTGGGGTGGTGAAGAATTATCCCTCCCTTTTCTTGTTTTAGCTCCGGAGGGCGGGGGCCATCCCTTATATGTGTGAAATGTATGGATATGGCACTCAGGGCCTTTTCCCAGCGACAAAAAGATTTCCAAAAAGCGAGAGGCGTCTCCCGCGGCACATCACACAGCAGCTATCACTCAGTGATAATCACTGTTGTTCTATGTAGCACACCACCTCATGTTGGATATGCTCTGCCCCAATAGATGTTTGCTGCCAGGGGCTCCTCTGCTCCATGGCGATAGGTCATTGGTGCGTCAAATACCTAAAGAAAGTGGTCAGACTTTGCAACCAGCAGTGTGTGATTTGCCAGTGTGTTATGTTATTTTGCATTTGTATACCGCCTTATGTATCATTGGTATGATCTCAAAGCGCTGGTAGGTTGAATGCCCTCGGGAACCGTAGTTCAAGTCAGCTGAGAGAGAGAGAGAGTCGTAAAGTGCGTGGGCGCACTAGGTATGTGTGCAGCCGGTGTGGTTGTTGCATGATAGCTGCTTCTTAGCGGTAGGTGTGGTGCTGAGGAGGTCAGTTGAATGTGTTCAGTCTGGAGGGTGGACACCCAGACTGAGTTCTGGCTGCGTTACGCCCGAGGAGACGCCTAAGCTAGCCGGTATGTGCTAGCTAGCTGTGTTTTATTAGGATGATGGGTAGTTTGATGAGTCATGTTAGGATGAGAACAGCTTTACCGAATGTGCCATTATATTGCTGTGTTCTAGTTGAATGGTGGTGTATAGGAGAGAGTAAGCGTAGTAGTGGGATATTGTGGGAATCAGTAAAGTGTATGCGACCAGGCACACTCAATGATGTTGGGAATACCTTCTAATTTCAACTTTTTAGACAGTGCCGCTAATTAGGGCACATTTAATGATGTTGGGAATACCATCTTAATTCATGTGCCCTTTCCTTCACGGTTATTTGGTTGTGCAACCGTCCCAAAAAAAACCTGAGTGTGATTCTTTCAGCCACGGGAGGGAACGGCGTGACACACTTCAGGCAGTTTTGCCCGTGCTTTTAATGAGCAGTGCCGTTTCTTCAGCCTTTCATGACCTGAACGGCTCTGCCCGCCATTTTGGATTCTATGCTCCCATCGTGCCAGTACGAGACAATACTGAGGGCAATGTGAACGTGGCATGGTGCGATGTGTCAATGAAAGTGGCATGGGGAAATACGGGAGAAATTATGAAAGTGCCAACGGGCAGTTTTATGGGATACAACATCCAATACATCATGGTTCAATGCTGAGGCAATGTGTGACATGCCAATTCTGGAAATATACGATGCCATGGGCAATGCTAAATAGACACAAGTTGATTTTCTGGGATGAGTACAAAAAGGAGCATGGGGCACTTGTCATGGGATACAGTATAAAACATGTGGGGAATTCTGAGGCAATTTGGGGTAGGGCAATGCTGAAAACATGAATGTGGCACGGGCAATGAATGGAAAGGTGAAATAGGCCGTTTTCTGGCGGCAAGCGGAAAAGCAGCAGTTTTGTGAGAAGACATTGTGGGCCCGTTTTTCTGGGAGTAACGTGGAAGTAGTATGGGGCAATTTCCTTGGAGAACTGTGGGAGCAGCGGGTGTAGTTTTCCCAGGACAGGGTGGTAATTTGCACAGCAGTGTGCTTATATGGCACAGATCCCTTTGAGATTCAGGGGCACTTCAAAGACGCACCTGCTCATACCGATCTTAAACTCATTTTCCGGATTTTTTGTTTGAACTTATTCCATCTATTCTTCCTCCAATCATAGCGCCTCGAAGTTTCTTTAAGGTTTAATTTACCTCGGTACAAAGTCCCCAAATAACCCAATATTTAAAAAAAAACAACTGGAATGGCAATGCAGAGACTGTGAGAGAAGCCATTTTAGGTTGTCAATGTAGAAACTAGCATGACATCTTATGAAAACAACTACAATCCGGCTAATTACAGGATGTCCTGCACCGCGAGATCAAAGCGCTGCTGCAAGCTACGTTTAATAGCTAGCCACTTACAGCTTCTTCTGAATAGCACAAAGAGACACGCCCTTGGATGCATGCATGTTCTCTCTAATATATATATATATATATATGTTATGCACATACACTTTGAAGAACAACAGCTAAATGCAATGATCGTGTGTTTTATTGCAGATTTTAGAATTATTTTAATTTAGATGCTGCAAAACAATTTCCACTTCTCTCCAACCGTCAAGTAACACCCAACAACAATACAGCAATTAACACAACTATTCAGCTTAAAGTATCAATGTTAACAGAAAGACAGCCAACACGTGGTTAGCGCTCCTTCAAGCTTTTCCAGGGCTTCAATGAGTTTCTGCTGGAAATCAGTTATTAATATCAATACTCCTGTTTTGTAATCAGTTCCCCACGGCACATCTCGAATCAGTCATCACGAGCATTGCAAGTAGAACGTCATCTTTACTTCTAGTTCGCCTTGTTGTTTGCGTTGCGCCCCAGTTAGTTCGTTTGCAAGCGCGATTCGCTGGCAACCCTGCAGCACATGGGTGGCCGCGGTAGCGAGGCCCCCCCACCCCCCCCCCCCTCTCCTCCCTCGCTTTTTGGAGGCCATGTGTGCTAACCATTGCATAGTTTGTGGTAAATGAAAGTGTGGGCGCAGGCGTCAGCTGAACGCTCCATTGCGCGATCCCAGTGGCTGTGGAGCGTTTTCCTCTGTTCTCGTTCACGACGGCAGGTTTGTTCTGGGCCATATGTTTTCAGTTCACTAATTAAAGTTTTCATTTGGAAATCTTTCTGCATCTGCCCACGAAAGAGATCATAAAGTGAAGACTGTACTCAGGGAAACTGACCAACAAACATGGGCTTCCAAACCAGCAATCCCACCCCCACCAGATTAGACGGCGCTGCTCAAAGCTCGGCGGGGTCTCCCCACAGTAGGACGCCAGGGCGGGGGCATCTTGATTTCCAAGGGACAACAGCGCGCCCTAAAGTTAATACTTACACTCAGACTCCTGGAAACTTCTGATTTGTGAACCGATTGCGCTATCATCGCAGGCAAACACGGCTCCGTTAACTCGCTATATCGAGGCCTCTCCCAGTGGGCCTCAGACGTATTTACTCGTTAATCAGTGCGCCTTTGAAACGCGCAGTAGAGCACCTGCATGCAGGTTATCTGGCAGCCTAGCCCCTCCCCCCACCAGCCTCTGCACCACACGTTTGATCTCCCCCCTCTCCTTGGTGCCAGACCTGTACCGCCTGCGAGATAACAAACAGCGAAAACAAAAGCAGGCCAGGCCAGTCTCACAATTTCCAACCTGCTCGATGCCTGTCTGCATGGTCTCCAGCTTTCCCCCTGCATACGCTGTACCTTTGAGCAGAGGGCTCACCGATCGTGCCCAGCGGATATCGGGTATCATTTAATCGTTCTGTGTACTTTGATTCTGTATGGTAGACCTGAAGACAGACCCACAGCGCCCAGCAGCAACTAGTTACAACTGGCAAGGCTTTGCCCATTTTAACGGCAGAGCCACACCCTTCAGACAGACGCCTTCACCCCTCAATGGCTCCTATGCTGTTCTTCCTGCCCTCAACTAGCCTGTCTGTCCTGGGACAAGTCCAACTTCCGGCTCTGCTAGCCTGCTTGTCCTGGACAAGTCCAGCTTCCATCTCAGCTAGTCTGCCCTGGAACAAGCCCTGCTTCCATTTCAGCTAGCCGGCCTGTCATATTTCCATCTCAGCTAGCCTGTCTGTCCTGGAACTAGTCCAACTACATCACAGCTTGCCTGTCTGCTCTGGAACTAGTCAAACTTCCATCTCAGCTAGCCTGTCTGTTCTGGACCAGTCCAACTTCATCTCAGTTAGCCTGTCTGTCCTGGAACTAGTCCAACTACATCTTAGCTTGCCTGTCTGCTCTGGAACTAGTCCAACTTCCACCTCAGCTAGCCTGCTTGCTCTGGAACTAGTCCAACTTTCATCGCAGCTCGATGTCCTAGAACAAGTCCAACTACATCTCAGCTAACCTATCTGTCCTGCAACTAGTCCAACTAGATCTCAGTGTGCCTGTTTGCTCTGGAACCAGTCCAACTTCCATCACAGCTAGCCTGTTTGTCTTGGAACAAGTCCAACTTCCATCCCAGCTAGCTTGTCTCTCCTGGAACCAGTTTAACTTGTTCTCGGCTATCCTGTCTGTCCTGGAATTGGTTCAACTACATCTCAGCTTGCCTGTCTGCTCTGGAACTTGTCCAACTTCCATCTCAGCTAGCCTGTCTGCTCTGGAACTAGTCCAACTTCCATCTCAGCGTGCCTGTCTGCTATGGAATTAGTCCAACTTCCATCTCACCTAGCCTGTCTGTCCTGGAACCAGTCCAACTTCCATCTCAGCTAGCCTGTCTGTCCCGGAACAAGTCCAACTTCCATCTCAGCTAGCCTGTCCGCTCTGGAACTAGTCCAACTTCCATCTCAGCTAGCTTGTCTGTCCTGGAACTAGTTCAGCTTCCACCGCAGCTAGCTTGTCTGTCCTGGAACTAGTCCAACTACATCTCAGCTAGCCTGTCTGCTCTGGAACAAGTCCAACTTCCATCTCAACTAGCCTGTATGTCCTGGAACAAGTAAAACTTTTCTCGGCTAGCCTGTTCCTTACTGAAGAATATTAACTTCCTTCCTTCCAGACTATTAAACCTAGTTAACAAACATTAACCAACTCTGGGTGACATTCTAGTCCTGGAACTAGTCCAACTACATCTTAGCTTGCCTGTCTGCTCTGGAACTAGTCCAACTTCCACCTCAGCTAGCCTGCTTGCTCTGGAACTAGTCCAACTTTCATCGCAGCTAGATGTCCTAGAACAAGTCCAACTACATCTCAGCTAACCTATCTGTCCTGCAACTAGTCCAACTAGATCTCAGTGTGCCTGTTTGCTCTGGAACCAGTCCAACTTCCATCACAGCTAGCCTGTTTGTCTTGGAACAAGTCCAACTTCCATCCCAGCTAGCTTGTCTGTCCTGGAACTAGTTCAGCTTCCACCGCAGCTAGCTTGTCTGTCCTGGAACTAGTCCAACTACATCTCAGCTAGCCTGTCTGCTCTGGAACAAGTCCAACTTCCATCTCAGCTAGCCTGTCCGCTCTGGAACTAGTCCAACTTCCATCTCAGCTAGCTTGTCTGTCCTGGAACTAGTTCAGCTTCCACCGCAGCTAGCTTGTCTGTCCTGGAACTAGTCCAACTACATCTCAGCTAGCCTGTCTGCTCTGGAACTAGTCCAACTTCCATCTCAGCGTGCCTGTCTGCTATGGAACAATTCCAACTTCCTTTTCAGCTAGCCTGCTTGCTCTGTAACTAGTCCAACTTCCATCTCAGCTAGCCTGTCTGTCCCGGAACAAGTCCAACTTCCATCTCAGCTAGCCTGTCCGCTCTGGAACTAGTCCAACTTCCATCTCAGCTAGCTTGTCTGTCCTGGAACTAGTTCAGCTTCCACCGCAGCTAGCTTGTCTGTCCTGGAACTAGTCCAACTACATCTCAGCTAGCCTGTCTGCTCTGGAACAAGTCCAACTTCCATCTCAACTAGCCTGTATGTCCTGGAACAAGTAAAACTTTTCTCGGCTAGCCTGTTCCTTACTGAAGAATATTAACTTCCTTCCTTCCAGACTATTAAACCTAGTTAACAAACATTAACCAACTCTGGGTGACATTCTAGGTAGACCTTTTCCACACCTGACAACAACAGAATGTGTACTTATTGGTGAAAAGGGTTAGGTCTTTGAACAAAAATGCTGAAAACGAGAATAACATACATTGGAGCAATTCCTAATCAGGGTGGGCAACAACGCGATTGTGTGCGGTAGGAGTAGGCTGAGACACAGCTCATAGTGGGATGGTACAGACATCACAGATTCTGTACAACATGTTCATCCATTACCTGCATTAGGATTTTGGACTCTGCCTCCCACCCATGCTGAGCTTTAGAAGTTTTGTCCTGCAGCGTGCTGGTTTGCTGGACTTTCATTTTTTCGTTAATCTGGATTATATAAGAGCAATTTCCCTTTGTTCTGGTTTTCTTTGCTCCTGCTAGGTCTTTTTCTGTTCTATGCTGCCATAATTTCATAATTTGTACCAACCCATTAATTAAGCAATATTACCTTAGCAGGGGGGCATTACCGGGCCAGGTAATTCCCCTGGGCCAGGTAGAAACCCGAGCGAAGCAAGGGTTTTACTAATAGCCCAGGGCATAACCAGGCCCGGTATTGCACCCCCCACACCGCTCGGGTACTAATAGTGCCGTGATACTAATAGTGCTTTTTTTAAGTTGAGAAAGGACGCTATAATAATCCTTCATCCATTCACATAAGGATCCAACCGACACCCTCCTTTCAGATCTTCATGTAACATTCCTGGATTGTAACTTAGACATTCTAATGCAGTCGTAGGAGGTACACTACAAGTTCTATTTAAGCAATAGGCCGTGAGCAGGGGGGCATTACCTGAAGTGGTAATGCGTCCCCTGCAAGGGGCCTATTGCTATTAGTACCCCGGCCCATAAGACCGGGGTACTAAAATTATTTTTTTTCTGTTTCGAAACGCTCCAGCGTTTCCGAACAGAAAAAAAAAGTTTAAACAATGCCGGCCAGGGAAGGGAAAACAAAGTCCGTTTGCCCTTTCCATGGCGGCCGTTGCAAAAAATAGAAAAAGTAAACAAAAAATATGGCCGCCATGGAAACGGGAGAAGGGACTACATGTAGTTCCTTCTCTCTTTCCATGGCGCCCATTAAAAAAGTAAACAAAAAAAATGGCCACCTTGGAAAGGAGAGAAGGGACTATGTGTAGTCTCTTCTTCTTTTCCATGATGGCCTATCGCAGACCGGGAGCGGACGCGATGGGGACAGAAGTGTTCCCAGTGCGTCCACTCCCGAAATGGACTTCAACGAAGGTGAGTGGGGATTTGGGGCGGGGAGGGAATACTGTGGATGGGGGAGTAGGGAGGGTAGCAGGGAAGTGGGACATCACTTACCTGATTCCCCGGCAGGGAAAGGTGGAGGCCTCCATCCGTGAGGCTGCTCGCAGCGGATTGATTACCACTGGTAATGCCCCCGTTCCAAGCCTCCTCATGGACTCCCTCCCCCGCCAGGTACTAATAAACCTTGCAAAATAACTTATAACAGACGTTTATACAATTTTTCAACTTCAAAAAAATACACGAAGAAGATGGTCACCATGGATTGAGGGAAAAGGGACTTCGCGTTGTTCGTTTTTCCTTTCCATGGCAGCAAGTCGCGCTTCGGGACTTGCCGGGATCACTACTGTTCCCAGCACCGGCAAGGGACATGGAAGCGGAAAGTAAATGGGACAGGGGACCGAGGGGGCGAAATGTGTGGAAAAGGGGGGAGCTGGTTGGAGGATGGAGACGTGGGGTGCAGGGGAGCACGTACCTCATTGTCCGGCGGGGAAGATGGTGGCCTCCAGCTCTGGAGAGGCTCGACCAGGGGCTTTACCGTGTGGCAAGCCCCCTTTCTGACCCTCCTTATTGGCTGGGAGGTAAAGACCACGCCTCCCCTGCACTAATAAATGTACAGTGTTTAGGAGTAAGCACTCTAGTAACAAAATAAAATAAACAAACCTTACTGTCTACATCTGCTCAGACCCCACCTAACATGAAAACCCAAATGCTTTTTTTCACCTATAATTAAAGGATCTTTTCCCAAATGAATGTTGAGGGTACCCATTCCACCCCCCGGCCCCGATTACGGTAAGAGAAGATGCTTCTCTCTCTACACCTCATTTGTCAAATACCGCTTCCTGCCCCCTGCCAATCAGGAGCCTACCTGAGCTTGCTGTCGGGCTCTCACCAGCTCTAAATGTCCACCCTATCCCAGCATGACAGCATAAAACCATGCAAGGTCAGTGAGACCGCATTGAACCATACAAGGTCAGTCCTTGTGCCTTATTTCCCGCACCAGAGGGCAATAACGTCTCTTCCTAGATGGCGGGCCACAGAAAGAGAGGTTAGTTGACTAAGCTTAAGGGCGCACACAGGATTGACAGTAGCGTAGGGGATTGGAGAGTAATAGTGAAGACCGCTGCGCCATGGTGGCGGTCACGCGTCATGGTTAGATGTGGGAAGCAGAGGGATAGACTCATCCTAGAAAGGTATTAGCGAATTTGGATCCTATGGAGGGAGATGGCATGGGCATAGGACATGGGGGACAACTCCCCCTCACAATTTTAAGTGGGGGATATAATGGTATTTATCCCCCCCAAAATGGTGTCTCTGTAGCATGTAAAAATACGTCTGCAGGCAGCCTGCAGACGGCAGGCTCCAGCTGTCATGTCAGCGTGCGTGCAAAAGTACAAGTTAACTACTTCTGCAGACTGTCTGCAGCGGACTAAAACTAGTACTTCTGCTGCTCGCTCATGCGTGCCCCACGCCTGCGCATTTGGAATGCACCCAGGTGGGGGAACAAACTGCACGTGCCCCTGAGCAGTGCACTGCTGCGCAGCCTCAGCCTTCGTATTTCCAGAACGAAGGAGAAGGCAGGCAGCGATGCATGCTCGTGCTGATCGAGGGAGACAGAGTGAGACTCTGACTCGACCTCCTCAGCTACTACCGTACCTAAGGTAAGTGAAGTGTATTAAGTGAAGTTTAATTCTGTAATCTGTACCCAGTCCTTGAGTTGATCACTCGACTGGGCATGATACAGAACTGCTCCGGTTGTGTCTGTGGCACTCAGGAGCCCATTCGCCAACGGTGTGTCATAGGTTTGTAAACACCAGTCCCGAGTGCTTGCGCACTATGTTTTCAGAATTGAGTTTTTTTTTTTTAAATGACCCTGAATCCAATGGCCAATGTATTGACCTTTAGCCAATGAAAGGCTTTGTCTGGCCTGCTGGCATTCTTCACGTTTCTGGGCCCACATCCCATCTGTTGCCCTTTGTGTTTCTAGGAATGTAGGCCTTGTGGGAGCTCATCGGGTTAATGTACTTGCAGCAAAGATCTTGCCATAATCCAGAACTGGGGCCCTCTACTTTTCATATCCCGGTGGACTTGCCGGCAAGTTGCCATTTGCACACAAGTACTCTTGAGTTGGCTAATGGTGGCAGTACTTTTCTGTGACATCAGTTGTTAATTACCCTGAAACCGCCTAGACGCCCCGTCCTTGGCAATGGTCCTTGGACCTGATGGACTCTTCTTTTGTGGAATTCTTACACACATGAACACAACTCGACGGACGGGGAAAGGTATTTGCATTTGCCATAGCCAGCGGCAGTTCCGCATGGTTGTTTCCGTTCCATCGTGTTTTAGTCCGTCTGTGCCATTAGAGAGAGACCCAAAAGCAGCGGATTGGAAGCAGCATTAGAAGCATTAATCGAATCTCCCTATGCGTTTTGGCAGTCTCAAGTCTTTCCTTAAGAGGATGAGGGGCTACCCATATTGGGGGAGAAGGGCTTCACGGTGTATTTTACTTATAATTCATGGAGCCCTGAAAGGCCAGGGGCTGGTTATGTGCCTGGCATTAAGGAAATATTGCCTAGTATCCTGGGTAGGACTGCTGCTCCGTTTCGAAGGGTTTGAGACATTGTGTGTGTGTGCCACTGTATGTGCGTGTGTGACCAAAACTAAACTGTAAAGTGACTGTTCACCCAGAGGAATGTCCACTGCTGTTCCTTCTTGGTTCGGCTGGTGTTATATGGAACCTTCTTGCTTGAGTGTTTATTACGTTGTGTTCACAAAGTCGTCTCTATGCATTTTTGGGGCCACTGTAGTTGAGCTGAAGTGTTTGACTCATGTTGTCCATTCCCCGTCCGTTTTTGTCCTTTATATATATATATTTTTTTTATCTAAATGCTTTTTTCCAATCATGTAACCAGAAAATGCTGTCTCTCATTTTTGGTCTCCCACACGACCAATTGTGCGATCCTGAGCAAATCTCTTTATATTCCAGCATATCAAATATCTTTTAGAGGGCACCTTTAGATGCTGGGTGTTCTAATACTCAGTGCCTGTTTGGGGAGATGTGCAGATATTTTCCACAATGCACCCAGATGGGTGTTTGTGAAATTCACTAAAATTACAAAATGAAAGCACATTCACACCAATATAACAGTAACCATTCAGGTGCGGGGCATGAAGTAGACGGGGTTGGAGTGGGACAAGAAATAGGCCCAGTCACCCAAAACAAAGTGGCCCACCCCTTGCCTGAAAAAAGTGTCCCACCCCTCGCCTCACGACCCTTGACCTCTGATGACATCACTGGAAGTGATGACATTTGACCCCACCCCAAAGTGACATCCCGGGAAGTGATGAAACACAACCTTTCACCCCTTGACAAAACAGGAAGTGGCATCAAATAGCATTGTTCCTAAGTACACTAAATTACTGTGAATGCAAGCAGATATCCAAGGCCATATGATTGTATAGCACTTAAGCTTAAGCTCTTTTTTATAGAACAAATATGCATACAATATCACCTAACCTGTGTTGGTACTCTTGTATCGACCTAAGAACGATGAAAGGCTTTTTGAAGAAAAAAAAAAAATTTAAAAAAAATATATTTTCTTTTTCTATTTTCTTTCTTCCAAACCGGCCCAGGCATGGCCAGAAACCGGCCCCCACAACCCAGGGACGATTACGGCCAAAAGCCGGAGCGGCCAATCCAACACTGAAAATAGACTAAAAACTAAGACCCTGGAAGAGGGTGGAGTGGGGTTGTGTGTAAGATTGTGAAGGATTTGGCTAGAGTTTTAAAAGTTTCCGATATATGTAATTTAATACGTACTGCTATTTTAACTTTGCAAAAAGTCGAGTTCTTTGACTAAAACACAAACAAATAAAAAAAGCAAAGTCCCCAAGATGTCCCCTGCGCGCCCCCCCCCCACCCGCAGATGGTATGGGTCTCCTGTGCCCCAAGGAGACGGGGTAAGCGGTCCCTGGTGGAGGGCATGCACAAAGCAAAACAGGAACGGAGAGGGGCATGATTAGGCAAGGAGAACCGTTGTTGAGGGTGTGGGCGCTATCACGAGCCTGTTCTTTGAACTTGTAAATAAAGACCGCATTCCAGTGATTTTGATTAGCTGAGACACACCCAACACAGTTCTAACCTGGAGGCAGCTCATATGAGTAACTGAGCGGATATTTCACTCTACAGCATGTATTTTTAGAGTCGACCCACAAGTCCTTGAAGGGTGGTGCTCCTTGGCGGTGAAGGACTTCTTTTAAAGGATGTGTGGGTTTTTGGGGAATCTGTGGATGGCTGTTGCGTAAAGCTAGTTTTATACAAGGCCCAGCTACACGAGTCTTAATGCTGCACAACCTGAGGGCACTTGGGGTGCAGAGTGGTCGCAGCTGTGTCTGCAAGTAATCAGGGCATGTCACCAGGGAAGGACAGGGGGCCAGGCATGCAGTGTGTGCTGAGCAAGAGGCACCGGCGCACGGTTCTGAGAGCAAGGAAGACACTGCTTGAATGCGATGAACTGAGAGGCCAGCAATGGTTTGCTAAACTCCGGCGTTGAGGGCGTAATACGAAAAGTGAAGTGCATGATGCGAACGGCGGCGTAATGAGAGAGAGTCTGGTGTGACGCAGCATTGAGGCCAGCGATGAGAGAGAGTCTGGCGTGACGCAGCATTGGAGGCCAGCAATGAGAGAGAGTCTGACGTGACGCAGCATTGGAGGCCAGCGATGAGAGAGTCTGGCATGACGCAGCATTGGAGGTCAGCGATGACAGAGTCTGGCGTGACGCAGCATTGGAGGCCAGCGATGACAGAGTCTGGCGTGACGCAGCATTGGAGGCCAACGATGAGAGTCTGGCGTGACGCAGCATTGGAGGCCAGCATTGGTGCAAGGACTCGCAGTGTGCAAAGCAGGTAGTCATTGTCGATTGTATGCGATATTAAATCGAAATTATGCTCCTCGAAACTCCCTCTGCAAGGGGTGGACTGGGAACCAAAAGTGGGCTTGGTCATGTTTTTAAAAATATTCGAGAGAATATACTGAGCAAGTTACACTCCTCTAAATAGTGTTTGTGGGGTTCTCAACTCAAACATTTTCTGACAAATGGGCTTAAAAAGGAAATTAAAAAAGTAGTTTAACATAAAAAACGGCATAAAACAATTAAGAGTCCTTCAAAGGGATGTGGGAGATGAGGATAGATGGAAGGAAGGGGTGTGGTGACTGGGGAGAGGGTAAGAGGAAAGACTCATGGTGCGGAGGCCTGCTGGGAAATCTCCAGAGTTCCCGGTAGGGATGAGGGTAGATGGAAGGAAGGGGTGTGGTGACTGGGGAGAGGGTAAGAGGAAAGACTCATGGTGCGGAGGCCTGCTGGGAAATCTCCAGAGTTCCCGGTAGGAATTAGGGTAGATGGAAGGAAGGGGTGTGGTGACTGGGGAGAGGGTAAGAGGAAAGACTCATGGTGCGGAGGCCTGCTGGGAAATCTCCACAGTTTCCGGTAGGGATGAGGGTAGATGGAAGGAAGGGGTGTGGTGACTGGGGAGAGGGTAAGAGGAAAGACTCATGGTGCGGAGGCCTGCTGGGAAATCTCCAGAGTTCCCGGTAGGGATGAGGGTAGATGGAAGGAAGGGGTGTGGTGACTGGGGAGAGTGTAAGAGGAAAGACTCATGGTGCCGAGGCCTGCTGGGAAATCTCCAGAGTTCACTGGAGGGATGTGGGAGATGAGGGAAGATGGAAGGAAGGGGTGTGGTGACTGGGGAGAGGGTAAGAGGAAAGACTCATGGTGCTGAGGCCTGCTGGGAAATCTCCAGAGTTCCCGGTAGGAATGAGGGTAGATGGAAGGAAGGGGTGTGGTGACTGGGGAGAGGGTAAGAGGAAAGACTCATGGTGCGGAGGCCTGCTGGGAAATCTCCAGAGTTCCCTGGAGGGATGTGGGAGATGAGGATAGATGGAAGGAAGGGGAGTGGTGACTGAGGAGAGGGTAAGAGGAAAGACTCATCGTGCCGGCCGCGGCCCACTGGGAAATCTCCAGAGTTCCCTGTGGGGATGTGGGAGATGAGGGTAGATGGAAGGAAAGGGAGTGGTGATTGGGGAGAGGGTAAGAGGAAAGGCTCATGGTGCCGAGGCCCGCCGGGAAATCTCCAGAGTTCCCTGTAGGACAGTCCACCACTACGCGTAGACTTCTGCGTAACAGGGGTTTTGAAAAAGATTGTTCTTGGTCCATGTACCTCCCCTCTCCCCATCTACCCCTCTCCGGCTTCTCCATCGCCCTCACTCTCAGTGGGTCACCCCCGGATCTCCGGTGCCTGGCCTCCTCACCCCCACCAACCACTCACTCACTCCCACACCCCTCTGTCATTATCTGGGGGCACTCCTGGAACGCATGCCACTTACACAGCACACCCTCCCCCCTCCACTCCCGGTCAATGTGTCCCCTTTTTCGACCTACCCCGTCCAATTTACCTCTTCTTCTCAATTTCCTTTAATTTCCTGGCAATGGACATTTCGTAATCCAGGAAGAGCACCGATAATTGTCTGGACTGCAGTGCAGTGGGGGGGGGGGAATGAGTGAGGCTCCAATGCAATGCATGAGGTTAGCGATAGGCAGGGGGAAGAACGAAACTCAAATGCAGTGCGTAGTGCAGTGATGGCGGACTCAGACTCCAAAGCTGCGTTTGTGGGCAGGACAATAGTACAGTATCATGCCAGTGACAGGGGAACGAGAGCTTTCAAAGACAATTTGAGGTCTGCATTGAGGAAGGCGTGAGGTTTCAATGGAGTGTGAGGAGAGGGATTGGCGGGTGAGTGAAAGCCCATTGCATACTTGCCAACATGACCCATTCCAATCTGTGGGTGCTTATACAGTCTTGTTTTTATCTTTTCATTCTGGTACTTGTAGTCCAAGTTTTATAATGGGAAAAGTGGAACTACAAGTCTCAGAATGCAAAGAAAAAAACAGGACAGGCCAGGCACCGGCACAACGGAATGGGTCATGTTGGCATTAGTATGCCATTGCACTGTGGAGCAATATTGAGTGAGACTCAAATTCAATGTGTGAGGTCAGCAATGTGGGCTGGATTCCAGTGCAGTGTATAAGTCCAGTAAAGCAGGGATATGCGAGACTCCATCTCAGTGTGTTAGGCCCGTGATGAAGGAATAAGTCAGACTCCATTGCAGTGTATTAGGCCCGTGATGGAGGAGTAAGCAAGACTCCATTGCAGTGTATTAGGCCCGTGATGGAGGAGTAAGCAAGACTCCATTGCAGTGTGTTAGGCCCGTGATAGAGGAATAAGCGAGACTCCATTACAGTGGGCCTCATTACAACGTAGGCGGCCGCGGAATGAACGGTGCCGGTAAGGGACCGGCACTGTTCATTCCGAGCCGCCACATTACGAGGTCTGCAGCTGGCCCCGCTCTGCATGCCTGGTCAGACCAGACGTGCAGAGTGGGAACCGCTAGCAGACCAGGATGCTAACAACGGACCCGTCATTAACAGGCCCTTTGTTAGCATCCTCCCCATTCCCATTGAGCCCTGGGTCAAATGGGAATGGTGTCATGATTCCTGCCCCTCATGTCCCCAGCCCTCCAAGATGTCAGGCTGGAGCCAGGCCACGATCACCTACATGGCCCTCAAGGGCCCCTCCATCCCTCCAAAGACCCACTTGGAGTCAGACTTGGCCCTTGTGGCACCAAACTCACTCACTCCCATAGGATAACATTGGGGATTGGACTTGTAGCGCATTGATGGGGACAAGATGGATGCCCCCACATATTTCGGTTCCCAGAACTGCATGTGCGGTCTAGTCTTTTGGGTGTGATTCAGCCCAGAGACTATTTAAGCCACACCCAGGCTGAGAAACATGCTTTGCATTTTCTGCACCTGCAGCGTGACACTCACTGTGTTCGGATCGGTCTCCAGTAGGCCTGCATCTTTCTTCTGCGCTCAGCTCCTGCAAGAACAAGAACACCGTTAGGAACAGCCTTACCTTGCGGCGCTTCTGCCCATCATTCATCGCTCCTTCTGTTCTGCGGGCATCTTCGGCGGTGTCATTCCCATCCCGGCACGCCGCTTCCTAAGGAAAAGGGAAAAGAACAGAAAAAAGGCATTAGTAAGCATTCTGCAAATCTTCGCTTATTTTTAAATACTGTACGAGCTTCAAAGGCTTACCTGAATCCCAGCCGCTCTGGGGGAACTCTGTCTCCAGAACTTCTCATCCATCTGCAAGAGGGAAAAGACACTCCATGTTAGCGTGGAAACATCTAGAGGCGCTGCATACCGCGGTTACCGACCGCATTTCTTCTTCATAACCGGCATCCACGCTGAAAATGTTGCGGCACCTAAAAGACACAGAAAAAGAACTCAGTTCAATGCAAATACGAAAGGGGTGCATCGCGCTCTCACTCACCTTCAGCGCTACTCATCTCAGCAGCACGCCGCCATCATCTAAGGAAGGAAAGGAACAAAGTTAGAGAACTGTTCAAAAGACTCATTATACTTACCTGTCGGACGCTTTCCAGTGAAGTAACTAGGCAGCAACGAGCCTGCATCAATCAACGCGCCCCTGCGCTGACAGCAGGACGGAGAGCACACTATCCAAGAAAACAAGGTGAGCTGTGGATCAAAGGGAAGGGTTGGACCCCGGGGAAGAAGGGGTTCAAGCACCCAGAGACAATAGGGAGTTTCAGGCCCAGTCTCCAGTCAAATAGCCTCCAGGGAAGGGTTTGAGGTCGTAAGAGGTCAGAACAGGCTGAGTGATGTCCCCATGGATACCAGGTGAGCGTTACAAATGGGGGTGTACCGGGTCCGGGTCCCGCGAAAGGGAATTACCGGGCCCACCAAGGTCGGAATGGCCCGGTAAATTCCCTTTTGCGGGACCCGGACCCGAACCTGAGTTTGGAAGTAGCCATGCCGCTAAAAATGGCATGACTACCTCCAAACTCGTAATGAGGTCCAGTGTGTTAGGCCAGTGATGGAGGAATATGCTAGAATCCATTACAGTATGTTAGCACTGTGTTTGGCCCGTGATGGAGGAATAAGCAAGACTCTATTGCAGTGTGTTAGGCCCGTGATGGAGGAATAAGTAAGACTCCATTACAGTGTGTTAGGCCTGTGATGGAGGAGTAAGCGAGACGCCATTGCAGTGTGTTAGGTCCGTGATGGAGGAGTAAGACTCCATTGCAGTGTGTTAGGCCCGTGATGGAGGAGTAAGCAAGACTCCATTGCAGTGTGTTATGCCCGTAATAGAGGAGTAAGCGAGACTCCATTGCAGTGTGTTAGGCCTGTGATGGAGGAGTAAGCGAGACTCCATTGCAGTGTGTTAGGCCCGTGATGGAGGAGTAAGCGAGACTCCATTGCAGTGTGTTAGGCCCGTGATGGAGGAGTAAGCGAGACTCCATTACAGTTTGTTAGCAGTGTGTTAGGCCCGTGATGGAGGAATAAGCGAGACTCCATTACAGTGTTTTAGCAGTGTGTTAGGCCCGTGATGGAGGAATAAGCAAGACTCCATTGTAGTGTGTTAGGCCCGTGATGGAGGAATAAGTAAGACTCGGTTACAGTGTGTTAGGCCTGTGATGGAGGAATAAGCGAGACTCAATTACAGTGTTTTTGGCCCGTGATGGAGGAATAAGCGAGACTCCAATGCAGTTTGTTAACAGTGTGTTAGGCCCTTGATGGAGGAGTAAGTGAGACTCCATCGCAGTGTTTTATGCCCGTGATGGAGGAATGACTAAGACAACAGTCAGAGGTAGTCAAGACACATCAGACATTTTGAGACATGGGCCATTAAGAGGGGGGGTGGAAAGGCTTGCTTTGTTCTAAGATGCAATCATTGAACATTCTATCCAAATCATGCAACACAATATTTTCTAAATGACAGAAGTGACATAATACAATATTTTGTAGTTCACATCATAACATAGGGAACCTAAAATGGGCTATGTAGTAATTTTCAGGACACAGTGCCGCAGAAGGAAAGCAAAGCTAAGCAGTAACTTTCATATATTTTGGTGACTCCCCTCACTGTAATCACCCCCGCTAATTCCCCAAGAGGCAGCACTCTACCTGAAAAGCAGCACTTTGCACCCATCCCTCAGGGGCAGCATGCACGTCTCTTCTCCCAGGGGCAGGACTATACCTTCGAGGCCACACTCCCACACTAGGCTGCAGAAGCAGACCGCATCCCCACCCAACAGACTGACCTCGCACACCCACTCCTAGCGACAGTACATTCTCACCACACACCAAGCCACTTACATAGAAACGAGGGACACTTCATGAAAGATTGTAGTCGGCGCGTTCAGTGAATTTTGAGTTTTCTTTGCATTTCGTGACTCTGTAGAAATGCAGACAAATGTGCCGAGGGCAGTGGCAGCATCAGGGTCTTTCAGTCTTTTCATTTGAAATGAGCTCCGGGACCCAGGGTCCCTGGGCTGAAGGCCCCATGTTGGAGGTCAGGTCGCCTCTGCAAGCTAAACCCAGGGTGGCGCGGGGCTAACTGGGCATTGCGTGAAGCCTCGCTTGGTCACTCAGACCAACTTCTTTGTGACACTGCGGCCCCATAGCACAAGAAGAAATGTAGTCGTTGCATAAGTGCTGATTGTGTAGTTAATGCAGTAGTGGATCAGCACTATTGATGTGTGGAAATGTGGTCTATTTGGCCCAGTTATTCGTGGCAAATCAGTAGGGCCACTAATTGTTATATAGCAGTATTTCCCTTCCTTAAGTTTCACATGGCAACTCATAGGGCACAGCTATTTCATGAACTTAAACCTTTTTTTGAATTGCTTTGAAATCTTTTTACAGGTATACAATCACTTTTGTGATCTGCGCATTTTGAGAGTGAATATTACTTATTTTGCCTAATATGTCTCTAAATGTGTTATCTATTGTCAGGCTGATTTAACATGCTGCAAGTTAGCCAGTAGAGCACATCTCCCAATATTAGCACCTGGTGTGGTGGAGCCATCCAATCAGCCCCCTACAAGACCGGGTGTGAATGTACAATCAAAGTCCTCATTCAGAGGGAGTTGCTGACTCCCACGCACCATTTTCCTTTATAGCGCACTCCTGTCCCACCTCTCCTCAACAGTCACCTTTGACCCACTGCCGCCCCAACTCGGTCTTTTTCCGCCTGCGGGCCCCCATCGTCCTCACTCACACAGCAGCCATAAAGAGAACAAATGACTCTCTCACGGGCCCCATCTTGGAGTTGTTAAACTCCCCTTTAATGATGGGGTGCATGGCCCTTTCAAGAAAGGGAATTACTTTTCTTTTTTAGTTTGGGATAAAGTGCTACCCAGAAGCCGAAAATATTGCATCAGAGTATAGATAGGGAGAAATGGCATGTGAGGAGGGTCACACAGCTTGTTGGTGTCGTTTGGTTATTTGCCCACCCAATGACTGCAAGTGGCCATGCTAATCGCTGTGGCCGTTCCCAGCTGGTTTCTTCCCCTCCCCGCCCAAAACACCTCCTCATGGGAACTCTGAGCTCAGTTTCATCAAGTTTTATCATGAAAATGTGCACTCAAAGTGCCTGCCAGTGTTTTTTCAAAGCACTCTTCTGGAAGTTTATGACTTTACTGGCGCTGTATATGTGCTTTTGGTGTAATAAAAACGTCTTAACCAGGTCAGCATTCAGACACTTGATTTATAAGCCCCATGGGTGTCCTTCACTGAAGTTCTGTTAAAGCGTTGGCAAAACCAAGTGTTTTGGCTTGTGTATAAGTATTAGGAATTTGCTAAACACTGCTATTAGATGCCCAAGTACTCGCACTATTTTGCACCTGCTATCATGAATGGCCAGTTAACACCATTATGGCAGTGCCTGGAAAGTGTCTTTACCATGCCTACTCAAAAGCCCAAGCTGTTGGCATTGCCACTGCTTGTTTAAGAACATCCTTGGTATTAGCACCCCTGGCATAAGGCGAGGGTGCTAATAGCATTCACACTCACGTTCGTGGGGTGTCCTGGGCATGAATGGCACGCAGACCTTTCAAAGCCCTTGCTTCGCGTGTGTCTACTTTAGCTCAGTCTGGAGGGCTATTAATGCCCATGACCACCCGGGAACAGAGGCGTGAAAAATGCTACATTATAAAGCACAAACTTAGCTGGCAAGCGACAGGGCTATTTGGAAACCAGATTTGTGATTTTCAAGTGAGGTTTCTTGAACACCAGATTTTGGTGTTGAAAAAAATAACTCTAAAGGGAGCATTGTATGTTGGTTGGAAACATGGAACGCCAGGAGATGTGGTCAACTGGCTGTCTTGCAAGGTATAGAGTCAGGAAACCGGGGCTACAATTCTGGCCTACCCACTTGAGCAGATTGTGTGATCCTGACACATATCACACCTCACGTTTCTTTGTTGTGCTTGACAACGAAAACTGAGATCACCTAGCAATCATTCGTCACGGCATGGTCCGTTTAAAAAGACCCACTCATCATAGTTTACAGAATAAATATAGTGTTGCCCCATATATCATGTATTGGTGATTTGTCCTAATACATTATTTTGGTGTTTAATATGGCGCCACTAGCGCCACAAATCCCGTTTCTGAGCGCTTAGTAATTGAGCTAAATTATTCCCATACTCTGTTCATCACATGAGGGCTTGGCAGGGCTTGAGAGAGTGGAGAGCTGTGCTGTCCCCTTGCCGGGGTATCGAATCCATGACGCACAACATCTAAGTTTTCCATGGCGAGCATGTTCTGCTTGGTTTAGCGTAAAACGCCTCGAGACTTTAACAGATTATCAAGGTAACGCCACTTTTGGCTCACTCATGGCAACAGCCCTTCCGGGCCATGATTCTATCCTCACATGTGGTTTAATGGCATGATAAAAAAGAGAAAAATATTTTTTTAGGAATTAGTGCACATAACAAATTGCTTGAATAAGAGATACTGCGATTACCCAATTCAATGTGCCAATATATGAATGAAATTGGCAGCGCAGGCAAGGGAAGCATTCATGTACTACTGGCTGCCCAGCTTCGGGCCCTCGTGCTGAGGGGTAGCAGAGCACACGCAGGCGGTGGGTGGAAGCTTCATAGACACCTGCTCATGAACGCTCTGAAGAGTGCCACTTCGACACGGAAATGATGGTTGGTTGGGCCGGTGGTCGAACCTTTATTTCAACACATTTACAGTGCAGAGAATGGGCCGGAACAAGACGGAGATGCGCTCTGGCAGAGTACCGTCGCGCCCCCTAAATCCAGGGGCCAGCACATGACTCCCCCAGGGTCCTGCTGTCTCAACGAGCAGCTTTCAGAAAACTCAGCCCGGACCACCTGCTTAGTCTTCTGAAAGCTGTCTGTTCGTTACACTACACGGGAGTGAGTAACCGCTATTAGCAGAATCAGCATTGAATATATGTCTTGCAATTTACAAACATCTCTTTATTAGGGTGAATATTGTGACCAATCAAAACAGAAGAGCACATTACTCATTTAAAGGGCTTCTTACTGAATCACTTTAAGACATGTTTAACATTTAAAATTGTGGACATTATGAGGTTCCCATAATGCTCTTTGCTTTTATGCAAATCGCTAGGATTGGGTTCTATGAAGAGATACTGGGCCTCATTACGAATGTGGCGGAAAGGCAACAACGGCGCCGGTAGTGCTACCAGTGCCGTTGTTACCGCTCCGCCACATCACGACTTCTGCTTGCCGGTGCCGGACTGCACGCGTGGTCTGACCAGGCGTGCAGACCAGCACCCGCGAGCAGAACTTGTGATTGCACCGGCACTGTTATTAGCGGTGCTGGTGCAACCATGCCAAAAAATCCCATTGTGCCCTATCGGGCAGAATGGGGATCGGGAGGACGGCCATACCGGCACCCGCGAATGGGCAATTACCAGCCCATTCATCTAGTAATGGGCCGGTAATGGCCCATTCGCGGGTGCCGGGGCCGGTAGCGAGTTTGGCAGTAGCCATGCCCTTAATAACAGCACAGCTACCGCCAAACTCGTAATGAGGCCCACTGTGTTGTGCAACCTGGCCTGGGGCCACACCCCTTGGCCCCACCTGCTCCTTCGCACAGCCACGCCCATCCAAAGAGATGACCTCAATACAGGTTTTCCATTTCCAGCACTGCACATTTGACAACATTTGATATTTCTTCACCTCACAGAAGGGGTGTTCAGGGATACAGGCTAATACTATTGCAAAAATGGTCCAATCGCTAGGCTCCAACTAAGACCCTCACCAAAGGGGAGAACCCGGGGACGCCAGGTGTTTTATAGCCAGGTCACACCTGGTCAATAAGGTGATCCAACACAACTGTCTGACTAAGACCCTCCACTCAGTCTGATCCATGTCAGAAAGAAAAAGCAAAGCACAAACATGAGGGTAAAACCCAGGTAATGCAGGGCCAAGGAGAATTAAAAAAAAAAATAAAAGAAAGAAAAATGGAAAAGAAACTTGCCTTGCAGGGTATGGGTGGCATCTGCCTGGCATCCTGTCCCACCCCAGCACAGCGCCTCATTCTTTGCAACCTCACTGCACCTCCTGACAAATCCCCTTTCTTGTGGTACTCGTATCTCGTCATTAGCTTAGAGTGACCAGATTTTCAAAATAAAAAAACGGCACTATCCACAGACATAGAAGTAGGACGAGAAACACCCCCCGTCCCCTCTCCCAACCCCTCCAAATCGGGATCCCACAGCATTTTTAGCACTTCTCCTAGATACCAAAATGGTGAGATTTTGACTGTGGGAGATGTTTATGGTCTGTGAGAACATGAGAACGGGATCACTGCATTTGTCCTTGAGAACCCTCACCCCACCAATCAGCACTTAACTACCCAATCAGTGCCCGTTTCCTGGAAGATTAGTCCGGGGTAAAGAGAAATGGCCAACCCTCATTTTTTACATGTCTAGTTTATTCCCATGCCATCTGCTGGTTTCACGGGCACAGGTAGGGTTGGCTTTTTGTGGATGTGTCCATTTTCTTCAGAGAATGCTTAACATCATGCTGCAGGTCTGTGTCAAACAATAACTAAAAGATGGCGACCGGATCCCAGTTCTATTGTGCTTCATGGCACATTATGGGCCGTTACTCTGGATGTTCTTTTTACTTGCTGAGAAGCATGACACCTTTCCCAGAATAACAGGACAAGCTCCCTATAGGGATGGGGTAGGGGCTATGATCTTCAAAGGGGGCCGTTGCAGCATGATGGAGAAGTCCCATTAAAGAGTTAATTAATGGAGCCTCTTTGGTCTCAGGCAGAAGGGACGGGGCGATAACCATGTAGGTCAGTGGTCTTCAAACTTTTTTGGCTCGGGCCCCCCCTGAGCCAAGTTTAGGCAGGCCGGGCCCCCCTAAAAGTGCTGGATGGACTGTATGTAGAAATCACTATGAGCGTTTGCGTGCCGTCACCGCACCCTACTCCCAGTACAGACCCTGGGCTCTCCCCCACCCTACTCCCACCACTATCCCAGTGCTGTCGCCCATCCTGCTCCCACCACAGTCCCATAACACAAACATACACACATCCATACACATTTAAATAAAAAATAAATCGCCATAAACGTACCTTCTGCAGGGGCCTGCGCGTGGTTGCTATAATGCCCCGCTCCTGGTTGCTCTGCCCATATGTGCGAGGAGGCGCAGGAGCACCCCCTTGCACATACATACATGCAGTGCCCCAGCCAGCATTTCCAATGAGCTATGCAAGGCTGGCGAAGCAAAACACCCCCAACGTTGCATGGCTCAGTGGTCATGTGCGACTGGGGAAATTAACTGTCAAAGGCAAACAGTGTTTCCCTTTGACAGTTCAGCTGGCCCAGGAGCACTCCCTCAGATGGATAAAGCAGCTGAGGGAGTGCTCAGTGTTTTACTGCGCTGGCTCCTCGGCTCCTCCATAATGGGTGAGGTGGCCAGTGGGTGGATGCCTCCTCACCCATTATGGATGAGTCGGGAGGCTTGGACTGGTCTATAGGGCAATAGGGCGATGACTGTACCAAAAAATGCAAAATGCTAGTGTAGGCCAATCAAAATGGGCCACTTTTTTGGCCAATGTGGGCCAGTTTGAGGAGTTGCTTCACTATGCAGCTAGTAGTTTTGACTATTGTTGCTGAATAAATATTCTTTAAATATCACAATTTGTTTACATTTGAATAAAAAACAACCCCTTGGGTACTATTCAGTCTGTGACTAAAGGACTGAATATCCATTTGCAACTGCTGGCCATGTTTTCATTGGCGCCTAAGACTGTTTTATGGACCATGTGATCTGCCCCCTCCCATTTCCTCCAATCTAAAAAAAAAAGTTTTTTTTTTTTTTTTTACACACATTTCATGCTGGGCTCTGGCGCCCACCCTAGGAGGCAGTTTGAAGAACTCTGATGTAGTTGAAGGAGCCATTAACTGAGGAAGAGGCCTGACATCTTGGATTTGCAAAGCCCCCCCAGGTCCATCCTGAAACCCCATTAACTTCCTGCAGACAGGGCACTCTAGTAGTGGACACATGCTTGTTACAACAGCAAGGACTGGCTCCTTACAGGAAGCTTGGAAATGACCAGTTCACTTTGGCAAAGTAAGTACATCAAGTGGTAACACCCAACGCTTAGTTGAATCATCCTTGAGCTCCGTTTTGGGAAGCCTAAGGCAGAACCATCTTTCAGAAGTTTTCACTGGACCCTTGTTGGATGCCCAAAGGCCCCATCCATTGGGGTGAAGACAAGGATTTACCTGGAGGGTGCAGATTCTAACCGCTTCTGAGGAACATTTGAAGTGGCCTACTGGATTGAAGTCTCACTGCTGTAATTGTAATTGGTTATTTATAACGCACTTAATACCGAGAGGTTTCTTAGCGCGGACCCGGGGATTGAACATGTGTTGCTCCGCGTCGTCTTACATCCAAGGCGAGCACATTGCCCCTGAGATATCCTCCTGAGACGAACACTCGTACCCAGGATTCTGCCTTATGATGTGGGAGCCTTGCAAACGTCCCTGTCAACTTTCCTGGCTGTGAACGACAGAAGAAACACAATTTTTTCTCAAGGCCCACGTGAATGGTCCCACAGCACGCCAAGGACCAAAAGAAGCTACCTTTGGTTCTCTGCACTTTTGAGCCTCTGCAAGCACCCTGAATGCCTTTGAACTGGTGCAAAGACCCAACGGAGCTGCATTTAACACTCAACTTTGAGCCATTTGAAGCACCTTTCAGGTTATGCCAACCCGAATATTGCCACATTTCCAAGCTTCTTCAAGCCATGAGCCATTGTCACATGCTGAACCACACGCTGTTGTTGGTTCAAGTCGATATATGGGACATGGACATGGGCCTACTTGCTTAGTTATACGTGAATAATGTCATTCAAAAGTCGGGGATAGATAGTCATATGCCAAGTCTGGACATGAGTCTACATACCCCACAGCACAAACATGCATACTAATGTGGAGCACTATGTAAATGGTTATTCAGAGCAGCAGAAAAAAATGATTGGCACTGTAGCAAAAAGGTTATATTAAAAAAAAATGCATACACACTGTTGATACACAAATTGTTCGTTACTTTGAACAAAGCAGATTTCAACACAAAGCACCAAAATACACAATCTAAACAACAAGTGTCATGAAACCAATGTGAACACATATCAGAAGCTGCCTAATTTTGGATAAAGCACAGAACACCAACACAAAGGTGATAAGAGAATGCCTAGTGTATATTAGAAAAAACAAAAACAGACACCAAAGTTCAAAAGATTGCTAAAGGGAATACAGGGTAGAACAATAAAACCTAGACAAAACAATAAAACAATGTAAAAGATAAACACAAAAATGTCAGGTGCAGCTAAACCAACAAAGGAATCTATCAATATGTTTCAAGAGCAACCAATTTGGTTAAAGTACAAAGCTGCCATCGACTCAAGAGTTTCGGGCCACTAGAAGGGCCCACATTCTTAGACAGAAAGAAATGGGCCCGGCCTTCTTCAGGACATTGAAGCGATTAATCAAAGCAGCCTACAACCATGTGCAGGTTAAATTACTCCATATGTGATTCACAGCAACTCTGGATGCTGGAACGAAGGTCTTCACTCATAAAATTCGACTGAGAAACAGGGTGGCCAAGATCTGATTCAGAAACAGTTCCAACATATATTTTAGAATCCCAGCACTGCCTTCAAGGATAGGTCAAGTCAATCCTCGCAGTATGAGTACGGAGGTGTTGCCAATGAGGAATTGCTGCTAGTCCTGGACATTGAATGGAAGACGCAAAGACAGTAAACTAATTCTGGTGGTTCAAGTCAAGCCAGCACGTTGGTGAAGCTAAAAGCTCAGCTTTCCTCTGAACAAGGCCTTGCAAGGTATAGAGTCAGGAAACCGGGGCTACACTTCTGGCCTACCCACTTGAGCAGATTGTGTGATCCTGATACAAATCACACCTCACTTTTCTTTGTTGTGCTTGACAACGAAAACTGAGATCACCTAGCAAGCATTCTTCAAGGCATGGTCCGTTTAAAAAGCCCCACTCATCATGGTTTACAGAATAAATATAGTGTTGCCCCATATAGCATGTATTGGTGATTAGTCCTAATACATTATTTTGGTGTTTAATATTGCGCCACTAGCGCCACAAATCCCGTTTCTGAGCGCTTGTTGAGTAGGGAGACCAGACATCCCAGTTTTGCCTTGACTGTCCTGGAATTTGGCCCTCAGTCCCCCAAAAAGTTTTATTTTTATTGAAAAACCCTGTCCCGGTTTTTGGTAAAGGGAGGGTAAACACTGTCACAATCCCAACTAACTGCAGGAAATTCTTACCATTTCACAATCGGCAGTGAAATAAATATAATAGTTGCAGAATTTTGCAGTACAAGTTAAGAGATCTCTATGGGCTAGAACCTGCAACCTTGGAGACACCAACCACATGCATTGACCGATTGCACCACAGATGCACACACTTTGCAAATAAGCACATAGCAAGGCCTCTAATATCAATCAGAGAAAAGGCTCCTTTAGAATTAACATGCTTATATTTACTGCGTTATATCTACAGTTAAAATCACACCTTTTTTGCATCCATGAGAAGTGCTTTAAATACTGTGGGATCCCGATTTGGGGAGGTGGAGCAGGTGGTGGTTTTATTGGTGGGTGTTGTTCTTAGTCCTACTTCTATGTCTGCGGACGGTCCCGTTTTCTTATTTTGAAAATCTGGTCACCCTACTGTTGAGCTATATCAACTCGACATTGCCTGCCTGTGCCAAGCTTCTTTGAGCCACAAGATGTTGCTGCTTGCCATACCCTACCACTGTGTTGAATCTCGATGAACCAGCTTGCCAACTTAAACCTAACTTGGGGCCCCGGAAAGCACCCAGAATCCTAGCTCGACACTGTCAAGACCACGAAAGAGAATAATACGGTCTATCCTCTATAGTTCTGTCTGCCCCCCTTGCCTTGCTCTATGAGCCCTAATGACATTTAAGACCCCACGTTGTGCCTTGAAGACCAATTCTTCAGCTTGTTTGACTTAACTATAAGACTATTTACTTATAGGCCTGTTTTTTTTCAATACCCAGTGTCCTTTTTGCCCAAAGTCGGCATTCTCTGTGCATCTCATTACAGGGGTGTGTTTTGGTGTTTGCAATAGTTTGTCTAACCTTTAATGAGAGTCTTATTTTCTTCAACCTTGATTGAACATTTGTTTTATTTGGGTACTTACAGTACTATTGTTGTCTTAGATTCTACCGTTCTTACTCATAAATCTTGCCCCCGGCACATGCTACTTTGAAGAGGTGAAGTAGGTTTACCATTCATGTTTTGCCTGTTTCACCTTTATGATTGTGATCGCTGCTGTTCTAGTAGTAGTGGTGTGGGGCTGAGTCAGAGTTTAGTAACCATTACTCAGCCCTGTATTCCTGCAGGGCAGTAGTCATTTCACCATAGGCATGGAGGCAGAACGCAGGTATGAGTTTTGTGTTGCGGGTGGGCAGGTGTGGTAGGATGTGAGGTATGTTATGTTACCGTGATTTCTTCTGCATTCTGCTGTCATTTGCTCGGTCTCCAGGCATTCTGGTTAAACCGAAGCAAGTGGAGTGGATTCTTTTAGGGGAACGAGGGGGAAAATGCAAGTTGCGTGTGTGCAGACCTATAGACCACGAGCTCTGCATGAGGGTCCGTTGCTTGGTGTTCCGTATGGAGAGGTATTTGTTTCCGAAAGGAAGCCTTGTGTTGCCATGGTGATATAGGGGCTGTTGTATGCAAGCCTGTTGTACAGGTGCACTGTTCTGATGTTTGGTGCCTGTTCGGTAATTTGCACGTGTGGGTGTTTTATTATTTGGTATGTGTGTTGGCACGTAGAATTTGAGCATGTTCGTGTGGGGAGCAGTCAGAGACCTTGATGGGCAGGTCGGTCAGAGGCGTAGATAGTCATGAAACCGCCGATCATAACATGGCAGCAAGGCATTGGACTTTTGCCCGTGGGAATAATTAATGGCTTTCGTTAAACGTTCGGGGCATCAGCCTAAATCCCGCAGCTGTTTACACGACGAGCTTAACTTCTGCATGCAAGGACAGTCATTTAACACTGTCCAGAGTACACTACACAAGAACCGCAATTTAAATTGGAGCCTGGCCTTTAATAGTAAGGAAGAGAATTCCGAAGTTGGGGGTCAAGAAAGGAGAAAAAATTAAAACGTATAGAACACAACTACAGGGGAACAGCTAGCAGAAACATAGGATGATGGGAGGAAAGTAACCAGAACTAAGAGGAGAGATGGCAAGACACAATTGAGATTAAAGAATTATTGTACTCAAACACCATACTTAATTTAACTAACATGTGACTGGGGTTTATAGTCATTCCATTGAAGACTTACCATCGACAGACCATTCCATCGAAAAAAATACATTAAAAAAATAGCATTGAATGCATTTTTTTTTAATGGGGGGTCCCCCCAAACTCCCTTTTTTACCATTTAAAACCCATTAAAATTATACTAAACCCTTTACCTTCAAAAAACATGGCATTCGATGCTTCTTTTTTTTCAATGCGGTTTTTAGATGGAAAGGCTATTGCATTCGATGCAATGACCAGATACCGTGACTGGTTTTCATTACGGAAAGTTTTGGAGGTGCAGCTAAAATAAGCAACCATCTTCATATTATGTCTTCTTTCTTTACCGGCTGGGCTCGGCTTTGGCTCTTAGAGCCGGCTAGAGCCCCAGATTCAGCCCTGACTCGGCTTTGCCCATGAATTCTCTGGCTTTCCAAGCTCTACCTGTGGGGAACGTGTCAGGGCCTTTCGGGTTTTTCAGTTGCAATGGGCAGCCTCCAGCATCTGCCTCCATGTTAGTATACTATGAAACTGCAACGTAGTTCTTTCATTCAGGAGTTTAAATGTGTGCTTTGCAGTGCGCATGCTACAGGCCTCATTTGCTGGAGTACTTTTTAGTGGGCATTTAGTGTTTCTGCTCCATGCTGGCTGCCCGGCCCCTTGATATCCCGGGGCTATTTACCGCCGGCTGTATTTGTTTGATGATGTATGCACCCCACGGGGGCCTGAGGATGTTTTTCCTGCTTTAAGGAAGGAGAGAGAGGCAGACATGTTGAAATGAGACCCCACGATCCGTGACACATCTTCATCCAGTCTTGTCTAGCCGCGGAAAGAGGCTGAAGACATAACTCTTCTAAAAACGTTCAACTGAATCATAACAGGGTGACGTGGAGAACGGGCTTCAAGTGGGCTGGGGCTAAATGGGGCTCAACCCCTGTGGTCGTAAAACGATTTCCTTTAGCCGGCTTCTTCCGGGGGTACCCACCAACTATTTGCCCGACCCGATTTCCTAGCTAGTAAATGAGTGTCAATACTGCCCACCACCAGTAGATGTCACTATCAGCCCCGCTTAGAAACACATCCTCAGTAACAAATATTGGAAAACAGATTGTGGGATTTTTGAAACATATACATACACTGAAGTTTTTCCACTGGTATTTAATAAAACTGGTAGGTATTATTCAGCGTGCATTGATTTCTTTTGTTTTTATTTCGATTTTATTTCTGCATACCTTGTTTTAATCAACGTTTCACTGCCTCATATAAATGGAGTGTACTTCCCTTTGATCCCAGGTACGAAAACGTGACCGTCTACGTTATGAAACCAATTTACAAAAACGACCTCCACTGCCGAGTGTAAGAGGACAACTGTGAGGCTAAATAGAACACCTCCAAAAATACGCAGAGGCATTATTTTGGAAATAGGATGTGACTGCAGTCTGTGCGCAACACGGAAGGGCAGAAAGCTGGCGGGCTGTCCTTGGTCTCCAGCCTGTCCCGTGCTCGTTTAGTACTATCGTCCCATGGGTTCTGTTTCTGTCGCATGTCTTTGAAGTCCCGGAGCTCGCAACCATAAAAGGGCCGCAACAGATCCAGACACTTGTCCTCTGAAAGAGCAGAGGGTCGGTGCTGGTTTTCTATTGACGAGCCTCTCCGAGGGGCTGGACGGCGGCCAGAAGGCCGGCTGGCGGCGGCGCGCCAGTGCTTGGGAACGTCTGAGCCGGGGGGCCGAGGTCACTGATCCCAGCAGCAGGCGCTCACATTCCTGCCCTGGGAAATGCCACTGCCAAGGCTACGGGCACCCAGGCGCTGGAAGCCAGGCCTCGACCTCCTGTTTACTCAGATCCCCAAAAATGAAAACAGGCAGTCTCTATACCCGGCGGCCGCTGGTCCCTCGCTACAGCGCGCTTCAACATGGAGCCCTAGCAACCAGTGGCAGACTGGCCTGAAGGCACGCTCGGACTGGCCTATAGAGCAATGGCCGAACAAAAAACACAAAATGCTAGTGCGGGCATGTATTTTTGATCAAAGTGGGCCTCTTTTTTTGCCCTTGTGGGCCAGTTTGATAGGTTACTTCACTATTTGGCTAGTATGTTGAGGCTGATGAGCTAAGGAAGTGTTCTTTATTTATTGTTGGTGTATTTCAGTTTACAATTAAACTTTTCACACTAGTTATCAAACTACACAAAAACATAATCAAACAAGAGTAAAATAAATTAAATAAACAGTTCCGCGAGGAAAACACCAGTCGTGTCATCTCTGATCACAACGTGTCCCTTTGACTAACCATTTCAGTCAAATGTACACATCTGAGAACGTCAATTCGATCGCAAAATATAATACAATTAAATGCCTCAGAACTGTCAGACACAAATGAATGTAAGGCTTAGTCATCCCAGACCTGGCACCAATCACTTTCCCCCAATTTCCCTCCGTTTCATTAGTGTGCTTAGCTCAGACAAGATCTTTACCAGTAATTTAGAGAAGGCCGGATTAGAGGTTAACATCAGTCTAACCCTAAGCCTAGCCCACAGACAGTTGGTCAAAACCTGAGCGGTTGAGTGAGTGAACAAACCCAAGTTTTTGATCCTCTCATTCACAAATGCCGGACATTCCTTTACTAAATGGAAGAGAGATTCATGCGGTGCCTGCCCACATGCGCGGCATCCACGGAGCTCCCGATACACACCTGTTTTGGGATTGATGACCTCTAACGTTGGAAGGCAATTGAGACGAAATTTCAAATACCACTCTGTGTGTTTCTGAGACGGGAATTTGGATAAGTGGGATCTGGGTTTATCTAAAGGAAGGTGGAAATATATTGTCTCTTTGAGCCACTTTAGCCTTTGCCGATCCTCAAAGTCCATTCTCTTGTCCCGGCGATTCTTTTTTTTTTCCTTACGTAATCAGAGTCCAATGCGTCAAGTACACTCGTTTGCTGAAAGATGAAGCATCTATCATAGAATTGAGGAAGAAAGGTACTAGAATCAGGCCTTTTTTTAGATGTTCATACAAATGAAAACCCAAAGTAGCTTTTTAACACTGTATTTATCTATTTATTTAAATTAGATGAACTCCTTACATATTGTGGCCACCAGGAGGTCAAACACCAGTCAACAAAACAATTGGACCTATGGAACCGGAATAGCCTCTCAATACATTTATTTATTTCATAAACACCAATAAATGTTCGTTTTCGAATTTCTAAAAACTTTTATTTGCATATCAGATTCATATAAAATACTAGAACATTTCCACAGACAAGTATCTACAAGTTCCACTCATACTCTGTCACTCCTACCATTCGTTCAATTTTTGCTTTTTCGTATCAACATTTTTTGACATGTAAATATATATGGCCTCACATATGGACGGCCTCCGACCCTAACTCCACATTACACAAAAGTCATCCTCGAAAAGCGAGATGACATGTATTTGGGACCTGAAAAGAAGAAGCAAGACCGTGTCAAATGATATAACGACCTCAAGTGATATCAGCTACTCGCTAAGAATTGGTGTACGACGTGCACATTGGCGAATTAAGACGTGTTAAGAATTGGTGCACTACGAGATCATAGCCGTTTGGCCAATAAGAATTAATAGGTCTCTCCTGACTGAGCTGCGAAGAATCCCTCTTGAGGAAGGAGCTTGAATGTCCTGTAGTAATACAGAAAAGGGAGACACAATCTAGTTGAGTGGTGATACTCACCCTACTCGATGCGTATGGGAATAAGCAAACTCCCCTAATTTCGTCCTGAAGAAGGTTGTATGAACAAAGGGTCGATGAATGTTGATGTCCTGAAAAAAGACAACCGAAACACGTGTAGACGAATGTCGGTGTTTTTAGAAACGCACAGACGGAACCATCAGATAATCGAATGGAGGACTTTTGTGTGACAATTGTTTTGTTGACTATTATATAACACCTGAAGGACCTAGGACTGTAATCAGGCACCCCTTTGTTTTATAAGGTCAAACACCAGTGACAGATTTAAGGCCCAGGGCCTGTAGGTATCACAAGTGGGACATTAATGAACTTTAGAGTCAAATGTTTTATGTATACCCATAAACATAATCAGATCCTGTTGGAAGTGGTCTGCTTGCCGAGCATGTGAAAATGATAGGATCTCAGTGGGGTGCCCTGTGCAGCTGTGCTATTTGACTTTGAGTTGAGAAAGTCAGAGCAGGGGGCCCCCTGGGCACTTGTCCATTGTCCAAGTGTTAGATCTGCCTCTGATCGAACCCAGTCCAATCTGATCACACTGATTGGGAAGACCCCGGGTGGACCTCCAGATTTTCCCTTCCAAACAGTCCAGAAATGTCCTATTCTTAAATGCAACCAATTCGCAACCATACAAAATCATTGCGGTTACCTTTAGTCTATAGAACTCTACTAATGGGGCCGGAGAACAAGCACACAATTTATGTTTTACGATCTTTATTAGCGATATACAGGATCGTGTTTTCCCCTCCATTATCTCTTTTGGAATTTTAAGTTGGGCTTTTACTCATATAATAAAACCCAAGTAACTTAATGATTTTACCTTTTTAATAGGGATTTTATTCAGTCTCCAGACATACAATTTATTGTTTAGCCTAGTGGTGCATGTCTTTAAGTAAGATTTCGTCAGGTTGATGGTCAACTGGTTACCTCTCAAATAGCGATCGACTCCATCTAGGAGCCGTTGCAGTCCTGCCGGTGTATAGTTCAGCAATATTAGGTCATCAGCGTAAGCTATAATGTTCACCGTAAGACCCGACCATTTAGGGGAACAACTCGTCCAAGATTCACTTTCCTCCCCTAAGTCAGCCAAATAAAGGTTACAAAGGGTGGGGGCTAGAACACACCCCTGGCAAACTCCTTTCCTTAATGGTATATCTCTGAACAGATCTCCCGAAGTGTTCATTCTAACTTTCATAGAGTTCCCAGTGTATAACAACTGAATCATACGCAGAAGACCCAAGTTGATGCCCCACTTAGTTTCTTCCAGAGTCTCATGATGTTAATGTTGTCAAATGCGGCTGATAGATCGACCGCAGCCACACATGGATTTACCAAAATTCCCACCTATGTCTGACGTACATGCACATAATGCTAAGGCACCCATTAGGGTCCCAACGCCTTTCCTAAAGCCAGCTCGTAACAGATTAAATTGGTTAGCAGACTGATTCCAGAAAGTTAGTTCCTTTAATACCAGCGTTACAACATTTTCTGATGAAGAGTCGATCAAAGCAATTGGGCGATAGCGTGACGGATCGCATCCATCAACTTTTTTAAAGATGGGAACCAGTAAGGATTTTTGCCAGGAACTGGGACAGTGATCTCCAGCAGCAATATGCAGAAAGACTTTAAACAGAATATCCGCCCATAGTGCAGGATCGTCTTTAAATATTCCGTTTGCAACTCCTTTCGGTTTACTAGCTTGAGAGATGTTCAGCTTCCCAATTTCCATCTTGATATCCATTTTGCAAAAATGAGAATGTCCAGATGGGTACCGTCAGCACTTTAGTTTCAGAATTCACTGGTTGGGCAGTCCTTGCTCTGAATTTGTTGATAAAATATGCTACCCAGGCTTCTTCATGATGTTTTAGAAATTGTTTGGTTGGGATAGTACTATCTCGGGAAGGGCCAGTAGCGATGCTCTCTCCCCATCATCCATTTAGGTGGCAATTGGCTGCCTGTCCACAATCAAGAACAAAGGATAGGCAACACCATGTTGGGTAACTTAGTGCATGCCAATATAATGGCAAACTTTAATAACACAGTGGTATAGTGTCAGGTTCCCTGGTATTATGGGGTTACTCACTTGGACTATGGCGTGGCGTTTGTGGCACAAAAGTTTTCCAGGGGCTATTGGGATTCACCATATGTTCCTGTGCACATGTTGAATTTAACAGGTTGATAAATGTCACCCATGTGAAAAAGCGGTTTTGGTAGACATGTTTTGTATAGGTCAATTAAGTGTTTTTTTATGTGCAACTCCTGTAGGAATACTATATGTTCCCTGATGAAGATGTGGTGAAATTGTGCCTATTACGTTGAAACCGGTCAGTCCTGGTTGAGCACCTGGAAATAAAATGAAATAACATGCATTCTAGGAGGGAGTCAAACTTACACTTTGTAAACATTCCCTATTATACTGAGATGTTTTATAAATGTAGTTGTTGTTTGTAATTGTTGTTATGTATGAGTGTGAATAGTGGATATGGATATGAGTGTTGGGACTAGGGCATATTGCCCAGCTCAGATGTGAGAATGAGTTGTGATTATATCATTTACCTGCCTTGAAATAATTCCATAATGATTTGTTTATGATTGAGTCAATAAATGTTTTGTATACATTTTTTTTAAATGATACTTTTGTAAATTGTGTCCTCTAGATTTCCCTTTATGAAAAACAAGCTTTGTATTTCCCCAATTCAGAGTGCGGGGTTCCCTGCTCTTCAGTTTATTTTTATGTTGAAACTTTATTCCATTGACCATGAGATAACAAGCTGATTTGCAGAAAGCCCCCTCTAGAGAGAAAGGATGACCATATTCTACTGTGTGTGCTCCATTTCCTTGCCACATAGGACACTGGGATAGAAATGACTTTATTCTCATCAAGTGCGTCCAGATCAACCTCGGTGAGATTACAGTCACAATTAAAATCTCCTCTTATTTCAATTGGACTGTCTGCATAGTGGGTCTGTCACTTTATCAGTATATTTTCAATTTGGTCTAACAGGGTTTCTATATTTGAGCAAATTGAATTAAAGTACATATTTAGCAGTAAAATGTTTAACAACCTTTTCCCACTCAAATATATGATTTCTGTAACCAACAATGACAAACATTTCCAACTCGATTTTTGCTAATCTTAATGGCAAAATTAGCAAACCTCCCATTGGTCTCCCTCGTGGCCCTTTTTTGCCAGTTTGTTATTCAATGTGAAGCCGTCAGTCACAGGGCAGTCAGCCAACCAAGTCTCTTGAAACAGCATAAAATAATAATTGGCCAAGGAAATAGACAATTCGCCCTGCAAAAATTAATTCCGACCATGTGAGTTCCATCTCAAAATAGATAATTTAAGTGTTCTCTAAATCCTGGTCTGGTGGCTTAGGTTGTTGCAAGGGCGCTAGCAAGCAACTCCCATCCTGATAAGGACTCGGCCCTATTGGCATGCCTACGTTGATCGTTATCGAAGTAACAAGTCACAGTCAGGTTCTTACGAGGATTTTCAACCAGATCTTCAAATTGTTGAGCACAGTAGCTTTCACAACCTTTTAACAGAATATCTTCTTGGTGGCCATAGACTAGTTTCTCAATTAGTTTGGGGAAAAAGTGGACAGCACATTTCCCCCTTGAAGATGTGTCAAATAGACGGACACATTTAATGTCAGAGGATGCAATGAAGCTTAGTAACTGTGTAGAACCAGTATTTTGGATCTGCTTAAGGAGAAGTTACTGTCCTCTTCAAAGACTGATCCAAAGATTATCGGTTGCAACAGCTCTCATATGATCCCGGCACCATTCTTCTTCATATTTGGCCTGTTACTAATGCAGGCTAACGGAATGACATCGATTTTCGTTCTATTTCCTTCCATGGTTCGAGTGGTTGCGTTTTATTGGTAGAATCGATGTGGGTGTCAGTCGAGCTGTTGTCACAATGACTTCTGGATCTTGTCCCTAAGTGATTCGTATCGCAGTTATGGGTCATGCTTTTTTGAGTGCAGGACGCAAGATGCATAGGACGGGTTTCGGGTGAGACGCTCTCTGCCAGTCCTCAGTCTTTCTTCGCTTGCCTCCTTTTCCTTGTCTTGCGTTCCTTATTGTTCCACGCCCACAAAGTAGGATACTTTGAGGACTGCTTTCAAATGATTTGGGCCATGCTCTCAGTAACTGTGTCTGTTCCAGCATACATCCCTTTACCAGGGCTATCTTTGATGGCAATTGTAATCGGGGCCCAAGCCTCAGTTACACTTCTAGCTGCTGAACTATTTTTAGCAACTTGCAGGATATTGTATAGGAACTTCCTCGATCCTTCGTTGTTTAGCCTGGAAGGCTCCTTGATTTGTTTTTGTATTTTTCTTTTTAGGAATTGTGGCTGAAGCCTTCCTTGTGCTACCTGAAGAGCTTTTAACCTGAAGGTCTCTCTGCCAAACTCGGCAGGCTGCTTTAGAATGAATTAGCATCTCATGCGGCTTGATTATGGATTCCCAACATCAGTAATGAGAACATATTTTTGTTAATAAGGCGGCATTAACCCTAACTTCATGTGCCACTGTGTCGTAAAGACGAATGAAAGATTGCAGCACCATGTTCAAGGTTGCTAATGAGCTCATACTTGACTCAGAGGTGTCCTTACAGGAGGATTCATCTTCTTGAAATGGAAGGGAGGAACAATCCACTCCTGCAGAGTCAAAGCATGGGTCACAGTCTTGATTAATGGACTCAGAAATAATGTCATCATGCATGCAAAATTATATGATATGATATGGCATTTATAACGCGCCTGTACACATGTGTTTCTAGGTGCCACAAAAGAAGGGAGGGAAGTTATCGGGAGGACAAGACAAACGATCCTACTAGGCTTTGTGTCATTCGGATCATGCATGTGCGACAATAGAAGTGGAAGGAGAGGGGGGAAGTGCAAGGGAGAGGAAAGGGGGAAGTGTGAACAGGGCAGCATGGCTCTGGGTAAGTTCAAAGAGGCAGGAGGGGTGTAAGGGTTACAGTTAAAGCCCCTATTCGTGTGGTAGGCCAGGAGGCAGCGCAAAGGAAGACTGGGCATGGAGGTTCCTGGTACCCAGTGAGACTCTGAGGGAACCAAGCAACCAGTCAGCACAGCAGACAGGTAAATTAGCAAGGGAACAAGAGAGAGAGAAGGCAGAGGAGAAAAGGTGGGTCTTCGAGCTGCTTACAGAACTTCAGATGGACCAGCTCAAGTCTGAAAGGGGCATGGAGGCTTTTCCAGAGGCAGGCACCTGCCGAGGAGAGAGATCTACCCCGCACTCTCTGCCTGAAGAAGCGACTGACAATCAGAGCGTTGGAGGTAGCTGAGCGAAGGGCTCTAGAAGGAACTTTTATTTGGAGCGTGTCATGATGGAGTCATGACACGACATCTTAAAGGGGACACCGCCACACAAGTCTCCATGGAATTTTGATTGTTTTGTACTAGGGATGCAAGTCACAGGAATCCGTGGGGTGTGGGGGATACAGGTTCCTCTGCCGTTTTGCATCTCTACCTTCAATCGAAAAAAGCAATAATTGCAATGAACCCTTAAGGATTCAGATCTAAAATGTAGGTCCATAGGGACTCCAGCCGCTGCACCTACATCAAATTGAGAGGGTGGCAGAGATGCTGATGTATTGACCTGCACATAGAAGATAAGAGGTGGCACAGACTTTACGCTCCAGGCCACTGCTCTATGTAGGAAATGTATTAAGTAAACAATGGCCTGGGATGTACTTGACAGGCACAGTGCTTGCCTCGCCTGTTAATTACATTCAGGTCACTTGGCAACACCTATAGTATGAGCTCCAAAGTATAAAAGCAAGCTGGCCGAGAAACACCTTTTCTTGGGAAAACCTGGGACAGCAGCAAGAAAAGGGGAATCTTTTTGGACTTTGGGGATCCTTTATGACACTATGGGGGATACTGTTGAGCTAACACAGGTCACCTGATGATCACATGACATGGGGATCTGTGAAATGTAATTCTCTGTTTTTTCTTGCTGCGCACAGCGCTTTAAACTGGCCCCCAGTACTGGCACTTCTTATTTTTGAGCATGTGAGTACCTGCACTTCTGAAAGCCTGAAAAGGAGTACCAGTACTCAACTAACTTTGGCGAGGTGAAAATTAAAGCATTTCATTTCCCTTTATCGCAATGCAGGCTTTGCTGCTTAAAGCTGCACCCTCTCAGGCCTCCTGCCTCCACCACCCACAGTGCACAAAATGTCTCCTTCAGGGCCTACCCTGCAGAACAAAAGGAGAGACACACATGCAACACTGAGCTCTCAGCACACTAGTCCTGGGACACAGTTTCGCTAAGTGGGACTCACCTGTTATGCATGGGGTCTCTTGAGAGTTTTCATATGGACCACGGATTGATTTGAAAAGCCCCCCATATCAAGAGGGGAGCTTTATCAGTCTGCGCACTCATACTTATTTTGTCACTCATGTTTGTTCACATAACTGAAATAGCCCCCCGTACCATGAGGCGAGGCTTTAGCAATTTGCACACTCATACTTATTTTGTCACTCATGTTTGTTCACATAACTGAAATAGCCCCCCGTACCATGAGGCGAAGCTTTGCCAGTTTGTGCACTCATACTTATGTTGTCACTCGTGTTTGATCTCATACCTGAAGTAGCCTCCCGTATCTTGAGAAGCTTTGCCAGTTTGCACACTCATGCTTACTTTGTCACTAGTGTTTGCTCTCATACGTGAAGTAGCACTCCATACTTTAAGGGAAGGCTTTGCCAGTTTGTGCACTCATACTTTGTCACTCATGAGGTTTGCTCCCTTCCGGGTGGCGGGGGCACACCGAAAAAACGTTTCTCAATGTCCCTTGGTACAGTGAACCGAGGGACAGGGATACAGGTCTTGCGCGCATATTAAAGAATTACACTGCGCCGGGTCACACATAATACAAGAATAGAAGGGGGTTCAGTTGCTGAGAGTGTTTGTTCGTGTCAATTGAGCGCCCCGTTATTCTTGCATTGTGTGTGACCCAGGGCGCCCCTCTTGCCCAATAGCAAATAAAGGGCGCTTTGCCTCCAGCTCACTGTCATGCAAAATTAAGTATTGGTCCGTTACTTAAATTTGCATGACAGTGAGCTGGAGGCAAAGCGCCTTTTAGTTGCAGCGCGGGGGAGGGAGGGAGAACTCATGGCACTATTCCAAGCAAGACACAAATCTGTCAGTTAACTGAAACAATGAGGGATTGGCTACAAAATGGAAGCTGGAAAATCACTTTTTTTTACGCCAGATCAGAAAATCGGTAAATTAGACGCATTCATCTGATTGGGCAAGCTAACGTGTCGCCTCTGTTAACATGCAGTCCTAGACTTCATGGCCAATGCTGGCCACAGTATACTCGTTCCAGTAGTGTGGATATATCTGTCTCCAATGATGCTTGCTTCAGACTCCTACGCACCAGGGGCAATGATCCGCTAATAGCCTCCTTTTGGATGGGCCCGTAAACCCAGCATCGGAAACGGTCCCACGAGCCACTGCATTTTCATGACTTCTTAGCCAGTACTGTAAAATGGAACAGGAATGTAGTTGTTTCCCTCGCCTTTTACCAGTCCAAGTGTTGGCGATTACCCACAAGGCCACACAAAATTGTCATCAAAGCAACTGCCTCATATTTGGATATTTTGTTTTCCAGGGAATATTGCACTACATAGAGTGCTGGGTTTAAAAGGATAGCGCCTTTTATATTTTGCCAGCATAGTTATTAGAAAGAAGCAGCATGAAAGAAATTGCACCATTTATTTTCAAACTATTATTTTGAACATTTCCTTTGAGCAGAGTTCAATTGCCAGCCCCGCCCCCTCTGAGCTCCGCCCCCTCCTCTAAACTTCACCCCCACCCCAGCCCTTGTGGGATCCCCCTTTACATTTTTTCCATTTCCTCCACTGGCTGTGTGGGTCAAAAAAAGGATTTGCAGTGCATATTGGAAAGCTTCCATGTCATGCCGTAAAATCCGCTGCATTCTGGGGCGTGTAGTTGTACTTTTCCCAAAATTGCAAGTATTGATATACAAGTGCTACATAAAAGGTACTTTGCAATCAAAATACAGCAGTGGCGGATGGGGGTCGTACATGACTATGCAAAGCTCTCACGTTTCCCAGGCCATGCGCGAGAAGGCCATTCAGTCCTATTTTTTTTACTTCAAACTATGGGAGTAGTTTTTCGTGAAAAATACAAGTCTCGGTATTGCAAGGAAAAAAACTTCACTCAATGAGAGTCTGAGGAATTGAATTGAGGGCTCATTTGACATATATGCATAAAGCTTGCGATCATCAACACCTAGACATGTATACACCACACCACCCACACAGGTGGAAAGTTGCCCCGTTACTCTGTACCCCTTACAGAGCCTTTGTAAAGTTGGGGTGCTCCTCGAATTATAAGCGGTCTTTTTTAAACTTTTATATATCACTATAAGCGGGCTTATAACGGTCGAGGGGAACACGGTCTGTTAAAAGCTGCATTCGAGGGAGGTGGTGGGAGAGGCTGAGCTCTTTGCTCTCGGCCTCAGCTCCAGCCCACTCCCTCCCTGTGAACGTCTCCCTTTCCTCGCCCGCTTCCCCTCCCCCTGTCTCTCTCCAGGTCTTCTTTTGTTCTCCCTGATTTCACAGTCACAATTCGCCGCTGCAGCAGTCAGTCCGCTCCAGAAGAGCCCACAAAAGCAGCCGTGGGCCTTTAAATCCTAGACGCGGATTGCTGGTTGGGGGGCGGGGGGAGAGGGAGATCAGCTCGGACTGTACCAAGTGGTCATCCGGCAGGGGGAATCGGGATTTTACCCCCTGCAGGGTTGCGTATTCTGTGTCGAGCTGACTCGTGCAGATCAGAGCACAACACGCTTGCCACCCAGATGAGTCAGTGGCGTCTGGTGTCAGCCTGACGGGGTGGGTTCCGACGGGCTTCTTTGGCAAACGGAGGTCTCGCTCCCCCGTCACACTTGGAGGTGCCGGAGCTCAGCCACCTCGGACTTTTATTTAAAGGAGAATTCCAAGCGGGCTGTCGGGGCTGGCTGCGCGTGTGACTCCCCGAAGGAGCGGTGCACCCTAGCTGGCTGGCCCCACAGGGCACTGGGTGTGAAGATGAGCCCCAAGTCAGGTGAGTGGCAGGTGGGAAAGGAGAGTGACTTACCTGTGGTGATCGCTCTTCAACCAGGCGCATTCTCAGCAGCAGGTCCGTGTTTCAGGCGCATGCATGGGTCTGGGCTGGAACAATGCAGATCTCTGGCGGTGGACAAGTGCTTTAATCCCCCTGGACTGACGAGTACTGGAGGAACAGAAGTCCCGCTCCGAGGTCTGATGCTGAAGTACTTAACTGTACGTCTATGCCTCCGGCGAGTTGGGGTCCACAGCTGGAGAAACACCATCTCCTTCCTCAACAGGTCTCCAGTGGCGGAGAGGACCGTGGGCAAGTATTTCTGGGGTCCATGCTGCCGTGACGAAGAAGCATTGCTCACCGAAGCAGGTCTCTAGCGCTTGCGAAGTAGATTACTTCTCGCGGAAAGCAGCGTTTCTGCTTTGAATCTGCTTAACGAAGCTACTTTTTTTTTAAAGCACTATCATGTTACTGAAAATGTTGATGTTGCACGCTCTCTTTGCATTTCACCTCCGCCCCCTTAAAATATCCGTCGGTCCTCGTTTCTTTTAAGATGCACCCCTTTATCTCTTTCGCACTCTTGGCGCCTCCTGTTGAAGCAGCTTTGCGGCTCCAGTCTCCCCGATTCCCGTGCAGTAAACTTCTTTAATAGGGGCATGAGCTGTATACAATCAACCATCATGACGGAACCGTATCTTTACGTCTCCGGTGGTGGATTATTTTTTGAAGCATTTGAATCCAGTCTAGGTGCAGTGTTATTGAAGCAAACCACCCCCATTTTGCTAGTGTTTTGTCTCTCACGCCTCCGTAAAGTAGGTCTTATGTGCTCCTGCTCAGCGCCCATCCTATTGTTAGTTAATGCAAGCGGGCACCTGCTTCCTTGACCTCTACTTCCAGGTACAGCTCCTGGAGACCAGTGCAGGAAATGGATCGAAGTGCTACCCCATCCCCAGACACAAGGATTTTCCCACGACACACGGATCTGCTCTGAAGCTGCGTTATCACACAGACGTGCAACCTGCTCTTCAACGAGCAGGCGGCTTTCAGAATACTTTGCAGTGCTGCTGAGTCTTCTGAAAGCGATCTGCTCGTTGAAGTGCTCGTTGCTTGTGGGTGAGATAACTGCTTCAGAGCGCGATCTGCCTCGTAGCCTAGTTATCACATGCACAAGCAGCCCACGTCGTAACACGCCGGATGCCTTCAGTAGGCTCGAAACCAAATACAGAAACAGCCAAAGCCTCACATACTTGTTACAGTTGTCCAAACTGGTATATATGTCTTGCAATGCACAGTAATTTTGTTAGGGTGAGTAGTGTGAACAATGAAAACTGCAGAGCCTATCCTCCATTACTCACTCAAAAGTGCTTCTTACTGAATCAGTATAAGACATGTTGAAATTTAAAATTGTGGACATACTTATGTCCCATAATACTCTTTGCTTATATGCAAATCGCCGAGATTGGGATCTAAAGAGATACTGTATTGGTGGCCACGCCCCCTCCTCCATGGGCCGCACCATCAAGGATGAGAGGGTTTCTCCCAATACATTTTTTTTCCAGCAGTGCTGGAGACGCATCGTGGTTGTGGCTGCTACAGGAAATCCGTCATGGCTACCTTGGCCACTAGTTGCTAGGCTCCACTGCTGATGCTCGCCACTGCTGTGCCCCCCCATCGCTCTTGCACGTGCAGTCATTACTTTTGAGATGGGGCGATCTCCAAGACAGACTCTTAAAGGTTCTCTTAAATGCATCACGGCTTCTCACACAATCTGCCGACCTCAATGCAGGTTCCTGGAGGCCTGGGTCCTGGGGTCCAGGAGGCCTGGGGTCTGGAGCCCTGCTGGGCTTTGCTAGTATCGATCACGCACCCTGTCCCGCGGCAGATGTTCTGGTGTTGGGGATCACACAGTTTACAAGCGCTTACTGGGCCCTGGCCCCAGGCATATCACCAAGATGCATTCAGTTTCACAAAAAAGTTGGACAATTAGTTCATCTTTGGCCACTTGCTTCAGAGATTGTGCTGCCATTGGAATATGTGGTCAGTCCCAGAAGGTCTTTTAAAGATGGGAGTACCAAATCTGCTAGTGAGAAGTGCACGAGTGTGCTGGCGAGTGCCTCCCAGTTTGAGTAACTCATTCAGCCAGTTTTACTAAACCTGTAGTCGGTATAATTGTGTTTTTATTATTCTTCATGGTGATATGCATGTTTGTTGGGATAACGCAGCTGCTGTTCTTATCCTCGGTCAGTAGATGAGCTGAACACCTGCTGCTGTACTCTTGGTGTTTACCTTTCTGGATGGGTTTGAAGACGGATTCTGCTCACACGGTTTTCCACCCTTCCGAGCTGTGTGAATTGAGTATATTTAAAGGCAGGGGGTGGGGTAGAGGGTATTATTGCCTTGGTAATGGAGCATATGTAAAGCTTGGGGGGCTGTTACTGCATTGGTATGGAGTATATGTAATGCCAGTGGACCAGATAAGATTCGGAAGTGGGAGTATTTTACTCCCTAGATTTTAAAGTTGGGAGTAAAATTATTTTTTAGGAAGTAAAAATGTAAGTCCAATTCCCAGTGGCAGTAATTTATAAGCGAGTAAAAATGTTTGAACTGGAAAAACTAAAATTTTTTATAATTTTTTGCACCTATTTATTTATGCACATTAACAGAAATGGGTGTATTCTTCCTGTGGTACTATTTGCACTCCTGGTTCAAACATATCTATGGAGCTCTGTTGATGAACTCAGGGGCACACAGATCTACATTGGGAGTATTGTTACTCCCTATTTTTATTTTTTGGGAGTGTGCCTATTTTTAGGGGTGGCCGATAACCCCTTATCTGTAGGGCTGTTTGGGGGGTTATTATAGCCCCGGCATGGAGCATATATAATACTTTGGGGCTGTTATTGCCTTGGTAATGGAGTATATGTAAAGTTTAGGGGATATTACTGACTTAGTATGGGGTACATGCTCTGGCACTGTTAGTGCTGAAGGGG